>NC_137608.1:19726622-19791622 GCF_963280865.1 Gymnoscopelus braueri | reverse complement strand
TGGTAGCAGAGGACAGGGAGAACTCAAAGGGGGCCTGTGTATGGTTGCTGCATGGGTCCACAAGTATCACTTTTCACTTCAGATGTTCAGGTCCCTTTTGGTCTCTTTCCCACTGGATTATGAGGACGAGGAGGTCAGTCCAACATCAGCGTAGAGAGACTGCCCTTGTGATGATGATTAGTTTGAGCAAACTCCGGATAGGAAAGGTAATTTCAATTGCAACACATCAAATTAAATAATAATAATGAGGGGAAAAAGTGACAGATTGGTCATTTATTAATTCACTCCTCACTCTTCTAGAAATATGCAAGATTGATTGATTGAATGAATACTTTATTAACAGTTTGTAAATAGTACAGTGGTACGATTATACAATGGTGCTAAAACACAAAAAGCCCTAAGGGCTTGTTTCCGAAGAGCAGGCCCATTGCAAGTTGCTGCACTCTGTCCTCTACCCCAGTGGTTCTCAACCTTTTCAGGCCGCGACCCCCCAAAATAATCATATTTGAACTGGGGACCCCCCACCCTGACAAGCACTTGGAATTGTAAGAGTTGAGGCATTACATTTAGTTTGACTCGGTTCCACAGATAAATAATGTGAAAATAGCAAATCTACAAGCTTGCGAGGCGTTGTGAGCTGGTAGATCTGATAGGTAATAGATCTGTTAGGTAATATTTAACAATTTGGCCAATGTTTGATCATTTTTTTAATGGTATAGTTTGTTGATCACTTTTGATGCAGTAATTGTGTCTTTTATTATTTTGTTTAGGTTTTAAAAATGTCTTTGAATTATTTAAATTGTAACTTCAGAAATGTGCAGATACCCTGTCAACACTTGTGTTGACTTATGTTGGTTTGTTTACTGTTGAGTTGAGAGATCAATGTTCTGGGAACCCCCCAAAATCATTTGGGAACCCACAGGTTGAGAACCTGTGCTCTGAGCCATCCCACCCTAATGAGCAGGGGTTAGGTGAGTTCTAGTTGTGAGGCCAGTTTGTTTTGAGAGGTCTGAAGCCTTGTTTTTAAAAGCCTTTGTGGTGCCATGAGGAGCATGCATAGTCAAAATGAGGAGTAAAGGAGTGTAAAACCCTACTCACTTTCAAAACTGCCCTAAAGATACACCTTCAGGAGGCTGCAATTCGAAAATGTCTTAACCTACCCCCCCTACCCCCCCCCCCCCCTCTTTCATTTTCTTCTTTTTTATATCTTTTTTTCACTCTTCATACCAGTAACCTGTAAGCTGATTGTATGACATTCTGTATAGTAGTGTGTATATCTGTCTGTCTCTTATATGTCATCATGATTTGTGTGCATGGGGTTCTCATCTTAAACAAGCTAAGTGCTTAATGAGTCTTCCAGTTTAGTAGACCTTGTATTGTGAATTTGTACTTCCATGTACTGATGTTCTCATGTCTTACTAAATAAAAGTACATCAATCAATCAATGACATTGGATGAGTGCTGCAGCTAGTGTCCTCATTGTATCCCTACTGACCAACGAGGAGATCCTGCTCAAAAATCTTGTTCTTGGGTTGACTTTCCTGATTACCTTTGTTGCCATTTTTTCACTGGAAAGATTGTCCTCTAAAATACAACCCAGGTAGGTAATTTATTCTTTCCTTGTGATAACATTGTCACCGACTTTGACCGTGAAGTCTTTGGCCTTGCAGCAGAGGTTAATTCTGGACCCAAAAAGAATGGATTCAGTTTTGCCCAGATGTAATGATAGAAGAAGAAGATTCTTCTCGGTTCTTTCTACAAAAGCTTGTTGAAAGAAAGTCAATATTTCAGGAGTTTGCTGCTTCGACTACAGCCTTATAATCTCATCTCATGGTGTGGCTGTGAGTAACATCCACGCCTCTAGATGGCGGTAGACAAAACATCACCTCTTACGTTAGTGACCAGAAGGGCCGAGGAGGAGGAGGAGACTAGCAAAAAACACACGCATGCTGTCACTGCCCTTGAAGGACTTATATTAATCAGTTTGTGTTGTTAGCCTACACGTTTAGTTAGTTTACGTGTATGTAACACGTGTCTGATCTCATATCGCTTTCAGTTGGGCGTTGATGCTCATCTTCTCGCGCTAACAACATGTCTGGTAACAGTAGATCTTTATTGTTTCTGCTGAGCCGGTGTGTCGCAGCCAGACCCGTGACGCTGTGGAAGGGATCGAGTGTGTTGACAGTCAGATCATGTGGATCCATTCACCACCATCAGCACCGTAAATGGATCTCCTCCATGACTCCATCGCTGCAGAGCCTCTCTGCACTGTCTGCACTGAGGATATCTCAACACAGCCTTTGTACCAAGGTTAGTAGTTCCGTAAAACCAACAACAACCAACCAACCAACCACCTAATGAATGCTGCCATGTCTGCACAGTAAAATCCACAATCGCGATTAAAGCTGCAATCCGCACCTTGTACTGTATGTGATATGTATCCTGGATTCGAACCTGGTCCATTTCTATGGTTCATCCAAGGCCATCCCTACTTTTGTCGCACCTAATGAACATAAGGCAGTACTACTTGTCTACCAGTAGGTGTCCTACTACCTAGCCTACCCGACAAGGGTCTAAATCAGGGGTCTTCAACGTTTTTCACACCAAGGACCCCTTAGCTCAGAGAGAGATAAAGTAGGGACCTCCCCCCACTACATACTGTATAAAATTGCGTTTGCAGATTAAAGTTTTTCATAGATTTCATAGATAGCTCCATGGACCTGTTTGACAGCACTGTCATCAGTGTTTTGTAAATTCATGTTGTAGATCTGCTATTTTCGGCTAATGTTCCCCATCACTCAAAGATTTGGCGGACCCCCTGTAGTTACTCTGAGGACCCCCTGCACATTATACTGTGTACATATTCTACCTTACAGGCTGGGACACCCATTGAAGATGACTACTATACATATGCTACCTTACAGGCTGGGACACCCATTGAAGATGACTACCCACCATTGCCAGACTACAGCCCTCAGCCAGAACCAGAGAAACCGGAGGTGTTCATTGTTCAGGCCAAAGGGCTCCCATGGACCTGCACAGCTGAAGATCTACTGCAGTTTTTCTCTGGTGAGCATTTATAGCTCATATGTAAAGCCCTGTGTTCTAAGACCGAGAGCGCTGGAGATCCCTGACTGCCCAAGCATCCACCATGACACTCCTACGGCCCCCTAGGCCATGGGATGAGTGAGTGAGTGAGTGAGTGAGTGAGTTCTACCTGTAACAGCACACATGATGTGATCTGCTACTCATTTCAGAATGTAGGATTCGTGATGGGGCAAAGGGGATCCATCTTACTGTGAACGGCCAGGGGAAGCCAAACGGGCAGGCCTTCCTTGAGATGGAGAATGAGGAGGATGTGAGGAAAGCCTTGGAGAAGCACAGAGAGTATCTTGGTCCACGTTATGTTGAAGGTTTGTCATGCAGAACTTTGAACCTTAACGATCCTGGCCGTCCCTATTTGGGCATTTCCTTCTAGTTACATTTTTATTTTCAAAAGTTGTCTTTTTTTCCCGGCATGTTGCGACACCCACACTTGAGCTTTTATTTTTGCTATTTCTGAAATAGGACTCTTAAGTGGTTAAGCCAACATTCCTGTTCTATCTCATAGCACTGTTCTTTCTGACTTTTAAACCTTGCACAGCATTGCTCACATAACCAAATCCTTATTAGATTAATCTGTTGCTTAAACCAAAAACAGAATCATATTTTTAATTTTTTTTTAAGAAACTGGCTTCATTGACTTTTTGATGGCAAGCCAGAGGCTCAGCATCATTTCAGGGGACATTAAGTCGGGTTGATTCCCACTTCAGGATGAAGTAGATGAGTTTTGTTCCTAAAGAGCCTGCAGTGTTTCCCCATATTTGTACAGGCCTGGTGGGCCACCAGGCAAATGCCAAATCCATTCATTCAGAAATCAATAATCATGTGTTTTGGAACTTATTTTTGAGCAATAAATGCAGATAATTAAAAGTCTTCAAAATACAGTGAGTGAAGTTAGTGAACACAAAATTGCAGACGGTGTGCTGCGGCATCAGACTGTGACAATATGCCATCCTTCATGCTGTGTCTGTTTAGGGGTATTTCAGTACTCACTACTAGGCCTGAAAACAATTGTTAAGGGAAACACTGGCTTGTAACTACTTGGATTATAAAACCCTAGATTACATTTGATGGTTTTAATTAATAATATATTTATATTTGTACTTATTTTATTTGGCACCTTTTCCAATCTACTGAAACTCTAGCAGTTTTAAAGTTTATTATCCAGTCTATTTTGAGAAAGCAAATGGTGGAGTTTTGGATGAGGAATTGTCTTAAATAACCTGCCTTGTTCTGCTACAGTTTTTGAGGTGACAAACATGCATGCAGAGGCTATTCTAAAGCAACCAATCCATTTACCAGTCAGTGACGGGATGGTACGACTCCGAGGGCTTCCCTTCAATTCCACAGAGCAGGATATCATGTTGTTCTTTGCAGGTAGGTTGCATCACTGCCCCCATTCACTACAAACTAAAATATTCACTGTTTAACTCTGAGAGTGTACACACATGTAACCAAATGGACCCCGTAAGAGATCTGGCTATGTTCTTTTCCCAGGACTGGATATAGTGATCGGTGGGATCACCCTTGTCCTAGATCATAGAGGGCGAAACACAGGGCAGGCATTTGTGAAGTTTGCCTCCCAGGACCATGCCAACGATGCCCTCCAGAAGGACAGGGAGCTCATTGGTAACAGGTAGGTCAACACAGCACATTATGCTCCAAATATTCTGACATTTCTACTATTTAACCCTAGAACGTGAAAAAAAAACTCACCTTTCTGGTGAGAAAGCATACTTTAAACATACTTTATGCTCCGCCGTATGACAGTGTCACTTGCCAAATTGAGAGCTATGATGCAACGCTTTGTTAGCTTGACAATCAGTAGTCTGGCATAGCCAGACGCATCGGAAATCTCCACCTTCTGTCTGGTGACCTCTAAATTCAACATAGCGGCTAGAACAGTAGAGAAATCCTCTGCTGACAGGTCTACTCCCACTACTTTGAAAACCAATCAGGTCACCATTCCAATATGAAGGTCTGCCATAAAGTCTTTGCTATTCATTGTCAAATCTCTTAATTGTGTACACTCTATTTCAAGCCCCTACATTGAAGATTTAGATGTCACCAGACGTAGTGGTACTTTAGGTGGAGTTCTCTTATCATCTGGCCATGTGAAGACGTAGAAGAAGTTATTTTCGGCAAGTGACATCACTTCTACAGAGTATAAATTAGGCTTTACTAATTTACTGAGGAAAAATGGGGAATGTTCCAAAACAGCTTTCTTGACTTAATGCGCAAGAATAACAATTATTTTTGTTATTTCTATTTGAACTAAGGATTGTTATCCTAGAATGTAACCTGTTATCAATATTTTCAGATACATTGAGGTGTTCACAAGCAGTGAGAGGGAGAGTAATTTATATTTGATGACAGCTGAGCAAGCCAGCTCTCGCCCATCCCCAGGAAAGAGTGAGCCGGATAGGCAACTCTATCAAGAGAGCTCTCGCCCATCGCCAGGAAAGAGTGAGCCGAATAGGCAACTCTATCAAGAGAGCTCTCGCCCATCGCCAGGAAAGAGTGACCAGGTTATGCAACTTTATCAAGAGAGCTATCACCCATCCCCAGGAAAGACTGACCTTGTTAGGCAGCCATACCCCAAGACCGGTGAGTAGTGGTCAGTTAAGGCAATAAGCAAAGAAGATCAAATAAAAATGGTCTTATTTATATTTTGCAGAATGTAAATGGAGTCAGAGGGCCAATCTTAAAATTCATAGCCTTGGTTCATGTCACACTTTTTGCTCATGTATTTGAGGGAAGGTTTACACATTTGTAATTCACTGAACACACGTATGAAAATCTATCATTTAAACAGATCTACAATTATGCTGTTTCTTCCATCAGGATCCTATTATAGCTCTGCAACGTCGATTCATTATGTACATATGAGAGGGCTCCCCTTCAAAGCCACGGGACACAACATTGTTCAGGTAAAGCAACATCATGAGGTGCACTCGGGTGGCACAGGGGGTCCGCGGCCAAATACATTGTTAATTTGGGGGTCTTTGACATGAAAACGTTTGAGAAACGCTGATCTACACCCTCCCTAATGGACCGACCAGTCAGCAGCAACAAGGGAACGGTAGATTGGGAAGTGGGTATTAAAAGGATTGGGAGAAAAAGTGGTACCATTTAAAAAGAATAAAAAGCAACATCATGAATCAGCATAAAACGCAATGTTCAGATTCTGTTGTTGAAAATACTTTTCTTTTTGCCTTTCAGTTCTTCTATCCATTAGCTCTAACCAAGATCCTTATTGAATATGGCCCAGATGGAAGACAAAGTGGGGAAGCTGATGTGTACTTTTTATGCCACGATGACGCAATCTCAGCCATGTCCAGAGACAAGGCCCATATGGGTAAGTGTGATCTTACCAATAATTCAAGTGATCATAAGCAACTGTTGTGGTTGGATTACAGCTTGTAGTAATATCAGGTTTTCACATTATGTTGTATAAAAACAACAACCCAGCTTTGGTGTTGCATGCTTTTAAAAGTGCTTCTCATTTATTATTGTACTTAATAGAATTCAAAATGCACTGTCATGCGATTGGGCTGTTGACATGACTAAAACCTAAATAAGTTACTTAACCACTTAAACCCTTCATAATTTGTTGTACGTCAAATAGCCGGTCTACAGTGAGCTTGTAGATCGTCTATTTCCGCAAAATGTTTGCCTGTTATGACATGCCCGAATAGGAAGGCTAGTGTTCATGTGGTAAAATATTTAAAACATACATTATGTGAGCAACCCAAGCTTGTCGGTGTCTATGTATTTTTTCTCTGTGCTGATGTCACATAGAACTTTCACTCCTTTCCCCTTCTTAGGAGAGCGATACATTGAGTTGTTTCTGAACTCCGTTCATGAAGGGTGAGAAACGGCCTATACAGTAAAAATCCTTTGTTCATTGATCTATTTGTACACTAAACATTATAAATGTTCTCAGGGGGAGTTTGATCATTTGTTTTATTGTGCTTTGCAGGTGAATATGAAAGGACGTATCGCCAACAACTGCACGACAAGACCACTGTATAGTAATAATTCCTATTGCCTGACAAGAAGTGGATATTTAACAATAAACATTCCTGTGTCAATAGTTAATAGTACGGTGTTGTTTCTCACTGCTTGGAAATGTTTTACGTACAGTCATTATACTGATACCCGCATTACCCGGATATACATTTTGTATGTCTCCATTTCTCTCGGATTGGAAGACAATGCAGGTGTTTGTGTGGTTAGTTTGCGGTCCAGCAGTTAAAGCGGCACTATGAAACTTTTTTTTAAATGAATAAAATGTAATTTTGTCCAATCTGTATGGAGTGTTAATACAATACAATTTATACAATTGGGCTGGTGGTATTTGGTCTCCCTGCTCTTCTATTGAGGCATTTAGATCCATGTCAAAGGTCATGTCTGCACCTAGATGCAGGATCTGACACACATTTTGACCTGATGTTCAAGATTAAATTTATCCCCTGAGGAAGCAGGCAGGCTCTGTTAGCGCAATGGTAAAACATTTCGGAAACCAGGTTCAAATCCGGGGTAGAAGAGGAAAGTTACATGAATAATAGATAGCACTGACTGTGAAATGAAAGATTTCGTTTAAATATGACATTTTAAAGGTAGGGTAAGTGATATGTTTTTGTTAAGGTTTAAGCACTATATTCTGATAGTCATTGTCATAGTGTTTGTTCAGTAACCGAGGCCTCCCCGTCTCTCCAGCTCTTCAATTAACAGAAATCATTTTCAGGCGGGTTGAACATTTTGTCCATTCATTTCTTAGTGCCATCACTTCAAATTTCACTTGCTTAATCTGTATTCTGTGCAAGTTCTCTCCTGATTGGATAAAATCGGTATCCCGAACCTGAAAATGCATTTTCTGTTTACTAAAGAGCAGGAGAGACATGGAGCCTCCTGTCACTGAACAAACTCCATAGCAATGAGTACTATCAGAATATAGAGCCATTTAACACTTAAAAAAACACTTGAACCCTAGTGTCCCTATTCTTTTGCAAACAGTCACTGAAAATAGCAGATGTACTTGCTCATAATGCATTGTGGTGTAGAGGGCCTTGTATAGAGTCCTGGGGACCCCTATCAGCCAAGTACAGTATTATATTAAGTGGTTAATGATAAATTATATAGTATGTCACTGGGGAAATAGTGGATTTTCTCAGGAATAAAGACACCCAATAGGAGCTCTGTTATCACTCCCATCCTATTATAAACCTGAAAGTAAACATTTGAACCCATGATCACTTCTGACTCAATGAGCAGGAGCCATGTCTACATTTTGATGGTGCTTACATACGTACAGTATTCAAGAACCCGACTGCACTCACACTTTGAGCCTACACAAAAGTTCCGCTTTAAAAGACAATCTACTCTTAAATTAATGCCACCGTTTGTGTTCAGTTTTTGAATGCAAGTCATGTGCTGGCCAAGGGTTAGGCCAAATAAATGTATGGGCTACTTCATACAACTGTCACTAAGCTATTTTTTTAATAATAGGCTTATTCACCTGGTTCATAGAGACATGAGATCACAGATGAAACACTGGAAGCTATATTACAAATGTGCCCAGTAAAACTCAGTAAAATGTATTGATCAAATAAGACTTGACATCATCCTTTAACTTTACTCTTCCAGAATCAAAAAGATCATAAGTATTGGTTAGTTTTTTCATTTCCTCAGAGCAGAGTCAGACCGTTAAAAACATAAAAGCAGGAAGACAAAGGTTTTGTTCATTAATTATGCCCATTTATAACCTCTAAAACATAGAACTGCGTACTTTAAAACAGTAGTGCAAGTTGCTATTTAGCCAAAAATGGTTTAACGCTGAATAACTATTTTAAGAGCTAATGCAAATTATATTATCTTTGCCATGTAATTAAGTTGCAGCAAGTAGAAGAAAATCACACTAGCTTGTTCATCACAGTTTTTGTCATTATTAATGCCAGTTGTATTCAATACAGAGCACAACAGCGATCACTTTTCAGAGTTTGGTCATGATTAAACCAAGTTCTTAGCAATGCAAATATAAAATACATGTACTGACATGCATTGAGTCAATGAGCATCAACATTTGTGATTCAAAGTTCAATGAAACAATGAGAAGTTTCAGTGAATAGTATCCTCATACGATATGTATTTATGCGTTACGGTACAATTTTGTGGCTTGAAATATTAAAGATGCTGTGATATTATTTGGTTAAAAAAAAAAAAAAATGAAAAGCTCTATATTCGCCGTTGGTTGGACAACAATTTATCCATTCAGGAGAGAAGCCATTTACAAGCTTCAATTGTATAGAGTTCCAGTTTGTCTGCTCTCTTTTGTTTCATCACTTCCAATTTCATTTGTTTATTTTGTATCATGTACTGTATGAGTTCTCTCCTGATTTGATGCCAGAAAATATTTTCTGTTTATTAAAGAGCTGGAGAGACTGGGAAACCCCTGAACAAACACTGTATAGCAATTATTACTATGGGAATATAGTTATTTCACTTTTGTTAACAAAATAATATCACTTACAGCATGTTTAAATCTTGAAAACGTTCAATTTGTCCTTTTTCACATTTTAAAACAGATTAAAATGCTATCAGTAGACATTTAATAAATCCACTTAGTGGACATTGTAAAAAGAGTACACATTCTGATGAGCTTAAAATGCATCCCTAGCCATGGTAGTGAAAGCTTAATACAGTATGAAGAAAAACAGTTCCTTCAAGTCCATGACTACAAGGGCTCTATTAAATCAAAATGATTTTGAACTAGTGAATCAAAAAGTGCATTCATGGAGTGCGAGTATGTCCAGTAACTCAGAAATCAACGCCTTTGGTGTCATTCTTAAGACTATTTTGTCTTCATTCTCTTCATAAACATGAAGGGAGGATGTTTCAGGTTGGGCTTGAGGCGTATTGTTGCAGTAACAGAGAGTAGCAGGTGTTACACACATGCTCAGGGTTTATTGAGGATGGCAGGGGCAGCTCATTGGCCATACAGCTTTCACAGAAAACCCCATTGCAGTTCTTGCATTGTTTCTGTAAAAGAAAAGTAATACCGTTTTGTTTTATTGAAAGGAACAGCAGGGTTCCACAGTTAAATACCACACACATGATACATCTGAACCTTTATATTATTGTAATTTGTTTTAATTTTATATTCCTAAAAACACATGATTGTTGTAGTCATTTGTGGACTATAAAAAAGGTAGTAAATTACAGTATATTGCAAGTGTATCACTGTTTTACACTACATTTATAACTAGATTAATAAATGCCAAATGAATTTAAGCAAGTACATGTCAGCATGTAATCTTTCATATTCTGTAAGGACATAAAGGACAGTCTTTAATTATATTCTATTGCTGTACCTTGATCTTGTCAATGGAGTCATCTTGTTCACACATTGCACAGAGGGAAGGCAGGCTGATTTCAAGGAATGATTCTTCTGTCTCATCCTGAACAAGATAAAAATAACTATATTGCATCCAGAAAGTCTATCATTGAATGTTTGGTTCTTCATACAGTATGCTGTATGTATAATAGAGTTTGGTGTCAATGTAAATTGTGATAAATTATGACATTTATGTACAGATGGTTGATAGCACTGTTGTCAAAGGATCACAAAATAGACAGATTGTAATGAAAGCATTCACTGCAATGGTAGAAGAATATTATTTAGGAGTAGGAGTCCATTTGCAAGTGCAAAAAAAAATCCAATTTATTGTTTATAATCAACTAAATCAATTAGTTTGATTATACTTTGTCGTACAACAGTGTCACACAAGTCTGATCTAGCTTATCAATAACCTAGATCTCACCTGTTCATCCTCATGTTGAGACCTTTAAAAAAGAAAAGAGCAGAAGACAAATTCATTAAATAAATAATGTATTCAACACGTCCGTAAAACATTTACAGTGTAGCAATTGACATCATTTGTTAAGAGTTTAATGATTTTTAATCTACTTACATGCTGGAGCCAACACTTATTTTGTCCTCAAACACCACGTGCAATTGATCAGTCTCCTTTTTAACCAAGTCCTAAGGACAAAGGGTGCTATGTTAGTCGAGTTTATATTAATAACAATTCACAACCGCACAACAAAAGTTATCTCATGACACTTTACATGTAGAGCAGCTCAAGACTATACTCTATTGTACAAAGGCCCAACAATTCCCTCCTGAGCAAGTTGGCAAGGAAAAACTTTTAAACTTTTAAACAAGAAAAAACCTCCAACAGAACCTGGCTATTATGTGGGTAGCCATCTGCCTTGACCGGTTGGATTGAGAGAGAGAACTATTGTCTGTTTTTTTTGTTTAACAGCCAGAAGCACAGTGCTCATCAGTTATGCTTAACAACTTAAGCCTGATTTTAGTTGTCCGACAGTGGTTAAAGGAGAATTCCCTTTTTCTTAACTTTATATGACGTTATTATATCATAGGGCGAATGGTACAGTAGAACATTTTCATAACTCCATCCCAAGTCCACCGCAGCTAAAAACGTGAGCGGATGGTCTGTGTGCTAAATCTCGTAATTTTTTTGGGGTGATATCTGACGTTCATATTGACAGTAAACTCTCCACAGTGTTTGTGTTAGAAGCGGCCCTCCGGAATTTCACCTGTGATTTCATCCAAGTGCGCTTGTAAACACTACGGCGGCCCATTTGGGACAAAAACACTGTGGCCAGGTTTCTGTCATTATGAACGTCAATTATACAACAGGTAGTTCCGACCAAGCAATCTGATTGGTTAAAATAGCTATCTAGCCGTGCTTCAAACCAGCATCATAGCACGGGCCTAATCACATTAATAAATCACTCCGCACTGCAGTCCGCACCTGATTAGACCATATATGGCACAGCTGTGCTGTGACGTCACGCTGTCCCACGGTAGGAAAACAAACAGCACAGCGAAAATAGCCGATCTACAATTTCACAACGCGTCGCCAGGTATCGTACGCCGAAAATAGCCGTTCTACAAGTTCACAACGCGACGCGTTGTCAGCTTGTAGATCAGTTATTTTGGCCACGTGACACGGTCGTACGATGGAGCATATAGCCTACTGGAATTCATTCCACTGCGCAAGCATTGATAGCTCAGCTGTGTTGATGAGACGGTGCCTCAGGCTCATAGCGCTGCTACAGGGACTATTTAATGTCTCAGTCAAATAAACTCTTCTCTTTACAGGGAAACGGATAATAGCGAAACATTTTTATTATGAATTGCCCCACAATATGAATACATTTGGATGTGTTTTGTTGGTAACTGTTGTATAATCGCAATATTACACTCGAGGGTGTGCTTTACCTTACATTATTGGCACTTCAGTGATGCTCGCGGAACTCGGCTTCGCCTCGTTCCTGACCGCATCACTGGTGTGCCAATAATGACGGTAAAGCACACCCTCTCGTGTAATATTGCTTAAATATCACCCCCCAACAAAAACACATTTCGAGCGATATAAACTCGGGATGGAGTTATGAAAATGTTCTACTGTACCACTCGTCCTAGGATATAATATCATATAAAAGGTTAGAAAAAGGCTAGTCCGGAATTCTCCTTTAACAATATTTATTTATTTATTTATTTATTTTTTGGTTCTTTTCTGCCTTTATTTCGATAGAACAGTGTAGATTGACAGGACAATGGGGAGAGAATCGGGCAGTGACACGCAGCAAAGGTCTGTCAGGGTCGGGAATCAAACCCAGGACTTGCCATCAGGCTGCATCAGAGCCTACGTTTTATTTGGTATGCGCCTTAACCACTCGGCCATTGGCGCCCCAAGTAAGCATATTCTTGGTTAAGCGCCCAGTGGCGTACCCACTGTAGAGTCAGGGCAGGTCGGTCGCCTGCCCAACTAAGATCTCGCCTCCTCTAGAAAACCCAAATAACCTGAAAATGTGGTGCCAAAAGGTCATGTGTGCTTAATGTCCTCAAAGTCACGCATCCAACAAGCTTTGAACTGAGCAGATTGGACCTTCCGTTCCAGAGATAATGGCCAAAACATCTTGAAAACTGCCACTTTCGCCAGTTTTCGATCGCCGATTTTCGTTTGAAATGTCTTTTTTTGAGGTAATAGAGGGGAGGAGGGGGGGGCAGGGGGGGGTTGCAAAAAAATTCTCGCCTGCCCTAAATTTAATTCCTGGGGACGCCACTGTAAGCTCCTAGGCTATTTGAGAATCTTCACATACTGCATAATGACATGGCCAAAGTAGGGACGGCAGGTTGAAAGTGCTTAATTTATGTATACATATTTGGTCATATGGCGGTGTCACGTACTGAAAATAGCCGCTCTACAAGCTCACAACACGTCGCAAAGTATAAATCAGGTTTAACTCCACTTACTGACCCGTTTTATGACGACAACAGTTTTCCTACCTTTTGTATGTCCCCCTTGTGTTTCCCCTCTCTCTGGGGAGTACTGCGCTCCTCTCTGGACACAGAGTCGGGCTGTTGTTCACTCCTTCGCTCTTTCTCCTTCCTAAGCTCCAGTTCCAACATAGACCTGAGAGACAAAACCAGAAATCGTGTTAAGAAGCTTAATTTCTTATTGACGCCTTGTTAGCTGTAATGCAAAGAAGCAATTGTGCTTCTTTGTAAGAGGGTACACAAAAACTGTATAACTGCTATCATTTTATATAAAAAAATCGTGAATAGTTAATTCAATTTACCTCTGTTTTCTGAGCCACTCCACCTCCTCCTGGAGACTCTCAATCTTGTCACCAAACTCTTGTTTGAATAGCCGGTTAGCCTCTTCAGCCAGATCCCTCTCTCGCTCGGCCTGTTTGGATCTGGGTTGCACATAACGCTTATGGTAAAAAATAAAAACTTAAAAGGAAAAGAAACATGGTTGGAAAGAGGGCTCATGTCGAAAACAACAAACAGAAGAAAATCAAAATGCCAAAGAAATCTAAGAGGATTAAAACTTATAGAACAAAAATGTTCTTTAATCAAAGATGAAGCATGTTGTTTTTATTTACTTATTTTTATTAGATTACTACATTTTACACCAATGTTATGTTCACATACAATTTCAAATTATTAAAATTATTTTGCCCTATTTGGTCTTAGAATATCAAGTCCCTTACCCAGCCATTTAAGCATGATTTCTGCTTCTCCGTACGCCATTGTTATGGGCCGAAAACAGCACATCTACAAGCTTGCACAGCATCACATCCGCACCGGGAGCTTGTAGATCTGCCATTTTCGGCGCAAGACAGCATCGTACGACGGAGCATAAATAAAGCATTACAGTTTGAAGTACCTTTAATTACTGAATGACAAGAAAATCCTTTGATATAGGCTCTTAAATTACTTGAAACGCATCACTCTCATTTGGTCAATTTTTGTCTGACGGAAAAAGAAATTACAGCAAACTCTGGCCATGGCCAGCTGCCAAACTGTTGTTAAATGAACCCTTATTGTACATTAAGAGTATATTCTGAAGTCAACAGTTGTTTAACAAATATCCAAGATGCTTTTTCTCTGCAGTGGTAAATATGTGCACATTAATCAGTCCATCAAGTCATCCATAAGCATTGTCCGCTAGGGCAGAATGACATTATTCCATATACGGTACTTATTCCATCTACTTCTTTTTCTTTTTAACCTTCGTTAAATGCTTATGGGTAATTTTAAGAAATCGGACAAAATGAAATGTAGAATTGAAGAACGAAGGATAAGGGCTGCTAAAGGGGTCGATTCAGTCCATACTACTCAAAAGCTGATGTTGGAGAGACACTGCAGGAGGTTGTGGGAAGGTGGTTGGTTTTCAGCAACAAAGAACTATCATACCAAAAAAGAAAACGTCCTAGTTTGGTTATTTCTATATTAGGCAGGTTTATGGGTTTATTCAGAATTTGACTTATGAAACTATAACGTAGGGAGCAGGTGCGTTCCCTATGGCTGCGTCTCAAGCAGCTTCCCTGCAGCTGAATTCAGGTCTCTGGCCTGCTGAGCCATATGTTCCTCACTATTTAAATAAAAAAATAAAATGGCGAATGAAGGGAAGGGAATAATTAAAATGGTGGGAGAACAGATGGAAACAGGACAAAGAGACAAATCATTGCAGTTTAGGTGGCATGGTGGAGAAAAGAAAGCAAATTGTGTGCTCAAGCAAGTTATTTTTCATACCTACTTCTGTCACTGATCTCATCAAGTTTCATTTTTCACACTACAAATGAACTAATTTGACAGACAAAAACCAGATAAGCTGAATTTGTAACAGTTTTGTTAAATTTGTTTAGCTTTTCAAAAATGACTTTTTGACATTTTACCGTCTTGTTTTAATGTCATGACAATTCAATGACTCAGTGAATGACTCATCAAATGTGAATGTGAATTGTGGGCGACTTTGAGGGACAACTGTAGCCAACGGTGATAGATGTCGGTGTTCCTCCTCACCTGGTCTCCAACTGTTTTATAGTCCCTGCCATCTGATTGATCTTCTCCTCCAAGCGAACAATGGCTTCACTCTTCTGTTTAGAGGTGGAATCCGTGCTCTGCAGGAGAGATAGGTTGTTACTGGTAATAGACCGTCCCTCCGTCCCTCACCAATGCCATTAACGTGTGTGTGTGTGTGTGTCTGCATTCTTTTGTCAGTGCAGTTTTGAGTTGGGGAAAGTAATGAAAAACGCCCCCTCCAACCTCTCTGTTCTCCGAGTCTATGGCTAATGGCAACGGTTGCTAAGCTAGCATTGTACAATCACTATTGGGGGGCAGAGCTTAGCAAAAGGTCTGATGGTTTGAGCAGCAGGGGGCCATTGTTATGTATCTGGTCAACTTTAACCGCTTAAACCCTCTATACTTAGCAAACTTGACCGGGTCGGCTGTGTATATATCAGACATCCTGCAAAGTCATTGGGGGAATGGGATTTGTTTGAATGCCAGCAGACATCTAATACATTTACCATGTAGTTGGTATAGTGAGTGACTAAGCTAAACATGCACGCCACACATAGTTACAGTTCCGCAAGTTTCATTTTCAGGTGGTTGTTTGTGCGTTCACAGACAAGGTTGTCTTTGTTAAAGAGCGGAGCAGAGTTGGCTTTCACCACTATCACTTGTCATGTTCGTGTAAACAATCCTACCGACACCAGGTCAAGTTCCTTGCATATAAAAAAAAAAAATCACTGAAACTGAAAAGCTGATCAATATCAAAATGCTAATCAGTACAATCTGATTATGACCATGCTCCTGTTTGGACAATGAAGTCAAAAGCCTCTAGTTGGAGGGCAGGAAACTGATAACCCAGCGCAGTGTTTTCTCGGAGTCCCACACAAGCATGAATGAAATCCAGTCAGCACTGAGAAGTAAAAATGAGAAGTATTGAGAGCTTAAACCACCACTGTAGATGTAGCGTCCCCGATGTGGGTGAGTCAGCATTATTCCGCTGACAATGTGCAAGTCTGACTAATGACAGCCATATCTAACCTGCAAACAAATATTATGTCCCTGTCCCCTTTATTTGGAAAAGCACGTAGACTGGATATGATAAATATGCAATAAAAGCCAGTGTACTGTTCTTGTGGTGGGTCCACCTTTTTAGTACACTAAGTGCCCGGACCGCTGGCCAACATTAACGTTTACAAGTGTCCAGAGCCATTGAAAAGTGCTATATAAAATAAAATAAAGTTGATCATTAATTTGAATCAGCTGTGTGGAGAGAGATCTTGTAGGGTAAGTAGGCAGACCAATATGACCCGTTCTGATTTCTGTCAGGTTGTGTTCCCACATTATTTACTGAACGGATCACTCAAATTAACTGACTGTCAACAGGAAGTGATGCCCCTAATTACGGCCTCATGGGACACTAGAAACGTGTGGATACTTAATCATAAGTCGAATTGCAAAAATAACTGATCTCTATTTTTGTGTCAAATGTCATGACAAACCATAACAATGAAAGACATTACCAGGGCACAGAATTAACTTTTTTTCCCTTAGTGTCCCGCAAGCCGCAACTGCCTTGAATTTTTGTGTCCCAGACACAACTAAGTGTATTTATATTTTTTTCATTCAGAATAATAATATAATTAAATCACTTTGTTTCAATAACTTGTATCACTTTATTGACTCACTGTGGTCCGCCATGGAAGTTCTGGTAGTTGTTCCATGCAATTAAATTGAATACTTATCTGTATATCTGAACATTTTAAATCATTTTAGTAGGTCTTTGGCCACAGTCAGTTTCCATTATTCTTTTAGTCACTGGTTGCGTTAGTGTTTCTTGTTTATCCTGACAACCACTTCTCAATGTGGGGCAGTATGAGTAAATCAATAGCATGATGAAGCCGGATGATCTCCATTGTCAACTGATACTACATTGTCTTCACATGTAGCGAAGCACATTTTATTGAAATGGAGTGTTACCTGTGACTTATGGGTAAGTTGTTGATTGATGGCACGAAGATCGTCCAGCTGCTGCCTAAGTTCCACTAAGGCATCCTGCTTCTCACAAATGTCCTTCTCCAGCATCTTCATGGACAGCTCCATCTCTTGCTTCATACCTATTTGCACCTCCAGCTCCTTTTCCACATCCTGGAGAGACAGACAGCATTTCCAAATTACATACAGATTATTTCATGTCAACAGACACCAATCTGACCTTAGTCTTACCTATGGGATATGCAGGGCTATGTTGTGCACACACATGCATGCATGCAAATTAAGTTTTAATAAGTCATTAGTTTAAGGATCAATAATTAATAAAATAAATTTGGATGGCCTCTATAATTATCGCCCCAAATCATCCTCCATATAAAAAGGTATACAACTCATAAAAGGCCCAAACTGACCAATCTAAGAAGAGTTTCTTCTTTAAGCTGCTTGCGTGTTTCACCCAATGCTTGTCCATCCGGGGTTGAATCGCTTCTTAATGCCTGAAAAAAGCAGAAACAACATTATTGAAACCTATTAAATATTTTTTGAGTGTGCTTTTGGTATATGCATTTGGCAGTTTGTTAACTTTAAGCCCATCTCCTGACGAGGTACGATCACGGCATCATTTGAATGGTGCCAATGTAGAACATTTTAAATCTAACATCTAGGTGCATGTCTATAAAAGAAAGAAAAGGACAATTGTAAAAAAAAATCCTGAACCTTCAGCTTTTTAAAGAATGTACAACTTTTTTCTTAGCTGTACATAGCATCACAGATTAGATAGCCTCGATCTCCAGGCTTTTATTGTTTAGTTTTGCTAAAAAATAAAAGCCTGGCCCAGCGCGTCGGTGTACTCGGTATGAGGAAGTGTTTCATTTCCCAACCAACCAGAGTGCAGTGGGCGTCGCTCGTAATGTTGTGTTAACGGGGCGGGGGTTGACGGACAGATCGGTGAACCAATGGGATGAGGCGCAATCTCTCGCCGGCTCTATACACCCGCCCCTCTACACAAAAATCAGGAGCGTTGGGGACAGCCTACAGATTAGATAGTGGGACAACTTCTCTCATATTTAGTGTAGAGCAAAAACAGGAGGGGGCCAAGTATATAGGCCTGGTGGACTCCGGTCAACTAAGTGTGTATATGGTTTAAGTAGTTAATGATGAGTTAACCTTCCTATTGGACTCCAGCTGGTAAGAGCTCTCCTCCTTCACCCGTTCTACATCCTCTTGCAAGGTGATGATCCTGTTGTTTGCCACTGCAAGCTTTGAACACAATATTCAAAAAGTCACTTTAACAAACAACTGGATTTAGTTGCATATTTATTTTTGTAAGAAACTTATATACACAGTATACAATATTGTGTATTCCCCCAGGGGGAAATTTAACAACAATTCTCACCTCTTCTGTTAGCTTTGTGTTGGACTTTTCAAGAGCATCCACCTTGGCCTGAAGGTTATTAACTGATGCACTGTGAGGTTGGATGAAGAAGATATGATGTAAAATTGCATTGGTCAGACCAAACAAGGCAACTAAACAGAGTGAGTCCAATTATTTGAAGCCCTGCCTCCACATACCTTAAATGTCTATTCAGTTCCTCAACATAATTCTTCTGATCAAGAATTGCTGTGATCTGGCCATCACTGACATAAGAGAAACAGAACAGGCATATGAAACTGGGGAAATATACTGTAAAAATAAAATCACCACGATTCACAAAGAAAACAATTTGTCTGATTTACAGTTAACCACAGGGTGCCTTACTTGAAGAAATGTCAACAATTATGACTACTGAAAGCTGCTGCTAGGCTTTTAACTAAAACCAAGAGGAGGCAGTTCATGGCCTGGCACCTAATTACATTTTAGGAGCCAGGCTGCACACAGACTCATAAGAGGTTAATTATGAGTCTGTGCAAAGCCTGAGGTCTGCGCCTGCTGCTTGTTCCAGAGTCAAGCCTGAAGACAATTGGTGACCGTACCTTTGCCGTCAGGACTCCTCGAGTCTGGAACGACTTGCCTGAGGTGCTCAGACTTCTTTTAAGTCACTTCTTAAAACGTACTGATGACAGTACCCTTTGCCCACATGGACATTTAACAGTTTTGTTCTTTGTTTGTTTTGTATTGTATTTCAGCATTGCCCACTCAGAACAAATATTGCACACCTGCCTGACCTGGAAGGGGGTTCCCTCTTTTGTTGCCCGATTGAGGGTGTAAGGAGTAAGGACTAAGGAGTCTCATTATTTAGATGATTAGATTGAAATCAAGAAAACATAATAATAAACACATAAATGATATGCAACTCAACGTGCTGCATGCTACAGATAGGTATTTGGCACAGAATCCAAAGAGTCTGCTGAATTACGAAGTAAAAATCTGCAATCAGTCATTAATACTAGCCGGCATCAAATAAGCACCAAGTGTTATGCATTACTGGAGCAAATAAACACCCTGTTCTTAAGGGAAGTGTCACAGTATATTCAGAACCTTTGAAATGCATCATTCTGTGATATTAAGTAGGTCTTACTAACCCCTCTGTACATTTGCTGCTTTGTCCACCATCTTTGAGGTACATTGAAAAATCTATAACTCCAACCTGTGTGCAATTGAAAGAGAAAAGCAGGGTAAATTTTCACACAGTATAAAGCAGCACATTTTCTTTCGTTTGGGAATGGCAATTAAGATTACTAAACAGTAAAATCGAAGTTAATTTAACAGTTACATTAACTGTGCATATCTTGTTGTGTTGAATAAAAAGGTTGCCCTGCAGAATGTCCAGAGGAAATATGAACATGGGTGCAACAGTTATTTGAACTAAACGTCCTCAATTGTAAAAAACGTAACTTATTTTAATAGAATTATAGATTTAAAAAAACACCTCACCTCAAATAGCTCACTATGTTGTGAGCTTGTAGATTGGCTATTTTATATATTTTAGCGCGATACCGCTGTGTGATGAAGTGTTAAATAGGACTTAATTGCTTAATCAGATTAATTGATTTAGTCAATCGTAAAGAAAATCATATATCATATATAAATATATATGAAAATTATTCTATTAATCAAAAAATGTATTGATAGTGATTCTACAGTAAGAAAATAATCCATAGTTGCTGCCCTAATATGAACATTGAATGAAAAAGAGTGTGACCTGGGAATCCAAGTCTTCTCCCTTCATACAGAGGTTGGCATCAATGACATTTAGTCCAACCAGCAGCCCAGCAATCACAGCTCCTTCCTCCTCCATCATCAAGGCATTTGGTTCATAGAATTCACTACAGAAGAAAGACAAGAAAGGTGTTACAACACAAAAAAAATGTGTTTATTTTATTGCAGTGGTTCTCAAAGTGTGGTCCAGGGATCCTCAGGGTTCCTCGAGGGGGTTCCAGGTGGACACTTACTGTACTTACAGGTCTGTAACTTACAGGTCGGAGAGTTATGGGGGTCCTTGAAATTACAACGTTTGAGAGCCACTGTTCTAACACACCAAGCGGTAGTACTTAAAGGGATACTTCACTTTCACATAAAATAAACATTAAAAATATATATAAAAAAATGAAAGAAGTTATGGCAAAATAAAGGCCCCCTCACACATTAGTAGGACACTCTAATGCGTGAGGGGGCCATGAATTTTCCATAACTTTTTTCATTTATTTTTAATATATTTTTTAAATGTTTCCCCGGCCCTAAAGTGAAGTATCCCTTTAATGCTTTTATTCTTGAGAATGAAAGACTCAACCATGAGACAGTTCAAGTTTTAGATGGTAAGAGGGTGTAATCACACCTGAGCAGGTCCTTTCTGTTTATGATGGTCTTCATGTAGTCGGAAAGTTTCTTTTGCATTAAGGCCAGTCGTAGCCAGGCACGTCCTCTTCCTAGAGGGGTTCTGTAACAACAAGGTATTTTTTGTCACTTACCAATGACAAATTAAGCACATTATTAATACTTTACCGGCCTACTCATATCTAAAAACAACCATTTTTACAGCCACCCTAGAACTTTCCTAGATGTATATTAGAGACATGAATGGTACCTTTGTCATTTAAATAAACCCAATTTCAGCTTTGCTTTCAAATATATTGTCAAATACATGGTTTTCATAACATGTTTTCCTTTTATGTATAAATACAATCACCCTGTTACAACATCCATCTCTCCCGCTGAATAATAAATAAAAACAAAATAAATAAATCTCACATGGCCTGTCCATAGAGACCTTATAGGAATTAACATAGTAACTTACTTGAGGCCAGGTAAGTCTTTCACACTTGCAGTGATTTCCCCGGCCTCAGGAGTTAGCTTTTCCACCAGCTCCAATGCTCCCCAAAATGACTTGTTCTGCCCGAGGAATGTTTTCTTGGCTGATGATTATAAGCATATTGTTTGTTATAAGAATGCGTTCTTTTTTCTTTCTATAGGAATTTGAGATATGGAATCATCATATTGGATATAATCATCATGACTAGGCAACTGAGGCAACAAGCCAGCAGCTTTTCACAGATACAATGTTCACAGTAGTATACAGTACTATAGTCATTATCAAATACCCAGCCTTTTTGCCCTATGTGAGGAGAGTCATATAAAACATAGAGGGTCATAACCGCTATTAGCCTGAGGTCTGAAACGGTAAGGGCAAGTTAAAGTGCCAGCACATGCTGAATTATATGTTTTCTGGTTATCTTTGTGACTAAATAAGGTATGTGATAAACAAATTATTGCCTGTGCATTCATTAATTATATGCCTTAGTAGTAACCAACCTTATTTGGATAACCTCGGGCAACAACGAACAACAACAACAGTGATAATCTATATCTACATTCAGTACATTGGCTTCAGATAGGCATCAATGGAAGAACAATGATGGACCAAAATGCAATACACTTACTTTTCAATCCATGCTTCAGGCAATGTTCCATGACAACAAAGAACTGCTGGAGAGGTGCATAGTCTGAGTCAAGCGTGCGACCAAGGTTAAGTGCTGACTCAATCAGTCCCTTGATGCTCAATTTGGCCATGTTCATCAGGTTAAGCCTTTCGATGGCAATAGGATCCTTGGGATCTAGGAGGGAAACAAAAACAGAAACAAGACATATAGATAGTTTAATAACATTGTGGCTTCCGTGTGCAACTGAAAAGGCTTTCTTTCAGGCAGTACATAGTGTATACTAGCCTAGTAAGCCAACAACTTCAAATGTCAATTTAAAAACACACTATAGCGGGACAATTGCTTTCATTCATTATTTTACACTGGGCTACAGTGATACACAATATATCTTGAACAATGCATAAAAATCACCAATGATGTTCTGATGTGCTAGTGTGAGCTTTATATGCTAAGCCTCAGCTGAACTGTAAGTTCCATGTGAGCTGCGCTGTGGGACTGGTGCTGTATGCATGTGGTAGTGTGAGCTGTGCTGTGATTCACTGCTTCTAATAACGTGAAGCTACATTCAGGTCAATACCATAATTTCGGCAGGCTAAATTACTTCTGTGTTATTCAATCTCAGTCCAACTGTTCTTCTTGGCATCTTCTGTGGTAATTTGTATTACCGCAGCCATTCACTTGTAAGATGCTCAAAAGCACCTTTCTCAGAGGGACAAAAGTAGTGGTTGTTTGGTGTTCACCGCAGGTTGAGCGGGATGTTCGGTCTTCCACAAAGTAACAACAAATCAAAGGAGCTTAAAGAAAATAGTTTGATATACCTTTAATCAAAAGGTGTGAAAAAACTATTTTATCTGTCTGTTTCCTCTTTTGTCAATTATCATATCCTCAGTAAGCCAACACTGTTTAATGCCATATATCTCAAATTCGATCTTCATGAGATATTGTGAACTGTATGATCTGCCCAGCATTGTAGACACCTCACAGTACTGTATGTAGACTCAATATTTTTGATCTTATCTATTACATTCCAACACAAATTGGACATTTGTAATGGATGGACATTGTCTCATTTATTTGATCAATTATTCAAACAGGATGACATTGCATATCATTTTCCCTTTTCTGTATTCATGTATTCAGATTTAAATAAAGAAACCAGAATAATTAGCGTTTCCAGGTAACGCGAGATGAAATCAATATTTATTTTGTCCTGTCTGTAAGGATTCCTAATACCACAGCTGACTTCTGTGATGAGAAGCATGGATTTGGAACAAAAAATGCATCAAGAGCATCACTTCACTGAGTCAAGTAGAGATGCATTAAGAAAGAAATGGTCTGAGTCTTATCTGCATCCACCTCATCTTACTCTGCCTCTGTTTGTATTGTTACCACTGCTATCTATATAATTGTATTAGCAACCCACTAACATATTTTGAAAACCACAGGCTAAATTGTTGCTGTAGTGTAATGTGGTGTTTTTTTGTTTTGACCATTTTGTCTGTCTTGCTTTGTGTGTCAAACTGGGGACTTGCCAATGTTTGTGTTATCCAGAAGTTGGGAGAGTTAAGGAGAGGGCGATGATGAATAAACACAATTTCAATAAATCTAACTGCTCTTCAACTGCATTTTGTTAAGTAACACAGGATAGAATACAATGTTCAATGCATTAACCTATGCAAAGTAGCAAAGTATGTGTTTGAATGTAGCTATATCCTGTTTTGGTTTAATGGTTAGTGCAGTACGCATGCGCCAACAACATTCATGCCTATTTCAACTGTGTGATTAGCCGACCTGCGTTGCATCTCCTCATAGGCTGAGGAAAAACCAGGGCCTAAAACAAGTATAAATGAATCAGCGTTGTCTGGGAAAAGGTTGTTTTGTCACCTAGTACTTCCTGTCCATGCCACACCTTATTTACAAGCAGAGTCATCCTCCCACTAACAGCTCAATGAGGGCCTTGTGTGTGCAGCTTCATGGATATCATGCTCCATGTTAAAATGAAATGTCATAGCCTAGAGATAAGCTACATTACTAGAATTCAGTGTGCTTCCTGGGGACCTGCTACCACCACACCCTGTTTAGAAATCACACTGTGCCACAAATCCCCCCATACACTAGACTAGCCTGACACATTACCTTCATGAGCGGGCTCTGGGTCTGGGGTAAGGGAAATATCATTGAGCTCGCGCAGGCAGAGCCATTCGCCGTCAACAGAGACACGAAAGTTGCAGAGGTAAATGGTCTCCCGGGCTGCCTGGGTGATCTTGTCGGTGGTGGGGGTCGGGGCATCGCTCTGAGGCGTCTGATCAGACATGATGACTCAGCTGATGCGAAGCAAAACTAGCATCAACCGAGGGGAAGGACGGGCAGCGTGTGTTCCAAAAGCAGATCGCACAAGAAAAGGCCAAAATAACAAGCTTGTAGAGGAAAAGAACCCCGTCTTTGATCAGGACCAATAAGATGGGGATGGGGCTTTCAAGCAGGTGTCTGAAAGGCTGTCTGGTTCTCCTCTCCTCTATGCCTGCATCCTCTTCTCCTCCCTTGACAAAATGAGTAAATGCTGCTGTTCCCTGCTCTTCACTCCTCCTTGCCAATCTCCCCCGTAGTCCCTTTTGTGCAGCTTGGGGATTTAAAATGCGAGAGAGCACCGTGTTGAAAAATCACAACCTCCCTGTGGGTCAGCTTAGCACTGGTTCCCTCTGATTGGACTGCTTGGGCACCGCAGTGAATGCTCTGGCCTGGGTGGGTGTTGACCAAGATGGCTGACAAATATATGCTGGATAGTGGAACAGACGTCACGTGAGCAGATGGTGCATGCGTAAAAAAAGGGGGGGGAGGGGGTCTCATGATACTCATCTAATGCTAATGATGCAGCAGATGACTCCTCTGTGAAGAGGGAAGCTACTATTCAACAATCCAGTTAGGTTATCTAACTGCAACAGTGATTTATTCTGCATAACAAACACATAAGTGAGTGAGCAACTGTAGTCATAAATCAGGGGTTTTGAAGCACACTTGGATGCAAAATATGACATTCACTGAAGGAAGTAAATTTGATAATGTGGTTAAACCGAGATGTCAACTTGAAAAAACAAACAATCTAAAAATAATACAATGTCTGTATTATTTTGAGATTGTTTGTAGACATTCATAAAAGACTATATTCCTGTGTATGGACAGAGTCCAGACCTACATATAATAAAAAATAAAGTAGACAGTCAGACATGCAATGGCCTTACCACTTACTAATTACAGTAGGGTTTATCAGTTGACAGTAAAAGGACCCTGACTCTGCAAGTGTTAAACACACAGTGAAATCCTCAGTGTCAATCTAACCATGTGTTAACTCTGAGACTGAGGTGGGGGGCAAGGGTCCCTTTTGATCAATGTATACACACAGGGTTAAACTTACACCCAGGATTTGACAGTGGAGGCTACTGACTGACTGGCTGACTTTTGAGAAGGCAGCTGGTAACAACCATGACAAACTCCACAGGGCCATGTGTGTGAGTCATAGCCCTGGTCCAGAGACAGAACTCCCAAACGCTATGAATGGACCAGAGCTGTAAGTGAGTCACATTAAACACCAACATTCACTAAAAGTAACCAAAATGCCAGCTGCTTGTTTGTTCATACAAATGATCAGTCATTTCAACAGTTTCACAGCTGAATTTGTGATTAAGAAACAAAAACGACACTCGATTTTTGACCAGTTCCCCCTTACTGTAGCATTGTTTACTAGCAGTCTATAAGTTAGCCAGCTAACGTTAGCCAGGGTGTTAATTCATATGCAACGTTAGCGGTTTCAAGTTCACAATGCACAACAATAAATACAATGAAATAAAGACAGAAATAATAAAAACACTTTTCTTTTTTTTAAAGAAAGAATGAGAAATACACTCCTCCGAATAAACGAATACTGGAACCAGGGTTGTAAAAAAAAAAGGACAGCATTTAGCTAAGAGGCTTAAAGCAGTAGCACTTACTTTTACATTTCGAGTTGGTTCTCTCTATGTGGAACTGGAACTGTCGCGGAGCCGGACAGGGTGGTGGTGGTGGTGTTGGGGACATGGATCTGGTTGGGGACAGCGACGTCCCCTGCTGTATACTCTTCCCGAACCTGACATTAGCGGTGGAGTTGAGCGCCTCTTTGAAGAAGATGACCGAGGTGGGAGACAGGGTGTCCTCCGGACTGTCAACGTGTCCGTTCTGGTCGTCCTGGGACGACGCGGACAAACTTTGCGAGACCTTCGGGGAGTCTGGGGACTGCTGCAGGTCTGCTGTTGTCTTCTCCCCCTCCGCCATTCTTTCTGTCCTCACTTCGCTTGACTTCTTCACGTGACAACGAGCAGCGAGCCCAGTGACCGCATGTTATGGTATTGTGACTGTTTGACGGTAGAAAGCTGTGGTTTGTACCCAGTACGTACGCCCCAAAAAACACACTCCTAAATATCACTCCTTCTCTCTCCTTCTTTCCTGTTTCCGCCGCACTGTCAACTCGCCCTCATATTAAACAGATACACCGCTTCCGGTTGGAGACTTCAAAATAAAACGCAATTTTCTTCTTTCTCGCTTTCTCTTTATTTCTTCCAGTTGAATAGATGGGTTTCCTGTTTGTAAACATGAGAGGATGATGCGCGCGCAGTGGAGGGTTGAGCAGTAGAGGGCGCTATTACCCGCAGCAGCTCTAGTCAAATGTACATTCATAAAATAAATGGTCTTCACCGGGTTTAATGAAAGTAGATTAAATGATGCAGTTTGTAATATCTTCTTTACTCAATAAAAATGATTTGTCGGAAGTTGGATCTGTTTGTATATAATAGCAGCATTATGCCTATTATGCCTAAAATAGCAGCATTATGCCTATCTAAATCCCGAAAATAACAACAGAGTGAATGGCGCTTCCGGTTCGTTCTACCACCCGCATGCGCAGATTGCGCACTCTGCTCTGCGATGACGTCGCGCGGAAACCCATCTATAGTTCTAAATAGAACTTTTCACTGGTAGGGTATATTTTTCCTATGTATTTTTCACAATAATCATTCCACATTCTTTGAGACACACATCCGGGTTTTTGACCAATAAGCACCTTTGTTTTACCCTTTGCCGGGTCAAACAAGGGAATAACGTGACGTTGATCCTTCCCTTATTCGCTCATACTAGGACATGACGTATGTGTTAGGCAGAAGAAATTATGCTATTGTGTTTTGACAAATTTTACTTAAATAACCCAATAACAAAACAATACAAAAACTGTGGGTGTGCTGTGCACCCTGAGGCAGGATGTTGATTGATTGATTAAATACTTTATTAACAAGATTGTTAACGGTAGTACAAGTAGTACAATCAAAAGTTATGCAAAAAGGATAACACAAAAAGCCCCAGGGCCTTTTTTCCATTGTGGTCCAATACTCAATTCATCACTAAATCATCTGTCACATATCTACGGTGCTAATTGGCACTGGGAGCCCAAACGGCTCCCACCTGGGATGTTCAACTGTCCCCATGCAGTAACATACAGGAGGACCATTCTCACTCCATGCTGCCAGTCCTGGGAAACCACTCTGCCCAGGCCCCCAACTTAAGTTACAGTATGTTTTATGCTGCCCCAGAATCCTTGGTAGGCTACTATTTTTTTATTTGTCAAAAACATCTGTTCTGTTCTCACACAGAACCTTTCCCTGCTGTGCATGCACTACAGTGGAAAAGTACACACCCCCATAAACCTTTGCCTTTTTCAACTCTTGAATTGACTTTGATACATTTTTGCCTGTAGGCCTGGTAAGTTTAATGCTACTGTATGGCTACAACATTCACCCCAACTTTTGCCCACCCTTCAGTACAGAACTCTGTGTAACTGTGTAATGTTTATCTGGGCTTTGGCTTGACAATTCTGTAAGCCTCCATTTCTCTTGTTTTCCACCATTCTTTTATTGGTCACCAGAGATTTCGACCCAGGACGATTCGACCCGGACCATTCGACCCGCTCTCGACCCGCTTGGACCTGACATTTCGACCCGGACCGCGAGAGAGAGAGAGAGAGAGAGAGACAGAGAGAGAGAGAGAGAGAGAGAGAGAGAGAGAGAGAGAGAGAGAGAGAGAGAGAGAGAGAGAGAGACAGAGACATAATAATAATAATATGTACATTGATTTACCAAACAATTATTATTTGTCCCCATCCACTATCACTGGGAGTCTGGGTTTGACTCCCGCTCGGGACATTACTTTTTCAAACAACAATTTTTTTTCGCCGATAAAGTATAGTTTTGGACCATGACGGAGGCACGCCGACTCAGGAGACCTTGAGGCCAAGGAGTCGCGCCCGAGCGCCTCCAGGCGCGAGTGCCCGCGACGACCGGCCGATGGTCTCCTAGTCGACTAAGTGCCGTCCGAGTTATGTACCGATAGGCACAGAATCGTAAATGATGTTGTGGGGACTGCGTTTGCCCCGCTATGGTTTGCCCCAACTGCCACTCACTGCACTAACATAGCCCGCCAGCCCCCTGTATATAAAGTTTGTTGTGTCAGTTAAAGTGATGAAGTACATGCAGAGTAAGATTTAAGTCAGGACAGCTAGCTTATGAGATGAAGAACTGGGTCTGAATGCACGCACCTTGTACCTCCAGGACCTCACCACCGTCACCTTGTACTCTACTACCCTCTAGGGGTTAATAATTCGATAATAATAAAGATAATTCGACCCGGTAAATTTGGGTCGAACTGACTCGAATTCGCGGTTGGGCGAGTTGTCCTGGGTCGAAATCTCTGGTGACCCTTTTATTGATGTGTTTGTATGTGTTAGGAGGAAGCCATTGACGTGTTGAAAAGGTCCACTAATGATCCAGCATTTGATGGAATTGCCCCACATGTTCTTCAAGCATTTACGCTTTACACTTTTAGTTTTTTCACCAAACAAGCACCTGACACCGAGGCCAAATATTAACCCTAGATGTGGACAGGTATTAGAACAGGTGCTAAAAGCCCACGAGAGTGATGATAAAACGCACAGATGGCATGGCACAGTTTCATCATTTCGGTGTTAGAAGAGACAAACCCCAGAAATCTGGGATGAGCTGAGGGAGTTGAGGAGCATGCTGGTCGAGCAGAGTGTGGAGCTCAGCAATGCCAAGAGCAGGATCGTAAAGCTGGAGACAGGTAATGCAGGTAACATAATATATTTTAATAGATGGTTCTGTTGAGAATCACTTTATGTTTATGTGTTTTTGTTTGGTCTCACTCTGTTCATATTTACTATATACAAATATATTTTTTAAATGAATACAATATTCAATTCAAGTGTGTACTGTTTATAGTATTGGGCATGAAAGTGAGTGCCTGAGAATGACATGTTTTCTTCAACAGTCCAGTAGCTTGAAACATGGTGAGCACAAATATTTTGTTCTCTTGTGTTCACAGAACGACAAAAGGTGGCTTTCTCTGCTGGGCTGACAGATGAAGGAAGCATAGGACCCTTCAATACTGCAATCACACTGGTTTTCAAAAGAGTAGTCACCAACATTGGACAGGCCTACAACCCAGATACAGGTACTGACCATTCACATCTATATAAACTCAATCAATTTACACTGCCCTACAAAGCTTTAGTGCAGTAACTACGCCAAGAATATGAAATAATGAAAATGGCTTTAAAGTGTTTCAACTGGCCAGCCAAATGGCTTACAGGTATAAGTGATATTGCACTAATTGTAATGTATTCATGAGGTAACTGTTCATGCCCCAAAATCGTAATTTGACTTTGAGACTTAATAAATAACTCAATGTTAACCAAAACTGTAATTATTGCACTTAGGGCTTTATGAAGCCATGTGTTATATTGTCATATAATAATAATTTTAAGAAAGTGAGCTGTTTTGCATACATGTTTTCAGATGTTTAGATTTATTAAGTGTATGGTTATTTGTATTGTATTGTATTTGATTATTTGTAGTCAGATTTTTGTAAAAGTCCTGTATTCAAAAATGTACTTGAGTAAAAGTACAAAAGTATTGGCATAAAAATATACTTTAATTATCAAAGTGAAAGTACTCAAACATTTTCTAACTGTGAAGCATTGTGAGCTTGTAGATCTGCTATTTTCAAATAAATGAACAGCTGAAAGTATGTTTTGTATTAAAACTCTAAATCTGAAAAAAAAACTAACAAAAAAAAAAACAGTAAAAGCTGTCAAATAATTGTAGTGGAGTAAAAAGTACAATATTTGCCTGGAATAGAAGTTTGAATTATCAAAAACTGGAAATACGCAAGCAAAATAAAAGTTTCTCAACATTGTAGTTACTTAATGTATTACTTTCCACCATTGATTGTTATTAATTATACAGTACATGTATCTCTTGTTCTCCTCTGATGCAGGTGTGTTTACAGCTCCCATCAGAGGAGTTTATTACTTCAGATTCACTGCATTTGAAGTCCGTGCTTTTCAGTGGGCAGCTGTGACAATGTACCATAACAGCAAGGTGATTCTCTGGAGTGATGACTATAATGATGATGTAGGTTATGTTGAACTATCTAATGCATTGACTGTAGAGCTACAGGAAGGTGACGTGGTCTACTTGGGTCTTCCTCAAAGCAGCGGTGTCTATGATAATGGTAATAACCACACCTCATTCAGTGGTTTCCTGCTCTTTCCCATGTGAGCAGGATTGTAAAACAGACGCACACTCACCTGTATAGGTAATAAAAAACTGCCCTCAATATCCCCCAGGAGGGGCGCCTCATATTGCTTTGGTTTCTTGGTTTCCTTTCATTTCTCTGTTTGTTCTCTTCTTTAAAAGCCTTCTGTGTTATAAATGAGCATTTCACTATAAACAATTATTAACAACATGATTCTGGTGCTTGTGCAGTATGTGTTACAATTTCAATGTCATATCAAATAAAAGATCCTTAAACAGTTTGGTCTGTTCAAATCTGTCAATGTTCTTACATAAACCATCAATAAATAAACATTAATTGAAAGCCTGATAACTAGCAGATGCTCTTATCCAAATCAATATACAAAAGTGCACGGTTGTAGTAAGTGACATGAACATGTGTCAAGCAGCCACAAGTGGTGGCAAACAATATATGGTGATTAAAACATTTCACAATATCTATTATAGACATAAAAGTTGTGTTAGGCAATGCAATGTAGCAAAGCAGATCTGGAAAAACTATGCTGCAATTAGAAAATTCCTAAACACATTCATACCCATGACATTTATTCACTTGTTAATATTAAGAAACCCTAGGCTATGGATATTCCCTTTACAAATTTGAATATATTTTAAAAAATCTGATATTTTAACATTGTATTGTGAATCCAGTATCTCATATCCATTACACTCTAAATGTGTCATGCTGTAGTGTTCACATCTTCTGCTGCTGTTTGAAAACTCACCTCTTCAGACCTCACCTCATCCCCTGGCACTTCGATACTGTATGTTGCTGATTCGGTTACAGATGTTTGTTGTTTGCTTGTTTACTGATAAGAATGTTGCTTAGACAAATGCTAGCTCTATGTAGCACAAACATAATTTCTTTGCACTCTGTGGTCATCTGTTGACTAGGGAGGGTTCATGCCACTTACTCCCTATCTTGCACTCTGAATAAGAGCGTCTCCTAAATGACAAAACTGTGGGGATGGCCAGTCACAATGTAATTTATGAACAGATTAACATCACACCACAATACTTTCAATACGTTTTATCATGGGCCCAGGAATAACTGATTAAGTGGTCACACTGTTTGGTTGTCAACCTGAGGAGGCCATTGCATGATGTCAGTATACTTACATGTCTATTGGCCAAAAGAAACACCACAACACAATATGAACAAACTACTCTACTGAGGGCATTGATTTGTTCATACTTAATTGCACAAGCTTTTTGTGTACTGTAAATATTTTTTATATAGGGGCACTTAATCATATACAAGTGAGTGATGTGACCTGTCACCTCTGAATCTGTTTTGTAGCACAGATTATATACTTAACCAGAAGATGTCGCTTCTTGCTGTGGCGTTCAGCCACGGTGTGTTTACGCCCCCTAGTGACGGTCTAAGGAAGGAATTCAGGCTAGCTTGAAGTGTGATACTAGTGTAGCTGATCTGTTACTCTGGTATGAGTGTCTGAGGGGGGTTTCCCATATTGAGTAGGCTTCCAGCAGGTACACCTGCAGCTGATATTACAAATATTGTCCTAAACATGATGTATTGTGTTTTAGGGGTGCAACATTTAATCAAACTAATCTATGTATTTATTTTTAAACTATTTTTTTTCTGCTTTTGGCTACTTCCCATCGTGGCCACATCAGATCATCTGGTCCATCTTCTGGTCCGTACGTTTTTTATTATCTAAAATAATTGATTAAATTATAAATTATTAAATTGATTAATTTAAATTAATTAAATTGTTGTAAGTATTTGTTTTTCTTCTTTTTTAAATGTCTTTCTTTTTTATATCCAATTTATTGCATCATGTCGCAGTCACAATGTGTGGCAATGTGATGCATTGTACGCTTGTAGAATGGCTATTTTCAAATATCTTGGGTGACAACAGTTGTGTAGTCGTTTTCCACCGAAGGAGGAGAGATAGCCGTGCCAGAATTCACACAGTCTGTGCTCCCATCCACACAGCAGCCACCTGTGCTCCGAGGCACACTTTTTCTTTTGTGTTTACTTTTACTTTTTAACAACCTCAGACAGTTGGTGAAATCCTCCTAGAAACACATGATGTAACAGCATTTGTTAAATGTCTATTGGCTATAATTAGGTGCTGACATCTTCGTCATGATACCGAAACTTATTATCAACTACAGTGAGGAAACAGCAGACATGCGCTCTCCCTTATTTATATTCTTCAAACCGACTTCAAGATGAAAGAGTTTATTTTGCTGTGGCTGTTTTATCATGTCGCCTCTCCAGGTAAAGTCTTGCTTCTATTTAAATTCGTGTGATTTTCATCAGTGCATTGTGATTTAGGCTACTTCTGCTACTGCGTAGGTTTACAGCAATGAGAAATGACCTGGTTTTGTAAAACAAAAAAGATTACCGGTTTGTCATTAAATACGTACGTTTAAACTTTTCCAACTAAGTTCCTTGAGCGCAGACTATTGATCTACTTTATTTAACACTTTATTTTTATTAAGCTATTCTAAGACTCAAAGCCATTCAGTAGTTATGTCTGTAACAAAAACGAAAGTAGCCACTTGAGGGCGTTCTGTACTTATTATTTGTGTGAACATTTCTTTTGTATTCCATCTGGCTACACTAACTGAACATTCTACCATTAAGTTTTGCAATAATGGACCATTATTGCAAAACCTGGACAGTGACAACTACACTGTGACAGAGAGATAGACAGAAAGACAGATACAGACCCACATATGTAACATATTGTTGAGATAAAAAAAATAACATCAAAATACATTTGGGACATGTGAGCTTGTAGATCGGCTGTTTTCGCAGTGGCTGAAGTGGTTAAACTGTTATATATCCATTTTGTTTCACAGTGACTTACACCGTGACAAACCTTATGACTACATCCTCTGAAGTCCCAAACTTCCCAGAGTATGTGAAAGTCGTGATGATTGATGATGTTCAGATCATTCATTTTGACAGCAACACACAGAGATACGTTCCCAAACAGGACTGGATGAACCAGATCACAACAGATGACCCACAGTACTGGGAGACGAACACTGCAAGAGCTGTGGGTGACCACCAGTTCTACAAGGCCAACATGGACGTTCTAAAGCAGCGTTTTAACCACACTGGAGGTATGTTGATGTTTCACTTCATACTGTTGAAATGAAAAACAATCAGTAAGTTGAAACTAACTTCATAGCCACAATACCCCCCCCCCCCCCCCCCCCCACACACACACACAGACACACACACTTAAATCAGTGACTTACTGTAGCAGAGTATTAGACTCCACACGAGGAGCTAACAGATGTGTGTGTGTGTGTGTGTGTGTGTGTGTGTGTGTGTGTGTGTGTGTGTGTGTGTGTGTGTGTGTGTGTGTGTGTGTTGTGTGTGTGTGTGTGTGTGTGTGTGTGTGTGTGTGTGTGTGTGTGTGTGTGTGTGTGTGTGTATGTGTGCGTGTGTGCGTGTACGTGTACGTGTGCGTGTGCGTGTGTGTGTGTGACGTGTGTGTCTGTCTGTCTGTCTGTCTGTCTGTCTGTCTGTCTGTCTGTCTGTCTGTCTGTCTGTCTGTCTGTCTGTCTGTCTGTCTGTCTGTCTGTCTGTCTGTCTGTCTGTCAGGTGTCCACATCATCCAGAGGATGAGTGGTTGTGAGTGGGATGATGAGACCGGAGACATTGAAGGTTACCTTCAGTTTGGTTATGATGGAGAGGACTTCCTCTCACTGGACCTGAAGACAGAGACATGGATCACTCCTAAACCACAGGGTTTCATCCATAAACAGAAATTGGACCAAAACAAACCTTTCATAGCATACCTGAAGAACTACTACACCAGTGAGTGCATTGAATGGCTGAAGAAGTTTGTGAACTATGGGAAGAAGACTCTACAAAGAACAGGTACAACAACATGATGTGATGGATGAAGGTCTCCAGGGGACAAGTCGTCTGTCTCTTTGTCTCTCTGACTCGCACCTCTCCATTTTATTTTTCTTCATGTCTCTCTTTTGGTCTCTCTCCTGTTTCTCTCTTCTTCTATCCCCTGTCTTTGTTTCTATCCTTCTCTCTCTTTTTCTCTCTGTTCTTTCCTGCCTTTGTCTCTGTATTTATTTTCTCTCACTCCTCTTAGCTTGTTCTCTCTGTCTCTGACCCCCCCTCTCATTCTCTATCTATACTTTTTCTTCTTCCATTTCTCTTTCATTACATTTGTTCAAAGGTGTTTTATTGTCATGAAATACAGCAGTTCTTATAATCAAAGAAAAGTCAACAAATCCACATTAAAATGCAAACCACAAAATCTCTCTCTCTCTCTCTCTCTCTCTCTCTCTCTCTCTCTCTCTCTCTCTCTCTCTCTCTCTCTCTCTCTCTCTCTCTCTCTCTCTCTCTCTCTCTCTCTCTCTCTCAGAGCTTCCCTCTGTATCTTTCCTCCAGAAGACTCCATCCTCTCCAGTGAGGTGTCACGCTACAGGTTTCTACCCAGACAGAGTCATAATGTTCTGGACTAAAGATGGAGAGGAGCTCCAGGAGAACGTGGACCATGGAGAGCTCCTCCCCAACCATGATGGAACCTTCCAGATGAACGTTGACCTGAACCTGACCTCAGTCAAACATGAAGACTGGAAGCAGTACCACTGTGTGTTTCAGCTCTATGGGGTCAAAGAGGACTTAAAGTACACACTGGACCGAGATCTGATCAAGACTAACCGGGGTAAAGGTCCTTACACACCGGCGAATGTGCGAATATACGCAAAATTCTGACTCGTTCCGAATAATTAAAAGACGCTTTTTCGCTTTGCTTTTCCGCTTTTTCGCGCCATGTACGCTTGCATTGACTTTATAAGGTTTTTAAAAAAAGCGTATTATTCGCACGAAAAAATCGCCCCGGTGTGTAAGGACCTTAAGACTGTTATTATAGGACTAAAGGAGGAATGGATGTGCTGCAAAATAAGTTAGATCAAAGGAATTTGCTAGGAAATCATTATTAACCTGAGACTGACTTAGATGATCATATGCACTCTGAATTGTGGGTAAAACAAGACAATGGCTGGCTGGATCACATATTAAAACTAAATACATACTGCTTATCCATACCGGTACTTATCAATACTCCTCACCATAATAATGGGGGGGGGGGGGAATTAAATTACTTTACTTTACTTTATTTAGATGAGGACAGGACAATTGTCTGGTAGTGTTCCTGCTTCAATATTAAAAAGACCAAATAACTATAGTTCTTGAGCTTCTCTGAAAACAGCAGGACCAAAATAGCAGTTTATCTACCCATCCATAATAATAATCTTTCTACAGACCGACAGACAACAATAAGTTGCAAAAAGAAATCTGAGCCCATAACATACTACTGTAACTTATTAACTCAATCTATAGTTAATTCCCTTACAAGGATTTATTATATTATTATATTCAATATTCTCCTACTGTAATTTAGTGTCACACCTCTGGTTCAGGTTTAGAAAGAATATTGGAAATATAATGAATAGTCAAAATGATAATAAAAATGTACCTTCATGCATAAGTGAGAGTATGATAAACAATTATACTTAATCATACTTTAATGTTACAAATATAACAGCAAGCTTACACAGTAGGACACGTAATAACCACTTGTTTAATATGGATAATAACTATGAACGTATGAAACGAACTCTGCCTCCAATCTTTGAGGAGTGCTTAAGGATTGATGGTCATAGGTCGCAGGCCATTTGGTTGGAAGCGGAGCTCTCCTTGTGACAGCTAACTGTCACAGCCTGCAAATTATGGCATTATTTCCAGTTTAAATCTGTTCCAAGTTTTTGTCCTGATGTCATGCAACATTCTCAATCCCAGACACGGTGTCCCGGAATCCAGAATTGAATTGGACAATATATATGTGTGTGTATGTGTACTGCAGGGTGTGTGTAAACGGAGCTGTTTGGGGCATTTGACCTCTGGGGTCAACGGTTCCTTCTTCCTTCTTGGCTGCTCTTCTTCATATGCTTGTGCCTTGTGGAGTTGTGTTCATATGCGTCAGCAAAATAGTGGCCCAGTTTGGATCAGTGAATGGTTCGATCATAGTGGAATATTCAATTGATACACCCCACCAAAGTTACTACATATACACATATACTGTATACATGTACATATAGTCAGATACTACATATAAATGGATGGATATCCTGTTTTAAGATAATTCCTCGATATTTCATTTCTGTTTTTTGTATTTTATTGCTGCAGTTGAACCCAATTCGACCGTCCTCATCATCGCTGTGGTTGCTCTTGCTGTCATCATCATCTTCCTCGTTGCCATGGTCAACCACCGCCAAGTTCTCCTACGACACTGTGGTGGTAGACCTGATGACCAAAATCAACCAGAAGGCCTACCTGCAGGAGGTGACAGAGCTGTCCCTGAGGTACCTCTGCTTGAACGGTAAAACCAAGGAGAAGGTTATGTATTTGTGTACACAATGCCAGAGGACCTACACACCCCCCTTATGATGATGACATACATTCTGTGCCAGGACCATGACTCATAGTACAGTTGTGTAGCCATTCTATTGCTTTGATACTTGGTAGTAGAATAGAATATCTTCTTCAGTTCCGTTCAGTTCAGTTCAGTTCATTTTTATTACACATAACATAAAAAATACATTGTGTTAATTGCCAGTGATTTACATGCTGCTACTGCACCATTGTCCAAGTGTCCGAAAAAGGGATAGGGAGAAGCACTGAGCTTGTCGGGCCCTACCCGACAACCTGGTAACCCTACCAGGTTGCATCCAAATGTCCCCATGCTATGGGGTGGAGTTGTACAATCTCTACACAATACATGGACTTGGACTGTTTTCATACTTTAGTAATTGTTTGTTGTCTTTTAGATGAACAGGGAAAATAAAGCGTTTTTCTCCCATGTGGTTTAGTCTCCTGTTTTAACAGCTGATATAGTTGTCAACTGTCAAAGTGACCCCCAAAACCCTGTTTAACTGTCTCACTCTAACTCACTCTAAAAACCCTGATTTATATTATTATTTATTTGTTGAGCAGCAAAAATAGATGGCTCATGATACCATCGTATGTGACAGACTACTCAAGCAATAGTCTCCTCTCCCCTCTGTCTTTTACTCTGTCTCTCTGTTGTCCCCTGGTTGTAGAGATTATTGAATCTTCTGTCCAACACTTTAAGCATCTGTCCTCATGTTCTTATACTATGATTTACCTCTATCTATCTAGATGTAGGGAAACAAAACTATAGGATACCATATAGGATACCAGGTAAACAATGAACCCAGCATATGTCTACATAACACAACAACAGTGTCACCCGCCATCACACCTATACAGTATGTCTGGTGTCCTACTATATCTTCAGGAGCACCCCCTGTTGGGCCAGTTGCATCAGCTGGCTGACTGCGTAGATTCCGACTCCTCCGAGTCCAGGTCCCACCATGCCTCCTCCTGCTCCTCCCTCCACCTCGTCGTAGGAGGGGGCGTGGGAGGCGGCCTGCACCTCCTCCAGCCACAGGCGGGCATGGTGTCGCATCTCGATGAGGGTCTTGGTGTATGAGTTTAAGCGTGGCGACGGCCGCCGCCATGCAGCAGCTGAACGACAGCCACGCCATGCTGGGAAGGTTGGGGAGGGGCATAAGGGAGACAGAGGTTGTGACGTGAAATGTATTTCACAGGTGCTGGACTTGTTTTCCTTCTTCAGTTTCAGGTTTAAAGGAGTAGTTCACCCAAAAAAATCAATTACACACCAGGACACCATCTTGATTGAGTACTTTATTAAAAGTTTGGTGAAAAAAAAGCACGGTGGCACAGATTTACACAAAAGAATGCTAAAAGGATAACCCAAATAAGCCCAGGCCTTGTTTCCATTAAAGTCCTGTGTATTCAATTCATCGAGACATTTAAAGACAAACAATAATACACATAGGCGGCGGGTGAGCTTGACAATTGGTAAGGCTGCGGGTCGCCCGCGAGCGAAATGCGGTTTCTGGGCGGATTCTGTTCGTTTATTTGGGGTTTTTGGTTACTTTATTTCGGTTATAGGGTTAGGGTTAGGTTAGGGTTAGGTTTTTTAATTCATATTTTTGCCTGATTTTACTGATTTATTATTTTAAAAAATACAAAATAATGCTGCGCACATATATTATATATAATTTGCACAATTCCCAGAATTTCCCAGCATAATATTTGGGAAGGCTTAGCCTACCCTAGCCTTCATTACCTTGTATTATAAGGCCTTCATTGCCTTATAATACACAGTAATATGCAAAAAAAAAAATCATATATAGTGCTTGCCAACGTGTCGTCACCACGGGGGCGTGGCATAGTAGCTGCAGACATACTGGTGGGGGTCAATGTTAAGTCAACCTGTTTATACCCCACCAAGATGTCCTCGCTACCGAATGACACTTGTTGACGCCCCCTTCAGGATTTTTTGGTACGCACTATAGACCAATTATTTGTTTACAAGACTGGACGCACAGGTGACTGTTTCATGTAACCAACAGATCCCCAAACCTGTTGTTTTGGGGTGCGCTGGTTTCAGTTTCAACATAGGCTTCCAAAGTTTGCAGGATTGGTCCGTAAAGTAAAACTAAGGTCATAACCTCTATGATTTTAGTTAGTTTTAATTTGTTTTGTAAACACAATACAGTTTCAGTTAGCCTTGTTTTTGTTATCATATCAGTTAACCAAAATGTTTTAGTTTTTTCAATTCTAGTTTTTGTAATTTTGTTAAATTTAATTAACTATAACCTTGATCCCAACCAGCCATCCAGAGTGCTAAACCAGTCAGCGGGGGGTCCATACAGCCGGGGTCCACTTCACTGAGGACCATCCAACCACTAATAACAGCTGGTCCAATACCAGATAGATACAGGCTTGCACTGTCTGCTCTGCCGCCAACTCCACCTGCTATGATGACTGCTGAAAGGGCAGGTTGGTTCTACTCGCTGGACCTCCACAGGCTACAGGCAACCTAGTAAAACTAATTTGCAATGATGTAAAATATGTTTGCGTAGGAGTTATAATTGTTGACAAACAATTGTACATGAATAAACACTTAAAAGTTTTCATTATAGTGTAACCATTTATTGGTTTGAATTCTAAACAATTAAGGGTGGCTTAAAGTGTTACCAGAAATTAATATAGTGAAATGTAAAGATTTACCGTAAGGCAGTGCATCTACAGACATTTCAATAAACATATTTCCTATAATAGCAACATACATAGGCCCATTCTAAAAAATATTTTCATAAACATATTCTAAAATGTGACCTTCAAGTGGCCTACTCTTCTTATCTTCATGGCGTTGGCCTAGAGTAAGAAACTCATGCGAAGGCCCACTGGTGTCCAAAGCCGTCAAGTCATAGGTATAGGATTGGAATTATGGACGCAATCCCTAAATTACATTCTTTTTGTCACTCTCAGTCACAACACATGGGCTGTCTGCCAGGCTGTAAAGGTGCATTCTGAGTGACTTCAGGCTAAGTCTCCATATTTGGGCAAGTCTGACGTCAGACATATCTATGACGAACGACTCCTTTTGGGCAAGGTTTCAGCCCAATCCGACTGTCAATGTGTATTCTTACATGATGACGTCATCATGCAATGCCATCACAACATCGTCATCTATTGTCCTCATTTAAATAAAGCGAATTGTTAGAAAAACTAAGTGTCTGTCTGTCTGTCTGTCTGTCTGTCTGTCTGTCTGTCTGTCAGGTGTCCACATCATCCAGAGGATGAGTGGTTGTGAGTGGGATGATGAGACCGGAGACATTGAAGGTTACCTTCAGTTTGGTTATGATGGAGAGGACTTCCTCTCACTGGACCTGAAGACAGAGACATGGATCACTCCTAAACCACAGGGTTTCATCCATAAACAGAAATTGGACCAAAACAAACCTTTCATAGCATACCTGAAGAACTACTACACCAGTGAGTGCATTGAATGGCTGAAGAAGTTTGTGAACTATGGGAAGAAGACTCTACAAAGAACAGGTACAACAACATGATGTGATGGATGAAGGTCTCCAGGGGACAAGTCGTCTGTCTCTTTGTCTCTCTGACTCGCACCTCTCCATTTTATTTTTCTTCATGTCTCTCTTTTGGTCTCTCTCCTGTTTCTCTCTTCTTCTATCCCCTGTCTTTGTTTCTATCCTTCTCTCTCTTTTTCTCTCTGTTCTTTCCTGCCTTTGTCTCTGTATTTATTTTCTCTCACTCCTCTTAGCTTGTTCTCTCTGTCTCTGACCCCCCCTCTCATTCTCTATCTATACTTTTTCTTCTTCCATTTCTCTTTCATTACATTTGTTCAAAGGTGTTTTATTGTCATGAAATACAGCAGTTCTTATAATCAAAGAAAAGTCAACAAATCCACATTAAAATGCAAACCACAAAATCTCTCTCTCTCTCTCTCTCTCTCTCTCTCTCTCTCTCTCTCTCTCTCTCCTCTCATCCTCTCTCTCTCTTCTCTCTCTCTCTCTCTCTCTCTCTCTCTCTCTCTCTCTCTCTCTCTCTCTCTCTCTCTCTCTCAGAGCTTCCCTCTGTATCTTTCCTCCAGAAGACTCCATCCTCTCCAGTGAGGTGTCACGCTACAGGTTTCTACCCAGACAGAGTCATAATGTTCTGGACTAAAGATGGAGAGGAGCTCCAGGAGAACGTGGACCATGGAGAGCTCCTCCCCAACCATGATGGAACCTTCCAGATGAACGTTGACCTGAACCTGACCTCAGTCAAACATGAAGACTGGAAGCAGTACCACTGTGTGTTTCAGCTCTATGGGGTCAAAGAGGACTTAAAGTACACACTGGACCGAGATCTGATCAAGACTAACCGGGGTAAAGGTCCTTACACACCGGCGAATGTGCGAATATACGCAAAATTCTGACTCGTTCCGAATAATTAAAAGACGCTTTTTCGCTTTGCTTTTCCGCTTTTTCGCGCCATGTACGCTTGCATTGACTTTATAAGGTTTTTAAAAAAAGCGTATTATTCGCACGAAAAAATCGCCCCGGTGTGTAAGGACCTTAAGACTGTTATTATAGGACTAAAGGAGGAATGGATGTGCTGCAAAATAAGTTAGATCAAAGGAATTTGCTAGGAAATCATTATTAACCTGAGACTGACTTAGATGATCATATGCACTCTGAATTGTGGGTAAAACAAGACAATGGCTGGCTGGATCACATATTAAAACTAAATACATACTGCTTATCCATACCGGTACTTATCAATACTCCTCACCATAATAATGGGGGGGGGGGGGAATTAAATTACTTTACTTTACTTTATTTAGATGAGGACAGGACAATTGTCTGGTAGTGTTCCTGCTTCAATATTAAAAAGACCAAATAACTATAGTTCTTGAGCTTCTCTGAAAACAGCAGGACCAAAATAGCAGTTTATCTACCCATCCATAATAATAATCTTTCTACAGACCGACAGACAACAATAAGTTGCAAAAAGAAATCTGAGCCCATAACATACTACTGTAACTTATTAACTCAATCTATAGTTAATTCCCTTACAAGGATTTATTATATTATTATATTCAATATTCTCCTACTGTAATTTAGTGTCACACCTCTGGTTCAGGTTTAGAAAGAATATTGGAAATATAATGAATAGTCAAAATGATAATAAAAATGTACCTTCATGCATAAGTGAGAGTATGATAAACAATTATACTTAATCATACTTTAATGTTACAAATATAACAGCAAGCTTACACAGTAGGACACGTAATAACCACTTGTTTAATATGGATAATAACTATGAACGTATGAAACGAACTCTGCCTCCAATCTTTGAGGAGTGCTTAAGGATTGATGGTCATAGGTCGCAGGCCATTTGGTTGGAAGCGGAGCTCTCCTTGTGACAGCTAACTGTCACAGCCTGCAAATTATGGCATTATTTCCAGTTTAAATCTGTTCCAAGTTTTTGTCCTGATGTCATGCAACATTCTCAATCCCAGACACGGTGTCCCGGAATCCAGAATTGAATTGGACAATATATATGTGTGTGTATGTGTACTGCAGGGTGTGTGTAAACGGAGCTGTTTGGGGCATTTGACCTCTGGGGTCAACGGTTCCTTCTTCCTTCTTGGCTGCTCTTCTTCATATGCTTGTGCCTTGTGGAGTTGTGTTCATATGCGTCAGCAAAATAGTGGCCCAGTTTGGATCAGTGAATGGTTCGATCATAGTGGAATATTCAATTGATACACCCCACCAAAGTTACTACATATACACATATACTGTATACATGTACATATAGTCAGATACTACATATAAATGGATGGATATCCTGTTTTAAGATAATTCCTCGATATTTCATTTCTGTTTTTTGTATTTTATTGCTGCAGTTGAACCCAATTCGACCGTCCTCATCATCGCTGTGGTTGCTCTTGCTGTCATCATCATCTTCCTCGTTGCCATGGTCAACCACCGCCAAGTTCTCCTACGACACTGTGGTGGTAGACCTGATGACCAAAATCAACCAGAAGGCCTACCTGCAGGAGGTGACAGAGCTGTCCCTGAGGTACCTCTGCTTGAACGGTAAAACCAAGGAGAAGGTTATGTATTTGTGTACACAATGCCAGAGGACCTACACACCCCCCTTATGATGATGACATACATTCTGTGCCAGGACCATGACTCATAGTACAGTTGTGTAGCCATTCTATTGCTTTGATACTTGGTAGTAGAATAGAATATCTTCTTCAGTTCCGTTCAGTTCAGTTCAGTTCATTTTTATTACACATAACATAAAAAATACATTGTGTTAATTGCCAGTGATTTACATGCTGCTACTGCACCATTGTCCAAGTGTCCGAAAAAGGGATAGGGAGAAGCACTGAGCTTGTCGGGCCCTACCCGACAACCTGGTAACCCTACCAGGTTGCATCCAAATGTCCCCATGCTATGGGGTGGAGTTGTACAATCTCTACACAATACATGGACTTGGACTGTTTTCATACTTTAGTAATTGTTTGTTGTCTTTTAGATGAACAGGGAAAATAAAGCGTTTTTCTCCCATGTGGTTTAGTCTCCTGTTTTAACAGCTGATATAGTTGTCAACTGTCAAAGTGACCCCCAAAACCCTGTTTAACTGTCTCACTCTAACTCACTCTAAAAACCCTGATTTATATTATTATTTATTTGTTGAGCAGCAAAAATAGATGGCTCATGATACCATCGTATGTGACAGACTACTCAAGCAATAGTCTCCTCTCCCCTCTGTCTTTTACTCTGTCTCTCTGTTGTCCCCTGGTTGTAGAGATTATTGAATCTTCTGTCCAACACTTTAAGCATCTGTCCTCATGTTCTTATACTATGATTTACCTCTATCTATCTAGATGTAGGGAAACAAAACTATAGGATACCATATAGGATACCAGGTAAACAATGAACCCAGCATATGTCTACATAACACAACAACAGTGTCACCCGCCATCACACCTATACAGTATGTCTGGTGTCCTACTATATCTTCAGGAGCACCCCCTGTTGGGCCAGTTGCATCAGCTGGCTGACTGCGTAGATTCCGACTCCTCCGAGTCCAGGTCCCACCATGCCTCCTCCTGCTCCTCCCTCCACCTCGTCGTAGGAGGGGGCGTGGGAGGCGGCCTGCACCTCCTCCAGCCACAGGCGGGCATGGTGTCGCATCTCGATGAGGGTCTTGGTGTATGAGTTAAGCGTGGCGACGGCCGCCGCCATGCAGCAGCTGAACGACAGCCACGCCATGCTGGGAAGGTTGGGGAGGGGCATAAGGGAGACAGAGGTTGTGACGTGAAATGTATTTCACAGGTGCTGGACTTGTTTTCCTTCTTCAGTTTCAGGTTTAAAGGAGTAGTTCACCCAAAAAAATCAATACACACCAGGACACCATCTTGATTGAGTACTTATTAAAAGTTTGGTGAAAAAAAAGCACGGTGGCACAGATTTACACAAAAGAATGCTAAAAGGATAACCCAAATAAGCCCAGGCCTTGTTTCCATTAAAGTCCTGTGTATTCAATTCATCGAGACATTTAAAGGGACAAACAATAATACACATAGGCGGCGGGTGAGCTTGACAATTGGTAAGGCTGCGGGTCGCCCGCGAGCGAAATGCGGTTTCTGGGCGGATTCTGTTCGTTTATTTGGGGTTTTTGGTTACTTTATTTCGGTATAGGGTTAGGGTTAGGTTAGGGTTAGGTTTTTTAATTCATATTTTTGCCTGATTTTACTGATTTATTATTTTAAAAAATACAAAATATGCTGCGCACATATATTATATATAATTTGCACAATTCCCAGAATTTCCCAGCATAATATTTGGGAAGGCTTAAGCCTACCTAGCCTTCATTACCTTGTATTATAAGGCCTTCATTGCCTTATAATACACAGTAATATGCAAAAAAAAAAAATCATATATAGTGCTTGCCAACGTGTCGTCACCACGGGGGCGTGGCATAGTAGCTGCAGACATACTGGTGGGGGTCAATGTTAAGTCAACCTGTTTATACCCCACCAAGATGTCCTCGCTACCGAATGACACTTGTTGACGCCCCCTTCAGGATTTTTGGTACGCACTATAGACCAATTATTTGTTTACAAGACTGACGCACAGGTGACTGTTTCATGTAACCAACAGATCCCAAACCTGTTGTTTTGGGGTGCGCTGGTTTCAGTTTCAACATAGGCTTCCAAAGTTTGCAGGATTGGTCCGTAAGTAAAACTAAGGTCATAACCTCTATGATTTTAGTTAGTTTTAATTTGTTTTGTAAACACAATACAGTTTCAGTTAGCCTTGTTTTTGTTATCATATCAGTTAACCAAAATGTTTTAGTTTTTTCAATTCTAGTTTTTGTAATTTTGTTAAATTTAATTAACTATAACCTTGATCCCAACCAGCCATCCAGAGTGCTAAACCAGTCAGCGGGGGGTCCATACAGCCGGGGTCCACTTCACTGAGGACCATCCAACCACTAATAACAGCTGGTCCAATACCAGATAGATACAGGCTTGCACTGTCTGCTCTGCCGCCAACTCCACCTGCTATGATGACTGCTGAAAGGGCAGGTTGGTTCTACTCGCTGGACCTCCACAGGCTACAGGCAACCTAGTAAAACTAATTTGCAATGATGTAAAATATGTTTTGCGTAGGAGTTATAATTGTTGACAAACAATTGTACATGAATAAACACTTAAAAGTTTTCATTATAGTGTAACCATTTATTGGTTTGAATTCTAAAACAATTAAGGGTGGCTTAAAGTGTTACCAGAAATTAATATAGTGAAATGTAAAGATTTACCGTAAGGCAGTGCATCTACAGACATTTCAAAAACATATTTCCTATAATAGCAACATACATAGGCCCATTCTAAAAAATATTTTCATAAACATATTCTAAAATGTGACCTTCAAGTGGCCTACTCTTCTTATCTTCATGGCGTTGGCCTAGAGTAAGAAACTCATGCGAAGGGCCCACTGGTGTCCAAAGCCGTCAAGTCATAGGTATAGGATTGGAATTATGGACGCAATCCCTAAATTACATTCTTTTTGTCACTCTCAGTCACAACACATGGGCTGTCTGCCAGGCTGTAAAGGTGCATTCTGAGTGACTTCAGGCTAAGTCTCCATATTTGGGCAAGTCTGACGTCAGACATATCTATGACGAACGACTCCTTTTGGGCAAGGTTTCAGCCCAATCCGACTACTGTCAATGTGTATTCTTACATGATGACGTCATCATGCAATGCCATCACAACATCGTCATCTATTGTCCTCATTTAAATAAAGCGAATTGTTAGAAAAACTAAGTGTCAGCCTGTAGCAACTTCCTTAGAACATTGACCCCCCAACACGAAGCCGAATACACCACTGCTGGTTCAAATACCGTATTTCTCAGGTTATTCTTCAACATGGTTGACCGTTTCTCCGCCCAGTACCACTGCTACTCTATATCCATGCTGGTAAGTCCATACGACCGCTCTGATGTGGATAAAGGAGGAAAGATCATTATGCCATCGTCTGCGCTCGAGCATCTCAGCCAGCTTAACATCACCTATCCAATGTTCTTCAAATTGACCAACGAGAACGAGGACAGAGTGACACACTCTGGTGTTCTGGAGTTTGTTGCAGATGAGGGGAACTGCTACCTACCATACTGGATGATGCAGAACCTTCTGCTGGACGAAGGTGGCCTGGTCCAGGTAGAAAGTGTTAAACTTAGGGTGGCCACTTACTCCAAATTCCAGCCACAGAGCCAAAGCTTCGTGGACATCACAAACCCCAAAGCAGTCTTGGAAAATGCCTTGAGAAGCTTTGCCTGCCTGACAACAGGTGATATCATCGCAATAAACTACAATGAAAGTGTCTATGAACTGCGTGTAATGGAGACCAAACCAGAGAAGGCAGTATCCATCATTGAGTGTGACATCGATGTGGATTTTGATGCGCCTTTGGGCTACATAGAACCTGACCATGAGGAACGCACAGAGCAAGGAGATGACAGCACGTATGCAGACATGAATGTTGGGTTCAGAGCATTCACTGGCTCTGGCAATCGGTTGAATGGCAAAAAGAAGGGCGTTGAGCCCAGTCCTGCACCTATCCACACAGGTGATATTAAAAGAGGAATTCCCAACTATGAATACAAAGTCGGCAAGATCACCTTCATCAGAAGCTCAAAGCCTCCGCCCAAGAATATGACAGACGAAGATGAGACTTTGAGCAAATTCTCTGCCTTCTCCGGTGAAGGACAGTCACTACGCAGAAAGTGGAGAAAGCTTTGAATCTTAGTAGAAGATACTTGTTTACGCAAACTTGTACAGTATCTCTCTTATATTCACTGTAACAAAAATAAAAAAACTGGACTTGAAACATTTTTTAAAGATATGTTTGGGGCTTTTCCCACAGACGGTTGTTGTTCTGTTGAACAGTGATTCTCAACCTTTTTAAATTAAGGACCCCCAGTTGGATTATGCATTAGTAGTTTTTTTTAAATCTCCGGGACCCCAATCTACACTGTAAAATCCCCTGTGTTAATTTAACTATCAGAGTTACAAACCCATAAGGGTCCATTTGGGATCCCCTGGTGGTGCCCGGACTCGACGTTGAGAAACATTGCTGTAGAAGAGGACTTCAGGAAAAAGAGTTGCTTGTAAAGAAGTACCCTAACCCTTATTTCTCCACCGCTCTTATGTTTGAGGCAACAATAAAGAAAGCATAGATATGAAATCATAATTGCCAATTACATTTTTCTTTGGAGGTCTCCCAGCTCCGTAACAAATGGACTGGGCCATGCACTGTGCCGGCTAAACTCTCGGACGTGGTCTATAGCAGTGATTCTTAAACTGTTTCATTTTAAGGACCCCCAGTTTGGTATGCCCACGGATTCCCATAACTCTCGGAGTTAAAGACCATACGGGTCATTTTGGTTCCTATGAATCATTTAGCTGGGGACCCCCTGTGGAACCACTTCAAGGACCCCTGGGGGTCCCCGGACCACACTTTGAGAACCAGTGGTCTATAGGGTCGCCAGCACAGAAGAGAAAGACATACCAATTTCATCCAATCAGGAGAGAGAACCCCACAAAGATAATTTAGCAGCTTTAGTTTTATGGTGTTCCAGTTCTAATTTTGTCTGCTGTTTTTTTTTTTTTCATCACTTCCAATTTCCTTTATTTATCCTGTATCCTGTGTATGAGTTCTCGAACCTGATTGGATGAAATTGCTATCCCAACCTGAAATTGTATTTTCTGTTTAAAGAGCTGCAGAGACACTCTATACAATAGCAATGATTGCTATTGGAATACAGAGCTTTTTCAACAGCTATTTTTGCTATTTGTTTTTAAATCTTTGAAAATGCCTGCAATGACATGCCCAACATTGGGAGGCCAGGTTGAACGTGGTTAAACACTTTCTTTAGTGCAAGTTCTCTCATGTAGACTATAATACTGCTCCTCAATATGCTTGATTTGTAATTCTGGTGTGCAGTTCATTGCCATTGTCATAGAGACATATTGGGTCTTGAGTGGGGAAGCTGTTATTAAAAGTACCAGCGTTAAATTTGCATTAGCCTATTCTCTCTCTTTCAATATACTGCCTTAATGATAGTCCTTTTTTATTTTACAGTGCTGTTACTGTATTCTTCAGTGTGCTATGAAGCTAATGGACTGTCATCTGACACTGCTGCTGGGGCATAGCATGAGACTTTCCTCTGCCTCTTTCACAGTTTGCATTATTTGACTGTTGCCCAATATGGCTATTTACTAGTAGCGTGCAAAAAGTAAAGGTTTTTATTATTCCAAAATACGATTTTTAAGGCATTTTAATATGCGATTAACAAAACTGTCCTGTTTTACTGAATATTGTGACTGATTTTGAGTTGCAATATGCAGTGCACACATGTTTACCTTATTTAAAACATTTGTACAATTGGTAACAGGAAATATGAATGTTTATGATTTGCACTGGCTTGTCTTATATTCACAACTTGTACAGGTCATGTTTGGCATGCCATACCACAATATCAAATGTAATGTCATTTGGCTATAGAAGTGAATAGGTCAAGATTGATGTAATACAAAACAATTTAATTTACAAAGGACCTTTATAGTCAATGCAAATGATCCCTTGCAAATGATCTAACCTCTGTCTAATTTGTGAGTAATAGAAGAGATCAGAGGATCAGAGTTTTTCCCACTATGTAACATGGACTGAAGAATCAATAGAGTTTCTCAGTGAAGTTACAGCCAGTGAAAGAATATATATGAACTCTGGCCTCCATATCATAAAAGGAGACCAGACCCTCCTCATAATCCACAAACACTCTCACTTTCTGGAGCTTCTCTCTTACAGCAAGGAGGACAACATCAGCAGCAGCAGCAAGAACCATGTACTGGTTTTTCAACATTATAGTTCAATAGCCACTTTCAGGGATTGTTCTGATTTTCCATCTCCTGTTGATGGACTCTCTGGCCACTCCTAAATCCCAGTCACTCGTCCCCTTAACCTGAACCTCATATTAAAATCTTCCTGAGAAGCTATATTTTCCCAAGACATTGTCACATAGAGAGAATGCCTGCGGTATGTGGGGGAATAGGTTCTCCTGAATTATCCGGATTATCTTACAGCAGACCTTACATAAAATCTCCAAACGTCACTTGTTTTCCATCCTCAGAGAGTTGGAGTCTGGAATGTGCTGTATCAGGTTCCAGAGTGACATCCACTGCGTATTGCTGCACCCTCTTCACCTCAGCATCACATAGCTTCATCTCTTTACTAAGTGTCTTCTCCAGCTGAGCCACGGCTGTGCTCACAGTCCCCACATATGAAGAATGATGGACATTTACCTTTGTCCAGTCCTTGGTGGGTGGAGGGGTGTTAATGGACAGGAAGTTCTGGAGGAGGTGGTCTTCAGTGTGTGGGTGCATCCACACATGTACGTCAAGTTGTCGTACGGAAGTCGGAAGTCCCATCCACTCCCATGTTAAGTTAAAAAACTGAAGTACCGTTCCGTTTTTTCCTATAACATGGGAGTGGATGGGACTTCCGACTTCCGTACGACAACTTGACGTTCATGTGTGGATGCACCCAGTGAGGTGCAGAACTGACAAACACACATGTAGTCAGTCTTGCAGAACGGCTCCAGAGGTCTGTTATGTTTCTTACACATCCTGTCCTCCAGGTTCTTTACAGGGCCGATTAGTTTGTGTTCCTTGAATGCAGTGACTCTCTGGTGATACTTCAGGTGAGGCTCACAATAGGAGGCCAGACACACCAGGCAGGAGTTGATGGTATTGGGCTTGGCCTCTGTACAGACATCATAGGACTCCTCATCTGGTTTAGCTGGGTTTCGGTTTGTGCTGAAAATATTTTTCAACTTCTGTGACTCCCTGAACTGATGAGCCATCTCATTGAGGACAGTATTGACAGAGAATTCTGGTCTCTTGGATTTTTTTTTTTACATGGTGAACACTGACACAGGTCAGTGTGTCCCAGTAATGTGTGATACAGGTTTTTACAGTAGTTGTGTCCACAAGGAGTGGTGATTGGATCAGTGAACACATCCAAACAGATGGAACACTCAGGAACTGCATTTCAGATGCGGGGCTGCTGCTAGAAGCCACTTCTAGACACTGAGAGCAAAAGTGAAAGTATAAGATGTAACTTAGTCTGTGAACAGTTATGTTTCAGAGCTGGACTGTACTGGAAAATAGAGCACAATCATATTGACACATGTACTTTAACTGCATGCTGCATGACATATGATGGCTTTTCTGTGTTCATTTATGTTATGGGTGTCATTGCCAATATATTATATTACTATGATATAGGTCTACTGCAGGGACCCCCACATTTACTTTCATTAGGCCATGGACATTTAATTGTCTAAATGTCATAATTATATATGAGAATAGATTCATAGTGGTGATATTTAAACATGATAATGTTAGAATAGTCACTCAAAATGTTGTATTGTAATTGTGTATAGTGAATTATTCATAGTGATGTTGCTCCTCATTTGGCTGGGGACCCCCTGTAACCCCCAAGCAACCCGCGGCGGTCCCCGGACCACACTTTGAAAACCACTGATCTACTATAGGCTGTGCACTGATAAAGTTTCAAGGTTCAAGGTTCAAGTTCGTCCTGCACCTGAATCATAGTGCATGTGCAAGCTCTTTCTCTTTCAAGGTTCAAGTTTGTCATACGCATATACTCTTAAAAGTACCCTGTACATTCAAATTCAATTAAATGCATGTGCCCTGGCCCCATCAGCTATTTAAACTATATAAAAACAAAGAGATGTGTACAGTAACCTCTACCGTTTTACTTTCTCTTTAGATTTGTGTCATGAGAAGCTCCTCCTTTGTAAACTATTATATAACCACTTTCAACCTTTGGTCCCTATTTTGGGCAATACTTAATTTGATTTTTTTTTTTACGATTTCACATTTTTTAACACGATTGCCACTCACTCTTGTGGTGTTTAGCCCAAGAAATATAACATAAATGCTAACATAAAACAACACATAAATGATCTCCCCAACACATTCCAATGGTAGGCTACATAACAATTACATTGAAGGACATGGACATTATACATTGCACTGTCCCTTTTTTGGTCAGATTTCTGTTGTGTTTACAATGGACAGTAGGGGGAGACAAAGAACTGAGAATACAGAGCATCCAACCGATTCCATGATCGTACAGATAGGAAAATGAAGAAAATATACTGTAATCCCTTATTAATTATCTATCATCTATATTACTAGACTGTGTGTGTGTGTGTGTGTGTGTGTGTGTGTGTGTGTGTGTGTGTGTGTGTGTGTGTGTGTGTGTGTGTGTGTGTGTGTGTGTGTGTGTGTGTGTGTGTGTGTGTGTGTGGGGGGGGGGGGGGACTTCCATGAAAGGAGCCCTCTCCCTCCATGGTGCTTCCATTTTCATCTAATACTAAGACTCAACTTAGACCTTTGCATGAGCCCCCCTTGGGCCGGGGTCATCTGTACCCTTTAATGACCCCACCCAATGAATTCATATTCGCTCATGTTGACCCCTATTAATGTGCCAAATAATGTCTTAAAGAGGGCCAATTAAGACAGTAGATTAGCCTAGATGAGGTACATTTGTCATGTGATTTTGGATTTGAGCTTGAAACTCAGATATTCTCTACAGTAGTAGTACTATGGAGTATACATTAGTCTTAAAGGTTAAATAAGTGTTCAATAGCTCTATATTCTGGTAGTAATCAATGCTGTATAGTTTTTGTTCAGTAAGTAACAGGGGTCTCTCCAGCTCTTTATTAAACAGAAAATGCATTTTCAGGTCGGGATACCAATTGTATCCAATCAGGATAGAGAACTCAGACAGGATACAGATTAAACAAGTGAAATTGGAAGTGATGACACAAAGAAATGAGCACACAAAATTGGAACTGGAACACTATCAAATTAATCTGATGAATGGCAACCCACCTGAAAATGTATTTTCTGTTTATTAAAGAGAAACAGAAAGATGGGGAGACCCCTGTCACTGAACAAACACTCTATAGCAATGATACATACAGTATCAGAATAGTGCTTCAATATTTTAACAAAAAACGTTTTGTTTTAACCAAAAACGGTCACTATTACCCTTCCTTTAAGGTGAGCACATTTTCAACACACTCTAGACACAGCTGAGGCCTGGAGGGGGCCTGTTTAGCTCACAGAGTTATGTGAGATCGATTACACAGAATTCTCACAGCCCTATGAGTCAATCTGTCCAACAAGCCTCAAGGGCTTTTTCTCACTGCTATACTGTCAAAGTACTGTGTCAACACGCCACTTTTACGTATATATGTGAAAACATAATGTTCACTTCCAGTCATAACACAAGTAACACATGATGTACTAATAATATAAAGACAGAAAAGCTTTAGTTTTACAAATTGGGTAATATTTATATATATATTTAGGTTGATTATGCAATGTCAGCTACTGCAGGGCACTGCTGCTTCTTGAATTGTTTGTGTTTCAACAAGACATTGAAATGTATGCTGCTAAACAGCCTTTTTGGTTGGTGCATTTTAGAATTTTTGTCCATCGTGATACCGGGTAGTCAACTGTGCAATTTCACCTAAAGAAATAAAGTACTCTTGTAATAGGTTAAGACATTGCAATGTAGGCTGCTAAAACAGCATTTTTGGTTGGTGCATTTTTCCCTGAGCAATGGTCTTTGCACACCTTGCTGCCTCCTTCTGCTAATGTAACTCCTGCACCACGAGCAGTCCTTCCAGGCTGGTGTGCTATAGGCTCAAGGTCCATAATGTCCCTGTGCTTGAGGGCCACTGTTGTCTGCTCTGATGCTTCTGTTCTGATGATGGGGTAAATTTCCTCTCAGTAGCCAGGTTTGGTCAGCTTGGACTACAAATGGATCAAAAACCTATTGTGCAGTAGACAAGACACTTTTGTCCGATGATAATGTAGTTACAGTAATGTAGTTGATTGATATTAGATGCCATAGTAGATCCATCAAAAAATATTTGCCTGTAATTTGCTTGTTGAAATAATAATGGCATTTCTCCAGTGCATAATGCAGTTGTTGACAAGATTAGGACGATATTTTGGAGCTCTGGCTCCAATAATCATCCATAATTTTATGTAGAAAATCCGTAATTTCCCATTTATGTCTATAGAGAACGTCTCAAGGTGTCTAAGGGGCCTATAGCGAGTATTGTGGAGACCCCTATGAGCAGAAGTGAAAGCGCTTTTCTCTCTCCTGTCATCATAGACTCTTCATTTTCTACGTGTTAATATAATGGAGTCCAATCACCAAAACGTTTAACTTTATTATTTCAATACATTTGTTTCGCTTCATCTTCTCTCTTTTTTGAACTTGCCTTGGTGGGTCAGAATGGACAAGTAAACAATGAGTTGATTGTGGAATAAGAATATCTAATATAAAGGTAAAATGTACTCCACACATGGCATGCATTCTTTTTTGCCCCCCAAAGGCACAAAGAAGATGAGCCAGGTTGAAAGCTATAGTATGATAGGATGAGGATGTTAGAATGTGCCTTATGCCTTATTAGGACATGAAGTATTTTTCAATTTCCCTTATGTGAACTTGACACAGGAATGATGGCAACAATGCATTTGAATTACTCACCCGCTTGCCTGAGGAAAGAGGGCAGGCTTATAGCATGTAAGGCAGCAAATCAAGTGATTTCAACAGGGCCATATACCGTCCTGCACAAGGACAGAACCCAATGGACAGCATCCAATTGTTTCATCTTATCAATTAAGTTGTGAAAGACTGGCACAAGGCCAATGTTTCAACCCAAGTTACCCTCGGCTAAAGCATATTCCTCATTCCCCAAAACAATGGAGATCAAGCAGGTCAACATTTGACTGGCTGTCCAGGGCTGTCAGATAGGAGCTTGTTGTTGAAAAGATTATTCTGATGCAAGTGAGCTGACCTTTTCAGCTGAATTGAAATAACACATTTGTCCATGATGACAGGTAGTCAACTGTGCAATTTAACCCAAAGAAGATCAAGTACTCTTGTAATAGGCTATGACAATAACTTGATTGATTGATTGATTGAATACTTTGTTGACAAATTATTTTTTAAAGTACAACGGGTTAAAAACATGCCAAATGGATGACACAAAAATCCAAAGGCTTGTTTCAGGCTTATTCTCTAAAAGTATTAATTTAAGTACGTACAGTTGGGTCAAGGTATAAAGGGACAAGTTTACCGCATATCAATTGAATGATGATGATATTGGAGTTAAAGTTAGATTTCATGCTTGTTAGATCATTGGTCATGTTAATGAAATATTTAGTCATATACAGTATATTGTAAGTGTTTATCAGGTCTGTTTACTTGATAGATTGACGTATTGTACCATTTTGTCATATCAGTGGAAAGTGGGGATGGATTGTATCTCCCTGAACAATTTCACTTCAAACACAAGAGCTGGCACCAAATAAAACAATGCAGTAAGACAACATGGATCAAAGGACATCCACCTACCAAACTACAAAAAGACAACATGCCTTAAGAAATGCCATTCAAAGCCCTCGCTAAAGGAAAAAATCAAGTCACATTCAAAATTGGCTTTGCATTTCAAAATTGAATTTCACTGCCACTAAATCAAAGCTGGAGCATTCCGGTGGCTCTGTTGCCTAGAGCAGTGGTTCTCAAAGTGGGGTCCAGGGACCAGTGGTGTAAAGTAACTAAGTACATTTACTCAAGTACTGTACTTAAGTACAATTTTGTTTGAAAACTTTAGTTACTAGTTACTTAATAGATTTTGATTATTAATACAAAACATACATTACCCACTTCATTCCTATATACATTTCGGCCATTTGAAAATAGCTGACATACCAGCTCACAATGCGTCGCATCGTGACGTATTGTGAGCTTGTAGATCGGTTATTTTCAAAAGATTTCTATACTTTTTCTTTTTTTCATGGGACTTTTTGCATAATGAGTACTTTCTACTTTTGGTACTTTAAGTACATTTTTATACTAATACTTTTGTACTTTTACTCAAGTAAAATTTGTATTCCAGACTTTTACTTGTAAAAGAGTATTTCTACATTACAGTATTGATACTTTTACTTAAAAATGTGAATACTTTTTCCACTGCCAGGGACAGGCAGGTGTCCTTGAGGGAGTTCCAGGGGGTCCCCAGCAAAATGTGTTAATAGTTTAAAATCAGTTTACCCATTAACCGTATTTTATACTTTGGCCATTTTCGAATAGCCGATCTACAAGCTTAGAATCTTGAAGAATTGTGAAAAAGTTTTAATACTTTTGAAAACGTTTAACAAGAAAAGAGATGAAAAAAAAAAGTAAATTTTAAATCACACAACCTTTGTCTTTGTCTCATTATTGTATAGTATACAGATATAAATACAAATATAGGGGAGGGGGATAGATTAACATTCTAAAAGGTCACAAGTTTCACCCACACCCATGATGTCACAGGAATATTAACATGATTTTAAGCTTGCTGAAGCAGCAGTAATAATGCCACAAATACAATCTTAACAAAGATAAAACTAACAAAGTTACGAAAATTTAGGCTACTGTATGTTGTATTCTTCTGACTGTCTTATTAATGACCTTTAGATCCCAATATTTTATTCAATGAACAAATGACAAGGACATGGGGGACCAGGGGGAGAGTTTCTATAGCTGAGGGTCTTTTGCACCTTAATGTCTAATCTCATGTACAATGCGTTGATACTCCTTTGCACCTTAATGTCTAATCTCATGTACAATGCGTTGATACTCCTTTGCACCTTAATGTCTAATCTCATGTACAATGCGTTGATACTCCTTTGCACCTTAATGCCTAATCTCACGTACATACAGAACCTGCTGCGATGTGGACCTACTGAAGTGTTGCCATTTTACACATTATGACTAACCTCATGTACATAATACTGCTGGTTTGTGCTATGCATAAGTGATATCTTTGATTTTTGCCTCTCCTGTCCTTTTCTTTACCGTTTAATCTTTATCCCTGCCCCCCCCCCCCCTCGCCGCACGCACGCACGCACGCACAAACGCACGCACGCACGCACGCATGAACGCGCACACACACACACACACACACACACACACACACACACACACACACACACACACACACACACACACACACACACACACACACACACACACACACTTATTTTCTCTTTCTGAAAACAACAAAAATTATGGAGTTTGCACAAACAATTCACCCTGTTCTCACCTGTAAACTTGTAAATGTGACAATAAAGTTGAATCTCATTCTGATTATTGGAAATTGGAATGGGCAGGTACACATGGATCAGCAGAATACATAAGGAAACAGCTTATTGGAACTGACAGTGAAACTAATCTATGATGATTTATTACACAGCTTGGGCTCTATCATACTGTAAGTTCTGGAAAGATGGGAGTGGTAACTAGCTGAACAGGTATAAGGATATGGTCAGCACAAATGTTCCTGCTTGATTGATAATTTTGTTATGGTGTGACGACAAGTTAACTGTATGTGGGATGTTCAGTCATTCATGCATGCATCCATCCAGTAGACTGTGTATACAGTAATAGCGAAGGAAAGTAATATTGAGAAAGAATTTCCCCTCTGCTATGCGATGGAAAATTGAATTGAATTGCTGACATGCTTAGGGGGGTAAATCTGTCAGCAGATGTTTTGCATTATACATGAATGTATGTGGGACAATCCTTTTTAAAACTAACTTCTCTCAGATATGTGGTCCTTGCGTTGTTAGCCTAACAATATTTTGTGTTGTGAATAAAAACACAAAACTTTGTTTTGAGAACAAATTTGAAGTTATGGAAAATACAATGTACAATGTAAGAGGCAGAGCAACCATTACAGAGTGACTCACCCCTTTATCTCCGCCCATGATGAAGTGTGATGACAAAGAATCTGTTTAATTAAAACTGGAGCAGTCTAATTAGTACATTTTAATTCTCTAGTGGCCATGAGGGAAGAGGAACGATGTCATTTCTGTGAAGCAGTTTTGCTCAATATATATATACGTTTGCTCAGGAAGAATGTAATCCTATATAAACATGATGTAAAGTAAGTGTATGACATCAGATATTCCCGATGAGCATGGGGACAGAAGTTTTTTAAGTCTACAAATGAACGGGTCCATTTGGTTACATTTGTACACTGGATTTTAGCCACTGTGTAGCTAGTCTCTCACAAAGCCATAAAAATGGAAGCCAACACTCTCTTGATGTTGTACTTTAAGAGAGAAATCATGGAGTCACATCTATTGTTCTGCATTGGAGCTTAAAACATGTTTGCCATAACCCATAATACAATAAAACCTAATTCAACTCTAGACTTTATAAATAATTATTTGGTGATTCACCTCATGAGACTTCACTGGGAAGTTTCAGCTGAGATATAAAAAAAGTAAGGCCTAATTTACACTTGGTGTTGTATAAATCAGGCATAACGTGAAGGCAGATGACCTGCATCGAAGGTGCCGAGCTGGGAATGGAACACAACACACAATGTTGTGGTGATGTGGTCAGCAGATGAACTGGTTGACCCAACAGTGCTTTCCAGCTATATTGTAGCCTGAAAACACAGACGTTAGAAGCTTGTTTCATTCTAATAACCTGCATTATAAAGTTACCTTTTGCAATATATGTATTATTTCTTTAGTTATTTTATGATTAATTCATGCTTGCTGGAGACCAAGGTCGTCTAACAATTGCCTCTGAAATGGCTGGTTGTGTGTTCCATTTCATGCTTTCAATAAAAATAAAAAACAAATGCTTGTTAAAGTTCCTCTCGCCACTCTCGGGTAGTGTTGTATACTATAGGCCTACAGTTCAAAGTTACCTCAAAAGACGTCATATGCTATACAGTGTTAAACATATGACGTCTTCTGAACTAACTTTGTTGCTGTACAAGTAGCAGTTCACTGGACATCTGAGGTCAGTCTCCGGGTTCCTTTTTGTGACAGTTTAACCTGTGTGCCGACATGTGTAAGTGCATCTCTTGGATGACGTCAAAACAAGCAAAGTTAAAGCCCGATTTTTATCAAAGTTAAATATTATGCACTGTCTCTGCTTTGTTTGGCCCAATGTCAGTTTAGAATGTGACTCTTAGGGATTCTACTGGGTGTCTAGAGGTGTCAGCCTACTGTTACATAACCAAACACCAAAGTTAAATCCAATGTAAAATAGTGTGAAGTAAATAGAGGTTATGCTGAGTTTAACACAACACCGCATCAGGGAGCACATCAAGAAAGGATGTTTTTGTACAGAATGTTAGTTTTATTGCATGGGGTCATCCAAAGTAACAACAACAACTCTCCACCAATGAGAGATCAATGGCTGTAATCGGTGACGTCATACAAGCCTTCATTGACAACAAGAAGCACTTTCATTATGCTAAAACGACAAACGTGTTTCTCCCCTGATCACCAGATAACTCTCTATGAGGAAACACTTTCTCAGTTGGTCTCCCAAACACAATGTGGTCAAATTCCCTGAGGGCAGCAGGGCCAGAGATTGACCTTCACTTACCACATGATCTCCTGCCTTAATAACCAATAGTGAGTCACCTACCGAATGACAGACTAGCAGTGACTGGTCAGACATTAGGGTCGAGCGAAAGATTACCTTAAACCATAATGGTGATACCTCGACAGGACAGTCACGGTCTCAAGATTGCACCCTCCCACTTCTTTACCGTAATGTTTTATTTTACAGACACTACACATTAGTTCCAGTGGTGGAAAAAGTACTTGCATCTTTTACTTAAGTAAAAGTATCAATACTGCAGTGTAGAAATACTCTGTTACAAGTAAAAGTCTGGTAATCAAAATTCACTTGAGTAAAAGTATTGGCATCAAAATATACCAAAAGTAAAAGTACTCATTGTGCAGAATGTCCCATTTCACAAGTTCATAATGTATACAAATCTTTTGAAAATAGCAGATCTACAAGCTCAGATCTACAAGATCACAATGCGTCGCATCACGACGCATTGTGAGCTTGTAGATCTGCTATTTTCAAAAGAGCTTGTAGATCGGCTATTTTCAAATGGCCGAAATATATATATAGGGCTGAAGTGGTTAATGTATGTTTTGTGATTATAATCTAAATCTGCAAAGTAACTAGTAACTAAAGCTGTCAAATAATTGTAGTGGAGTAAAAGTGCAATATTTGCTTCTGAGAAGTGGTGGAGTAGAAGTAAAAGTATTGAAAATGGGAAATACTCCAGTAAAGTCAAAATTCCTCAAAAGTGTACTTAGGTACAGTACTTTGAGTCAATGTACTTAGTTACTTTACAACTCTGATTAGCTCACATTCCATCCCTGGACTGTCAAGAGTCAAAACATTGTATAAGCAAGTATCACTCACTGCTCCTGTGATGGGTAAATGCAGAGAACTAATTCCAGGTACTACTATATGTGCCAATCCTGTTTTGGCCAATACCCCCTCAACATCTAAAGAGGACATGTTTATTATTTCATCATACCTCTCTTCTCTCAACAGGAATCTTATTTTTTCATATAGCCTAGACCAGTTCTCCCCTGTAAATAACTTTTTCATCCATGGCATCCCTGAATTACATTGATACTAGCACCTTACATTTATGTCATATTACGGTACATAAATATGTCAATCTTTCCCCCTGAGATACAGTATGTCACAAGGAAAACTTGAGAGAATATCCGTTTCCCTTTAGGACAGATTGAAAATAACTTTATACTTTAACCACTTGAACCCCATCGTCCACATTCTGGTGTGTAACATTCACCAAAAAATTGCAGATCTACAAGGTCACAATACGTCACAATGTGACCATTGTGACCTTGTAGATCTGCTATTTTTGGTGAAAAGATTTAGCGTAGATTGAAAAAGAACGCACCAAAGAAAGTGCAACTCAAGTCCGTTTTACTTAGTATAGTAGAGTGGTTAAACTGAGGTGATATTGATACATTCCAAATATAAGTATTCTGCGGCACCCCTGGACTTGCGTCACAGCACCCTAGGGTGCCAAAGCACGCACTTTGAGAAACCCTGGCCTAGACAGAATCTTGACTGAAACATCATGTAGGCCCATACCACTCAAACATTCTTGAATGTGGTAAATGGACTGCATTTTTATAGCGCCTTTCTCCAAAGCGCTCTACAATATATTTCACATTCACCCAACACACAGGCCCCAGCCTGCACACTGGGAGTAGTTGGGGTTCGTTCTGTGTCTTGCTCAAGGACACTTATTCGACACACATGACAGCCGTTGCTTCTACCTAAACTATTGGCTACTTTGGGGCCCTTAGAGCATTTTGGACAGAATCAAATCTATGAGGATTGATGGTTTAAATTTATTATCAAACTAAGCCAGTTCCCTGACGTTTGGATTAATATTCTTTTTGTATGAAATGAATCATAAAATATAATAACATAAGTGTAGGTCTATAATTTCTAAATGTTTAACATTAATCCATTTTTTCAGACCAACATGACCACAAACAGGAGAATTTGGCTAATCTTTCTCACTGACTCAGTTGTCCCTGATAAGGACATTGGATCCCATCCAGATTTAAAACTATAGTAGGCCTAATTGGTTGTTTTTTTGTAGGACAGCATATCCAGAAACTGATTTCAAACGTATTTTTTATTTAATTTTATTCAGCCTACTTTCCTCGAGCTGATTCCAGAGCTACTGATAACTAGAACACAATTGGCTGTAAACCTCCATAAGATGTCGCTGTAGAATCAAATTACCCATCTCAATGGATGGCAAGTCTTTTAAGAAGTAAATAAAGCGGACATATAAAGCGAATATCCATCACATTTCGGTAAAAAGAACGCTGTGGGATCTCTTGATTCCACACCTGCCAGCTCAGTAGTAAAAGTAGAAACCCTCAGGTGTCATCATAACATGACGTATTATTAGTCTATCCAAACAGCCAGAGGGCATAGAATCTCATGAAAAAAAAGTAGCTATGGGGAATTGCGCAAGAGAGTGAAGGCTCTCTCTCTATCGGCTCTGATGATCCTTCAATACTTTGACCTCCCACTCGAGGAGGTGTGACGTTAACAAAAGGACGGTCTCTCTCTCAGTCAGATAGAGGAAAAGAAGCATGCTGAACGCAGGAGCGATCACACACTTACTACCCAGATACCGACACGGACACAGCAGCCAAAGACACAATTAGTGGTAAGTCACTAGGCTAACAGTTCATTTCCACCTGGCTGGCAGGCAGGCAGCTGACAGGTTAACTCTTTTAAGTAGGCTAATACTGTTCTTTTTGTAGGCTATGCAGTGGCAGTAGGCTACTACTGGGCAATATCATTTTCTTTTTGACAGCTGATTTACAATACTCAGGCTGTATTATGATTCTTTTCTGTTATTTCTGTAGAACAGAACTACTTTGTAAATTCCCTCATTGCTAATTTAACTAACAAATGCGACCAAATGGACTCTAAATGGATACATAAAAACTGAGGACCCCCCCAGCCCCCACCCTGTCTATTTAACGTAGACCCACAGAGGAGCAGAAGTGACATAGTGACATATTCCACTCCGCAGGTCAAACATCAGCAGCACGTTTCCTCTGATCTAGAGCTGATCCGCTCTGTTCACATTCTGTAAGGATCCATCCTGATCAAAGCACGCAACCTGAAGACATCATGAGCGCCGCCAAGAAGTAAGTGGCACGAATTAATAACAGGCTACAATACTAGCTGTTTAAATTAGATTCGAATTATTAGTGTGGTGATGTAGAAGAGCACAGATGTCGATACTGATTATTATGATTTGTTTGGAGACAACATGCGTTTCAGGGGGGAAAGCAAGGGGCATAAGTAGTAGACAGTGGTGGAAAAAGCACTCACATGTTTTACTCAAGTAAAAGTATCAATGCTGCAATGTCTGTTACAAGTCCAGAATTCAAAATTGACTCGAGTAAAAGTATTGGTATCACAATGTACTTAAAGTACCAAAAGTACTCAATATGTAGAATTTCCATTTCACAAGTTTTCAAATATATACAAATCTTTTGAAAATAGCAGATCTACAAGCTCACAATGCGCCACATCGCGATGCATTGTGAGCTTGTAGATCTGCTATTTTCAAATGGCTGAATTGTATATATGTGGTTACTGTATGTTTTGTAATAATAATCAAAATCTACAAAGTAACTAGTAACTAAAGTTTTCAAATAATTGTAGTGGAGTAAAAGTATAATATTTGCCTCTGACATGTAGTGGAGTAAAAGTAAAAGTACTGAAAATTGGAAATACTCCAGTAAAGTAAAAATCACACCCTGTGTGAAGTGGGCGGTGTCTTGCTAGCTAATCACAATACTGAATGGAGTCAACCAATCATGTACAAAAGATAAATACATTTATTGAAACACTCTTTATGATGGACGAAACCATAACTCGAAAAAAAACAAAGTTTTGGTTTTTTTCGAGTTATGGTTGCTTATATAGGACTATGCACATGTGTCATGTGACACTGGCCAATCACAGTCCTGAATAGATTGTGATTGGCCAATCACAGCGCAGGATAATTCTACTAATTTCCAAACTTCACTTTCAGGGCCGGTTTCACTGGCCAAAGTATTTAGTACATTTTTCCAAATCTCACTTATAGGGGCGGTTTCACCGCCCAAAAATACCTCAAAATTGTAATTAAGTTCAGTACTTGAGTAAATGTACTTACTTACTTTACCCCAGTAAACAAGTATCACAACATTAACATTGACCGTCTGACCACCAGAATTTCCAGAAAGGCGAGTTTCTGTTTCATATACTGTAATGTTAACGAAGGTGGGTGTGGTGGTGCATGGTGGTGGTGGTGGTGGTGGGGGGGGGCAAGGTTCATTCATGGGGGGGGCGGGGGGGCGGGGGGTCACATTAAATTATAGTCTATATTGGCTCCAAATGTCCAAATAACAGTCTGGGCAATAGCTTTGAAAACTAACTACTAGCCTATTAGTCTAAAAGTAAATTTGAACTGTGTGTATGATGGTTAAAACAGACTGGAGCAGACTGGAAGCTTGCACAGTATCATGCCTTCAGATAAATGTTATCTAGTTTCAATGACAACTCTAGGGAGTTGTCAGCTTCTTAGCCGCAATGTGTTCTCTTTTTGAATGTTGTACAAACAACGCCACTGTCATCTTTCAATATTTGCCTACATTTGATTTCTTTAACGTAAAGGAGTTGTTTTGATAGACTGTTCTTTAACCCGGGAGTCATCAAAACCTCAGGTGAAAGTGAATTGAATGATTTGACATTTCCCTGGTGAAACCAGAGTAGGGGTTTCTGGCACAACTTCACCTACTTACACTTAAGGTGCATGGAGAACAGAGAACAAAAAGTTTAAAGAGGTCAAAACTCCAGCGACACTTGTAGTACAGTACAGTATATAGAACAACTTTCTGTCTAACAATAAAGTTGTTCTATATACTACACGTGTTGCTAGGATAATGACCTCTTTAATCATCATAAAACTATCCTTCCCCTTCTAATGTTAAGTGGGAAGTAATTCATGGCTGAATCATGTTAAATATACAATATCCCCGTGACTTCCGTTCATCTAGCAGAAGTAGCGGTTACATTTAGAGGCTGTATGGTTGATAATCACCAAAACTCAGAGCGTTTGCTTTTCGATTTCACTTGGGGATGAAGCCTGATAACTTTAGCCGAGGTGAAACTAGTCAGGTGGCTGAATAGCCCTCTGCCTATCACGTAACAAAGACGGGAATTACCCCATTATGCGGTCAATCCTCAGAAGTTAAAAGACATTTGATATCAAGTGTCATCGCAGTGGTCCATAAATGGATTAATCTTTGAACAATAAGTGGGTATGTTGGAGGTTAGGCTACAAGTCCTGGTAGGATTCAGTTGATCGCTTGACAGGATTTGCAGCCCGTAGACTCATATATCATCACGTCATGCCATTGTAGGGTCTGCAGTTGACTGTTTGATGTTTTCATGTTGCAGTTTTA
>NC_137608.1:19299122-19721622 GCF_963280865.1 Gymnoscopelus braueri | reverse complement strand
CAAAGTGCCTTGCATGGTTGCCTCCACTGTCCCTGTGTGAAATGTATGTGTGAATGGGTGAATGTAACACACATTGTAAAGCACTTTGCGTAAAGGGCTCTGTAGAAATGCAGACAGTTTTGGCCCTTATATCAAGAGCTTACTCGATCACGGGCCCAAGAGTTCAAAACTTTTAACCCCTCTCCGAGTGGATCAGATATAGATTTTTGGTGTTAAAAGATGTTATTTGATCAAATAGACTTATTTATCAAAGTTTCTCATTGACATAAAGTTTGCTGAGCTAATTCTGTGATCACAGATCAGATCTCAAATGATCTCAATCCAGTTTTCTTTTGTTTTGAACTACTGACCCAGTCGGATTGAGATTACAAATGTTCACCTCTTGGACCTAGAGGTTAAAACATGTCTCCTCTGGAATTTTATATTTTTGTTTACATCTGTAAACTGAGGGCCTTTAACTGTGATTGATTGATACTATAGCCGAGTCATGGAATGTAAACCTTTAGAAGTTAGTAGCCATCCTCAAGACGGAAGGGTTCTTTTATCAGGTGCCATTAGCTGTTCACCTTACCTTGAACCCTGCTGTAATATCCCTCACTTCCTGCAAGTAAGCAGTGTCCTAGCGCCCTCAGTGTGTGTGTGTGTGTGTGTGTGTGTGTGTGTGTGTGTGTGTGTGTGTGTGTGTGTGTGTGTGTGTGTGTGTGTGTGTGTGTTGTGGCCGGGGGCTTTTGAAGCCAGGCTGCTGGCTACATCTCCTTGGAGACTCCCTCTTGTTCAGTCCCTCATGGTGCTGACCCCGAGCAGATATGTTGACTGAAGGAAAGCCTGATAACAAAAAAAGGAAAAAGAAACGAGCTGTATTTTTCTCGCATTGTGCAAGGGACAGGCCTGCTAGTGTTTGACTAGTCTCATGTAGCCAGAGATCTCCACCAACTGCTATGTCTGGGAATAAAATAAATTCATTGAATGGGCTTGGACACTGGAGAAAACCATTGGTCACAATTAAACCTACGCCCACTGCTTTGAAAACCAATCCTGATATCATCCCATATGAAGGACTTCCCAAAAGTCTTTGCATTGGTTTTGTGATGCTGTTATTTATTTATTTATTTAATTTCCCACCCAGTTTTAGCCCATTCACTGAATGTATACGTAAACAGACATGATGGAGATCTCTTATCGTTTGGCTACGGGGGCCTTGTGCTTGATCAGACTCTCCTCCGATGGCCAAATTATTATTGTTTATTTGACACTGTTATATTGCCTGTGTTATTCCCCCCGAACAGTGTTCAGACTTAATAAGCCAATCTTTAGGTATTTGAATCAGATGCCCCCAGAGCTACTGTACCGATAATACTCAATGCAGTGGAGGAATTCATGCATGACTGACTCACCTGACCTGTCACACATTGTGAAGGGACAACACATGCAGCCCATGTGCGTTTGTTTTGTGAACTGAAGACATATGGAAGGACACCATACCGGTGTCAATACGTCATGCTGTATTCACAGCTATATCACACATAAACATAGTGCAGTACCTGTTTCCATTACTGGCTTTATTTTCAGATTTCACACATTTTTGCCAAAGTCATTCATACTTTACCAAACATTTTTAGCTAAATATTTTCTTCAGGGACTATTTCCAGCGAGACTTTTCAGATCAGTGCATTAAAACACAGCAACAACTTACAAAAAACACATACGATTTCCTATCTCAAGCAAGTTTCAAGTGTCTGCAAGTTGATTTACATACCATACTGAAATTAACTGAATCCAATGGCTTCCTTGAAAATCAAACAAACCACCATATGATTTGGAAAATTGTCTGTAAAGTCTGTAAATACAAGTATACTGAGAGTCATAGTTAGGCTGAACATGCCAGATCACCAGTATGGTCCTTTAAGTGAATCATAAAATGAAATATTACAGTCCAATAGGTTGAGATGTGCATCTGTCAGAAAAGACCACCCAAAATACTATAGTTCATTTTGAGGTAGAACAAAGTTACTTGAATGGTAGAAAAAAAGTAAAACAATTTGCAACTCGCTCACCTCTCTCTCTCTCTCACGCTCTCTCGCTCTCTCTCTCTCTCTCACACTCACACTCACACTCACACTCACACTCACTCACTCACTCACTCACTCACTCACTCACTCACTCACTCACTCACTCACTCACTCACTCACTCACTCACTCACTCACTCACTCACTCTCTCTCTCTCTTTCTCTCTCTCTCTCTCTCTCTCTCTCTCTCTCTCTCTCTCTCTCTCTCTCTCTCTCTCTCTCTCTCTCCCAGTCTAACAGTAGTTTAAAGCCACACACTATTAGCATGCTGTGGGCACTGTGTGGCAAGTTGCCATGCACCTTCCCCGTTGGCCCGGGTCATTTCCAGTGGCTTGGTTACTGGGGAAACTGGCATCGGCGTCGCTGCTTCGCAGCGATCCAGAGAACTAAACAAACCTCCCACCAAACACAAGGCTGTGATCTCATTCTCCAAAAGAAGTTCCTCTTCCAAACGAGAAAGAAGCGGAAGTCATTTAACAAAGCTGTTACTGGCAGTACGCAAATCTTTCTTTCCAGCTCCCTCGATTAGTTTTTTTTCTCATCGATCACTCTTTTCCCATTCTCTCTCTCTCTCTCTCTCTCTCTCTCTCTCTCTCTCTCTCTCTCTCTCTCTCTCTCTCTCTCTCTCTCTCTCTCTATTATACACACACACATATGTATATCTTCTTAGTCATAGTCCAAAAGCATGAAAGTTCATGCAACTGAATTTGATAACTTTAAACGTTAATCTTTATTTACCCATCACTATTCTACCACGATGAGAAAATATAATCTGTAGTGTAGTGTCTTTCCCATCTACACCGCAAAAATACACAGTGTTCATTTAAGTGCGAGTGTAAAAAAGGCCCCAAATGGATCTGTGAGGGTAAGGACTGTACTGTGTGGGGCTACATTAAGAATGACTTTGAATTAACCCATTAAGACCTGAGGCGATTCTTTAAAAAAAATCTAAATCCTAACAGTTTTTTGAAAAAAAGATAAAAAATATTTTTTCACGATTTTTCAAAAATAGCAGATCTACAAGCTCGTAGCGCGGCACTCGGTGCCGCGCTATGAGCTTGTAGATCTGCTATTTTTGAATAGCCAAAGAAATCTAAAGTGACTCGGATGCGTTCCCGGTCTTAATGGGTTAAGAATGACTTGGCAACCAGTAAAAAGGTCACTCTGACGATACCCAGTCATTATCTTGGAGTACATTTTGTGTTTCAGACCCAACAGCGTCACAGTAAAAGTCCATGATGTGTCCTCAATGACCCATTTAAAAGTCTGTGGAGCAGCACACTGGCAGAACCACTGCACTCTATTCACTAATTTGATTTGGCGTAATTAAATGTCGCTTAAAAGTAACCCCCAAAGGATCATTGAGTTCAGGACTTTGCCAGTACATTTTGCCAGTACATGCACGATTGATCTGGTGTTTTTATGTTATGGCATAAACACTGGAAATGTGCCATGTTTTGTTGAACCAAAATGTAGGGCAGTAAGTGTAGTATGGGTTATGCCGGTTCTGTCTCCAACTCTCTGTCTCCATCTGTGTCTGTCTGTCTGTCTGTCTGTCTGTCTGTCTGTCTGTCTGTCTGTCTGTCTGTCTGTCTGTCTGTCTGTCTGTCTGTCTGTCTGTCTGTCTGTCTGTCTGTCTGTCTGTCTGTCTGTCTGTCTGTCTATCGATCACCTACACAACTCTCAGGCCAAAGAGTCATCTGAGTATCGTATAAAAAAAATACTTTATTAAATCAAATTAGATTCATTTTCCTCAAACCTTTCTGGGTTTTGCGTCCTTTCTAGATGCTCACCAAAGGTCCAGAATGTTGGGTTGCCAACGTCAGTGAATTTAGATGAACCCCCAAACACAAGGCATTGTGATGGAAGTGAATAAAGAGTGCCGTTGTGCTTAGATGGATACAGTATCATTGTCTGTTGTTTTGAGGGGCTCTGCCACGTCCTGGTAGTGTCATGTGCAGTGCGTGGTCCAGAGAGCTGCCCAGAGTCCCTTCAAAGGGCATCATTTGACACTGATCTCATGGAGCCTTTGTAGAGGACAGCTACACTGAAAATACAACCTGACTCTTTTGCTCACAGCCATATTATAGTAGTTCTATTTATCAGAAACATGAAGTACTTGCATGCACACAGATCGCCGGTACAAAAGTAAAACAGCCATTGAATTGTGAAATATTCAGACCCTTGCAGATTCTTGAATAATCACCATCTACACATGCTGTCTATATTAATCCTAATCCTTACAAACACTTGATAATGACAATATAAAACAACAGGAAAAAGCTCAAGGGTTAGAGTTAGCTAACTAGCTAACTGATATTTGATCGTTTAAAGTAAACTGAGCTAAGAACTGCTTAAACAAAGGACAGTGCCCTTAGACCATTGTAACTTTGTTTATTATCAACTTGACAAGAGCTTGTTTCATGTTTCAGTCTGGTGTGTTGTATCCTGCTTGTCTGTGATTACAATCACCATAAAGCTCAAGCAGGTTTTCAAGCAAATTTTGCTAAACAACGTTTCACTGCCAGTGTGACCCTTTATCCACACAGCAACCATTCAACTGGTTTATGAACCGGCATCGTCAGCTGGTCTTGGTTGCACAGCTGAAACCCTATTACGTAAAGACAATTCCACATGGGGGAAATTGAAGTAATATCCTTGGGGGACCCAAATGGGGAAAAAGACTGGGATGCCCTTTGTAAAACGTCTGGTTACGTTATAAAAAAAAGATGATACTTATATTTTGAGTATGGTTTCTTTTTATCATAATAAATACATGAATAAATAAATAAATAACCAAGGTTTCTCAGAATGTATACACATTGTTGGAGTGAAGGCGGCAAAGCATACAAGTTGTGTGTATTATGAAACACGCCAGTCTGCTTGTTCTTACTGACCCCAAGCCACCCAGCAATGTGTGAGAGTGCTGGTCCTGCTGGGTCTGTGGTGACACTGCTGGAAGAAGTACTCACTTAAAAACAAAGTAAAAGTAGCAATACCACAATATAAAGAATAATCTGTTACAAGTAAAACGCCTATATTCAAAAATGTTACTGGAGTAAAAGTACAAAAAAGTACAATATTTGCCTTTGAGATGTAGTGTAGTAGAAGTATCAAATATTGAAAAATGTACATACTACAGTAAAATAAAGGTGCCCAAATATTGTACAGAACTAAAAATACTTATTTTCCACGACTGAGCAACTGTGGAGGCCTGCAAGTAGTCGTGGAGACTTCACTGCTACATGCTACATCTTTTCCACTCCAAATATTTAGTTTGACAGTGTACTGCAAATTCTACAGCCCAGAACCCGCAACTCTTTCTCCCATTTGGTTGTATTCTTGGGGCCACGTGACAAAAAAAATCAGGTTTCATTGTATTGAGAAATGCCATCATTGCAGTATATCGTCGCTGTCACATGGAAAAACTAATAGTCATATACTGTAGACCAGTGGCTCTCAAAGTGGTGTCCGAGGACCCCCAGGGGTTCCAGAGGGTCCTTTGATAAATGATTGATTGATAGTTAGGAACCAAATGAGCGTCTGCTATTTTCACTATTTATGTTATAATTATTTTAATTCGTGATTTTGTTTTCTTCCTATATTAAAATTGTCTAATGGGTGCCCCGAGTTCACTATGACTCAGATATAACCATATATAGAGTTCACTATGACTCAGATATAACCATATATAGAGTTCACTATGACTCAGACGTAACCATATATAGAGTTCACTATGACTGAGACAAAACCATATATAGAGTTCACTATGACTCAGACATAACCATATATAGAGATCACTATGACGGAGACGAAACCATATTTAGAGTTCACTATGACTGAGACAAAACCATATATAGAGTTCACTATGACTCTGATATTACCATATAAAGAGTTCACTATGACTCTGACATAACCATGTATAGAGTTCCCACTGCAGCTACACCCAAATATGGTGTGTGTCATGCTGACTGTGACAGCATAACATCAGACCTAAACAAACCGTGTTGTCATGACTTCAGACTCAAAGAACCCCAAACAAGCCGTGTGTAGTCATGAGTCTGATCGGCTCTGCAACGTAGGTGTGAGGGCCGCGTGGCGGACCCAACTCTAGAGGTTCTGGCCACCCGAACATCTAGAGCTGGGTTTTTACGTTACTGCAAGATATTTTCTCGTGACCCATTAGAATGGCTCCGTGAGCCAAAAATGGGAAACCCATTGTTTGGGAAAATGTAATGACACAGCGTGTGTGTGTGTGTGCAAGTGTGATAACCTCACTGTTCCTTTCTCCACCCTCCCCCTGAAACAGGACACCACACCATTTACATCGGCGTGCACGTGCCCAAGAGCTACCGCCGCCGGCGACGTCATCGCCGGAAATCGGGGGGCCACAAGGACAGAAAGGAGAGGTTGATGGAGAACGCCTCCGACAAGTCGGATGCAGAAAACAACGACGAGGCCAGCAGCATCCTCAAACCTCTCAGTGAGTACCGACGCAGCCCACGTCAGGGCCGATTAGTCTGATAACCCCCCCCCCCATTCTCTCTCCCAGGAAACGAAAAACGCCTCGCGCGACTCACTGTCACCCAGGGGACTCTGCTGACTCCACTTAGTGGCAGGAAATAGCCGCGCTTCCCTCGACTCGAGTGACGAGTTTGTTTGGACAGACAGGAGTGAGGATTTGGTGTGGAAGTAATGGGCGTTCAGATAGGAGTGAACTGACCGATGATACGGGTGTCAGAGTGAAAGGGCACACGGTAAAATCCTGAGTGTTATTTTAATGGTGCTGTAAGTGATTTTAGAATAAGTGTTAAGTAGCTCTATATTCTGATAGTAATCATTGCTGCTGAGTGTTTGTTCAGTGACAGGGTTCTCCCCGTCTCTACAGATCTAGAGGTAAACAGAAAATACATTTTCAGGGCGGGATAACAAATACTACTTCAATTAGGAGAGAGAACTCATGCAAGATAAACGGATAAACAAGTGAAATGGGAAGTGATGAAACAAATAGATGAGCATACAAAACTGGAACTGGAACACATACAATGATCTGTGTGTGGGTCTCTCTCCTGAATGGGGGGAATTTGTACAAATTCCTATGTGTATTACACAATGGTAAATAAAGGAATCTGAATCTGAATCTGAATCTGAACCTGAAATCTGTTTACTAAAGAGCTGGAGAGATAGGGAGACAGACCCCTGTTCCTTAACAAACATTCTATAGCAATCATTACTATCGCAATATAGAACTTTAACCTTTTAACAATAAAACTTTTGTTTTAACCAAAAAAAAGTCACTTACACCACCTTTAACTCTGAGAGTATACAAAATGTAACCAAATGGACCCTTATGGACGTTTGTATACTCTCTGAGATACAAACGTATAGATGAACACAGAGGATTCCACTGTGCACGTGTGTGCGAGCGGGTGCCTTTGTGCTGGCCTGTGGGTTCCGCGTGTGTGGCGTAACCCACAGGCATGCTTGTACCCACGTGCGTGCATGTACTACATACTGTATACTGTAGTTGGCTGCTGTTGCATCATAGTTTTGGGTCATTCACAACAAACTGCTGCTACGAGAGTTCATTTAACAAAGAGTGTGAGAGTGAGACTCTCTCAGAGTTAGACGTGGATAAATCAACATGAAAAAAATATTTTAAATATATTTCTGGGTCCGGACTGACATATCATGTCCCAAACTGTGTGCCGTGGGAAGAGGAATGACAGTGTAATCCAACTGTTATTATTACTTCTTTAAACTGCCACAGAGGCAGCTATAATAGCACTGCGACCTGGGTTCTATATAGGTTCTACTTAACACCACTTCTCTCCAAGACAGACTTCACTAAAACAATAATTACAGGACAGTTTTAAAGTTGTTCTCACCAGCAACAGCACTCTGCTTACACACACACACACACACGCACGCACGCACGCACGCACGCACGCACGCACGCACGCACGTACGCACGCACGCACGCACGCACGCACGCACGCACGCACGCACGCACGCACGCACGCACGCACGCACGCACGCACGCACGCACGCACACACACACACACACACACACCACACTTGTGCGTACGGACATACGGCCAGCAAGTGACAGCCTCAGCATGGGGCAAGCATTCTTCTATGATTTAGTTCAGATTGACTGATGCCATTTGCCCAACGGAAGTTTCAGGAATAAATTGAGGTTGAGGAGTGTGTGCGTGCGTGTTTGTGTGTGTGTGTTAGGGGTGCAAATCGAACTAATTTATTTAATCGATTATAAACAACAATCGATAATCAATAGGTTAATAAAATAATAGATTCATTATCGTTCCCTATTTTGGGCATGTTATTACAAGAAAAATGCGTATGTGTGCATGTGCACGTGTGCACGTGTGCGTGTGTGTGTCTTCAAGCCCCTGGAGTCATGTAGGTCCTGGTGGTAGGGGGTTGGGGGAGGGGCATGCCCAGTGATCCTGTGTGTTTCCTGGATAATGCGTTGACCTTGGATCAGGCAATAGACTATAAGTCAAGGGAAGGGCATGCAGAAGTGGGTCGAAACGCTGCACAGTGAAATGCTGCGGGTGTTAACTCTGAGAGTGTGCCAAATGGAACCAAATGGACCCGTAAGGGTCCATTTGGTTCCATTTGCACACTCTCAGAGTTACATACCTATGATGGTCCATGGTTTGAAGACCCCTCAAGGAACCCTGAGTGTCCTGGGACCCCAGGGACTTAAATGTTCACCCAGCCAGGGTGTACCATGTTGTTGTGCACGCATGAGCAGGTGCACGGGTAAAATGAGGGAGTGAAGGGGCTAAATGAGTGTTTTACTTGGTTTCACTTGATCCCGTAATGTTTGCTGTTGATGATTATAACTCGAGACACTAAAGATAAAGCATAGCCGTTTATTGGCTGCAAAAATAATTAACCACTTGGATCCCAGCATCCCTACTCTCTGTGGTGCATGTCATAATAGGCAAAACGTTCAGCTAAAATAAGCAAAGATTTGGCCAAAAACAGCTGATTTGCATGCTCACAGCATGTTGCGTTTGTGTTGCCGTATTGTTTCATGAGTTGCGTTGCTGCTGTTTTTGGTGAATAGATTTGGTGCAGAGGGAAAACAGGGGTCCAAATCAGGGTTTGATGACGGCATCTGTGGTATTTCTCCATTCATGGAAAACGGTGCTTCTGTTGGCACTAGTTTTATTTACTGTCCACACCGAGACACTGCGGACCATAGGGGCAACGTAGTGTAAATGCGTGTTGATGTTATGTAAAAGATTGTCATGGAAAAGCGACGGTGTTAATGGAGTGCACCAAAGAACTGGAATTACAACACAAACAGGAAAGCATGCCATGCACTGTACTTTCATTATGGCATGACATTAAATTATGCATTGACCGGGGTCTCCTAGGGGTCTGTTATTGGTCCCTTCCTTTTTCCCCCTCTGCACCAAATCTCTTCGTCAAACGGGTCGCCGAGCGCTATCTGGACCCTAGCGGGTCCATTTGGTTCCATGTGTACACTCTCAGAGTTAAATTAACATTGATTTTACAATATAAATTGGGGTACCAGAGATATAAATATCATTACATGGGTGTCCGTAGCCAGCCTAAATGCATGTCAAACTGGGGGTCCTTGAAATTAAAATGGTTGAGAATCACTGCTAGAGAGCCGTGAAAACCTTCTCTTATTGGGGTCCCTGGCTTATCTTTTCAAATGGGGGTCCGCGGGGTAATAAGTGTCAATTTGGGGGTCCTTGACATGAAAAAGTTTGAGAACCACTGCGCTAGGGCTCATGTGGTTAGACAAAAATACTTGTTTGTTTGCAATTGACTTTATTACTGTATGTGGGACAGGGTTCCTTTAGTGATGTTCTGATTATGTCATCGGTTAGTGTAACCTCCTGGATTGGAAACCTAACATCTGTCACTCACCCAAAGGGGAATCCCCCCCCCCTTGGCCGAGGGAGACATTAGGCTTTAGGCTGAATATTAGCGATTCAGGCAGGGTCGAGCCCCCAATGTGACCTTCGAGCACTGGTCTCTTGCACTGGAAACCAATCATCTACCGATCAGGGACAGATTAGGCTTCTGGGCATCAGGCAGGGCTATTCTGTTACATAACGTCGCTGAAACCTTGTATGTTCAAAACCGTTACTTTTCAAGAAATGGAAAAAATGTGTGTTCCAATGGAAACCTGTGTTCCAATGGATCAAATTTTTTTTTACACACACACACACACACATGCACACACGCCCACACACACACACGCACACACGCACACACGCACACACGCACACACACACACACACACACACACACACACACAGTTTAAATGATATAATGTCTTATTGTCGGCAGAGCAAACCTTTTGTGTTTTTCTTCTTTTCTTTTTTTTCTTTTCTTGCACAGAATAGCAATGACATCAACAACTTTAAAAAAGCTCCATAAAATGCAAACTAAAGGTTTAGGTTTAACTCCAGCGGAGGCAACAAGCCCCCTGTGAATAGGCCAGAGGCAAGCCAGAGGTCTGTCTGAGAGCAGCTGCAGTGTGAGGAGCCTGGCACGGCACGCAAGCATGTACTGTACCTTCTTTCTGTTGTTCTCTGCCCTCCTTGTCCCTCTCTCTCTCTGTCTGAGAAATGTGCATGCCCCCTGGGGACGGCCTTGTCTGCTGTCTGGCTGGCCTAAAAAATCCTCTTGTTTGGTCAGATGGACACGGCAGGGACTGCATGTCCTAACCCAGTCATTTTATTTGACTGTTGTTGAGATGTTGTTCCAGGGACTTCCAGAAGGGAAGATTTGCGTTTGCTTGCAGCTCGCCTATTTTTTGAATAGCCTAAGTATAAAATAGGGTTAGAAGTGGTTAAACTGATTGTGATGCTATATCAACACATTTTGCTGGGGACCCCCTGGAACCCCTTCAAGGACCTCTGGAGGTCTCTGGACCCGACCTTGAGAGGTCCCCCCCATCCTTTTTTTCTATGTAGATTCAAAGTAGATTATGAATATTACTTTGATAGCTATTCTTATTACGGCTGGGGTTGAGTTCACAAAGCCCTGGGGGGTGTAGGAGATCCTCTGAAATGGCAAGCGTGCCAGTCCGTTTTATACTGTATACAGTATATCACAGGCTTTCAGCTCGAGACCAAAACGTGCATTTGGTGTCTCCCCAGGACCCAAATTGACAGAAAAAAAACATCACTTTATATTAATAATAATATTAATAATAACATCTCAGATTATAACACTTTTACTCAGTACTCAAAGTCGCTTTACATGGGGGAAGGAGAAAACAAAAAATAATCGACTTTTCTTGTTACTTTAATGTTACAGCCCTATTTAGAAAATATTTGATGTGTTGTGTACAGAATCGTCAGGAAAAAAACACATCACAAAAGGTATCACATTATTACATGATGCATTTTTTCCCCCTGACATGGCAGCTATACGCCTCCGTAGTTGAGAGATTTGACGTCTGCTAATGCAATGCTACAAAGAAAAGAGGATATAGGTAAACATCAAACCTAGGACCTGTCTAAACAACATGCTGTCTAACCATTCAAGAAAAAACGAATCTTAATAACAAAAACATTATAACAATAACCAACATCTAACTGCATAGTAAACTGGACTAAAACATGGTCAGATAGCCTCTTATATGGACCTGCGATGGTGTCTAAAATATTAGTGATCATCTTCCAGCAGTGAAAGCAGGTTATATTGATTAATGATCCTCTCATCGTTATCACTCCCACAAGGCCACTTCACCTCAAACGATGATATAATAATCAATCATTATAACCTCCTTTTACTACTTTGATCAAGAATCATGTAACCCATGTTATGGTTATCTAGACAGCATGGAGGAGCCAGCCCTTGTATCCAAGGTCTTGAAGGGCGGATTCAAAGCCTTGCGCTCGGTACCAGCGCCGCTTCCTATTGCTTCACCAACCTATGTCCCCGCCTCCCCTCCCCTCCCCCCCGGCCTGTGCACGGAACACGCTGACTTCACCAAATTTAGAGCGACGCCCCTCTGCACTCTGATTGGTTAGGAGATAACAAGGTTCACTCCCACTTCTAAACCACCGTTCCTGCAAGGTTCCCCCAGGCTTTTTTTCTTTTGAAACAAAAAAAAAGGCATGGGTTTCCGAGGCTAATGGTTATCTGACTGTTTTAGTGAGTCAATCAAGAAAGACTTTAGGTAGGCTATAAGGGACACTGAACTTGTATGTATGTGGCATTAGATGATACTATACTCCTTCATGATTCAGGGCTTTATATTTTTTAATATGTTTGTTATTTCCCTGTGGACATTTGCAGGAAATGAAACCCTGATAAATTGAGCTATGGGATGTTTTAATATCAATCCCTCTGGGGTATTGCCACTTCATTATAAATGTCAACGTAGGATCTAAATGTGTGCGCACAGCCATATTTTGAATATTCATATTTTCACAAACTTCAATAGCTCTGCTTATGCCGCTGCTCATTCATTTTATCCCTGCTGTCGGTCAGACTGAATTAAATGCATGCATTTCCTTTTTGGGAAATGTAGAATTAATTGAAAAAATATGTTAACCACATTAACCCTGGCGTCCCATTTTGGGCAAAGTTTTCAAAAGTTTTCAGATAATTTCAGAATGTCTTTATTTCCAAAGGTTTTCTGTCGTTTTCAGCCGAACATTGCAGATCTACAAGCTTGTAGGAGCTTATAGATTGGCTATTTGTGCTACGTGCTATTTGTCGAACAATTAAGTATATTGGGGTAGTTAAGAAAACAAGAAAAAAGCCCTCTGACACTGCCAGCCCTGCTACCAGCTGTCCCCATCATCTTCAAGTGTAATCTATATTGATCACGTATAAGAAAAACAGAAGTAACTAGAGCATTAGTTATGAATGCACTGCAATGCAGATGTTATTTTATTATCAAAACTTACAAATGTGTTTGAATGAATCTCTTACAGACAACTAAAGCAGCTCAGTTATTCCCTCCTCATCGCCCACAACGAAAACCTTCTCTTTCCCCTAGAGAAGGCCGTGTAGAGTTGGCCATGGGGCAGATAGATGCCAACCCTGACCTTTGCTGATGGTGATTGAGAAAACATGACAGAATGTTCACTCTGCTACCGTCTAGGTATAAAGGTCCCAAACTGGCAGCTCAATGCTGTTGATGTGCTGAGCTGTTTTAAGCACCCGCTGCAGAGCCTTGGCTTGCAGTTGTGAGTAGAGCATCTTACATACTAAGCAGTTAGCCATTATCTTTTTTCTTTCTTTCCACTTCTTTTTTTGTTTTTCTGTTTTTTTTCGTTTTTACAAATCGAACACTGCCTGTAACCATCAGTCTCCTGTCTAGACTTGGACATAAAGGGTACTGTCTGAGAAATGACAGCTCTGCTCACACTACGGCCATTGGGCCGTCAGCCGTTGGAAGTAATGGTTCCTTTTTAAGGCACTGAAAGATGCTCCACTCCCCCGCGTTCCCTGTTGCACTGCATTCGTCCAAACTAACAAAACTGTGTTGCATCCAATGCTGGATGGCTGAAATGCGGTTTCACCCACATATTAAAATCAACCACTTAAACCCCATAGAGCTGCAGGGGTCTCTATACTATAACATATAACATTCTATTAAATAACATCAACAACATCAGAATGTCAAAGCTCAAGTTCTCCCGCTCGTCTCCCCCAACTTTACTAACAGTTAAGAGGAATAAAGTTTTCAATCATATCCATCTGCATAGGTTATGATCACTTGAAAAATGGGATGTGAAAACTAGAGCAACATTTACCAACTCTGAATGTAGAACATTATCCTTCCACGCTCGCGACCTCTCCAGTGACAGTCAAACAGATGATTCTAACCTGCTATACCGGTGTCAGGTCAGTCAGTCAGTGGATTGCTTTGTACAGGTATAGGCTATATTTTCCTTGTGAACTTGTGACAGGTTATCACATCTGACACAAATGCACCCGCGCTCCCAGTGGAGCAGGTAAAGATAAGCACAACGCTGATGGCAGCGTAATGTAGCTCTGGTATAGAGGGATCTCTAACATTAGGCTGCTCATAGTGGATTAGAAGGTCAGTGCTGACAGATAGTCAGAGCAACAGCAACACTCAGTTGGGACACGACGAAAAACACAAACGTGTCCTGAAGCGCTGGCTAATTCATGTCGAGTGACGTTTTGCATGGAGGATTCTGCTGCTTTTTTTGACCTCTTGAGCCACCACCCTTTTGTTGTGCCTACAGTATAATGACAAAATAGGGACACCAGGTTTAACCATTCAATCCGGCAACGCATCTGTGTAACCACTTAAACCATTATTTTATACTTTGGCTATTCAAAAATAGCAGATATACAAGCTCATAGCGCGGCACCAAGTGCAGCGCTATGAGCTTGTCGATCTGCATTTTTTGAAAAATCTTGAACATTTGTGCAAATCTTTGAATATATATTTTTTCAAGCAAACATTTTTTTACTCAAATATTTACTTCTGGGGGTCCCTGGAACAAAAATATTTTGAGATGGGGGTCCGTGGCCAAATACATATAATGTTGGGGGTCCTTGACATGAAAAAGTTTGAGCACCACTGATAATAGCAACATACGTTTTTTTCAGAAAACTGTTAGAATTTAGAAGAGGCCTCAGGCCTTAATGTGTTAAAGTGATTATTGCATACAGACCACCTGGCCTGGTTGTGACCACGCCCATGGCCCTATCTCTTCTCAGGTGCTACGCTGGCTGTGGCATTCTTCACTTGGACGCAGTTTGCGACTCCTGGAAGGGCTTGCCCCTATCAGCTATCATAACAAAACTCCAGAGCTAACATTGTCCTGGGCATAAATACTGTGCTCTCAGTGAGTCCTCCTCAGGGGGTCACTCTGCATTCAACCCTGAGCTCGGCTCCCTCCCCTCGGCACTGTGCACTGGCTGCCCTGCATACTGAATGTCATGAAAGGCATCGACTGGTGTCTGTTGTGTTCCTCCCATTGCGTCGAATTAGACGGTGTAGAGTTGCGCTGTCACCGCGTGTATACAGTGGTGAACAATAAATCCTGCAATTAGATGCCATGAAGCTTCTTCTTCTTTCTTCTTCTTCTTCTTCTTTTTTTTTTTTTTTTTACAGTGCTAGAGTTATTTAACAACAACAAATATTGGTCGGAGGGAGACGGAAGGTATTTTGTGTAGGATGCATGTCAAGAGTGGGACTAAACAGGCCTTTTAGTGGCAGTCACACTAAAGCTTTCTGCCGGGGCAGCGGGCATTCTTCATTCGTCCCCCTAGCCCATGAGCCTCCGCTGCCTTGGACAAAGTCCCCTTTGTGCGGCCCATGGCTCTTGGCGAGAGCTCACAGAGCTTTGAAATTGCATTTGAACGACGGGATTTTCATTTCCATCCCTCCTTCTCGTGCCTGCTCTACCCCCTCTTTGCTTTCACTGAGCTCCGGACCCCGACTCCACCCCCCCCCCCCCCACCTTAGCAACTGTTCCACTGAATCGACACCGCCACTTGATACCACCTTGGTCTTTGGATAGACGGTACAGGGATACTGTAGCATGCATACTCTTTGGTCAACTGCATTGAAATCTTTCCTTGATTATTTTTTTTATTTCTTAAAAAAAATGTCCATTTAAAAATTAAGCATGCCATAAAACGCTCTTCAGTTCAGAATTTATAAACATTTGTATTATATTTTATTTAGTTATGGAGGACATTTGGGTCACACATACAGAAGGATGTATGACCCAATGTCAAAGAGTTCACACACATTGTTCCCACATTACGTCCTGAGGCAGTTTAACCACTTAAACCCTAATTGACCGAGAGTCCCCCAAGGGTCTACACTTGACCCCTTCCTTTTTTTTTTACCCTCCACACCCAAATCTCCTCACCGAAAATAGCAGATCTACAAGTACGTGGGCTTGCAGATCTGCTCAGAATGTTCGCTTGTTACGACATGCCCAGATTAAGGATGCTAGGGTCCATGCGGTTAATGAATAACTGTAATCGCTCAACTGTAATAACAGAATGACCAAAACTCTAATCTGTGCCACGCCCCTTCTCAGCCACTCCTGGGACAGTGAATGGGAGAGTGACTGTGGTCACTTGTTACTGTACTTTATGCGTTTCTGTACTTTTGCATTCAAATGAGCTTGTGCCACGTGTTCGGCCAAAATGTCAGCTTTCTTCTCTGGCTCTTTCTTGGCCCTTGGCACTTCTCTCATTTTCAGACACAGTTTTCACTTTTTTCCTCCTTCTGATCAGACAGAATACAAATACATGCTTACATTATGCATGTTTTATTTATATTTTTCAATATCACAAATGAACAATAATTAAAATGTATGTTAACCCTAGCATCCCTGTTTTGGGCAAATGTTCTAAACATTCAAAAGATTTTCACTTTTTTATTTAAAAAATAGTGAAAATAACAGATCTACCAGCTATTTTAGCTATTTGTTGTAGAATGAAGTAGGCTATATAGGGCTTAAAAGGTTTAGAAAATGTACCTCCCTATGGTGTGTTTTTTTTAACCCTGGTTACCTCTAACATTTGACTACTCTGGCCTTTAACCTTACTTTTCTGTGTTGGTGGTGCAGTATTTAACCACTCTTAAGACATATTTTCAGAAGTTTGCAAAGATTTTCAACCCCCCCCCCCTCCGAAAATCCATCCTATCTACTGTACAAGCTCACAATGCGTCGACTTTTTCAAAATAGAAAATATTGGCCTATAATGACACGCCCAAAATAGGGTTGCCAGGTTGAAAGTGGTTATAAGCTTCTTTAACTGTTTACTGCACTGTTTACTGTACTTACTCTAAAAGCACCCTGGATAGGAGAGTCAGCTAAATGTGTGACATGCACATGTACTGTGTATGTAAATTATTGTACTCCGGGCATTATTTAACACAAAGTGCTTGCAGCTAGTTACAGCTTGCGGTCATTGCTGTGTCCAAGCATTTAATTTGTCGTGCACCTAGCAATCTCACAGCTACTCATCTAGCTCGCACCTGCAGCGTTAAGCCCTCACCTCATTTCATGTGCTGACTGACTGAGTGAATGGCTAAACATGGCAGTTAATGTAACGTTACAGGGCAATAATTATGCTCGGTAGCTAAAGACAAGTTTACTTAGCAATCTAAATGGCTCCTCTGAAGTCAACAATGTCAGGCATTGTAGATAGTGCGCCACAGGACGTGCGTGCAGCAGATTTTTCTAACATCAGATTCATTGTGACACATGTGCATGCGCGAGAGCACACGCACGTGCGCACACACACACACACACACACACACACACACACACACACACAGACACACAAGCTGTGACAAATAGCAGAGTATTTGAAAAATATTTTTGAACACTAGTTTTACACATTTTATACATTAACCAGATGGCTGAAGTTTGACACAAATGGGACAAAACTATTCACCAGACAATTGTAAGAAATATCACTTATTATATCACTATTAACAATAGTGTTACCTAGTGTTCTGTGATTGACAACAAGAAATACATTATGTACTCATGGTGTATTTACAATTCATTTCATACAAGTGCAGTCTTCACTAGAATATAAACCAGAGTCAGGTTAACCACATGAACTCTAGTGCCACTATTCTGCACATGTCATAATAGGTGAACATTCAGCGGAAATCACCAAACATTTGGCCAAATTAGCAAATCTACGTTGTGAGCTGAAGATTGACTATTTTCGGCAAAGAGATTGTAGAGGGATAATAGGAGTGGGCCAAGTATAGACCTCTGAGGAACTCCGGTCATCAAAATATACAGGGTATAAGTGATTAAATTGCTTCTCTCTGTGTCGAGCCAAAGTCAGAGTCACAGTCGAGATTTATTAATGGCATTTTACACATGCAATAATACACTAACCTCCTTAGAACACCATTCAGCGGATTCAGGAATTCTGAGATCTCAGTTCATACAATGAACTGGCTCTAGTCGGTGTCATTGTGCGCGTTATGCAACCGACTGTGACTCTGCAGGAGCGGTGGGTGGTGACATCAGCTGTGGCTGGCTATGGGCCGCTACTGTGAAGGAATCTGATTCATGGCCCGAAATGGGGGTGATGATGCGGTGGTCGTGAGAGTCAAAGCACACCGACATTTCAGAAAACACATTTCGGAAAACCAAACGACATTTCAGAATACAAGACATTTCACAAAACACAACATTCCAATAAACGTGCCATTTGAATAAACATGACATTTGAGAAAACATGACCTTTCACAAAACACAACATTTCAGAAGATACAACAACATTTGAGAAAACATGACATTTGAGAAAACACGACATTTGAGAAAACACAAGGTCATTTCCGATGACGGAAGGGGTAGGACAATACTTCTTATTTGTGATTGGACAGAACCCAAGTCAATTCAATGGATTCAATGGATGCTGTGATTGGTTGGGCTCTGTCCAATCACAAACATGTTTCACTATGTCCATGGTAATAAGCTCACATTTCATACATATTTCTACATATTGGTGAATGTTTTTACATATTTGGCAGATAAAGAGACACTTCTCTTCTTCACAAGATACTGTATCTATTATCAAACAAACACCTTCGTTTCATTTCAACAAAATGTATTTCATTTCTGCACAGTGTAAAAATGCACCCAGTGCGGTTCCTCTATTGATGTAGTGTGGCTTGTTCTGTGGTCGTTTGCTATGTGTGCCAATTCACAGTACAGTACGTAGTAGGTACACATATTTGTTTGCAGATTCCTCCAGAAGTTCTTTTAGAAAGGCATCAGAAAGTGTTGAAAAGTATTAATTATATATCAGCCCCTTTGAATGTTGGAATGGCCCTTTTTTCTCTCTCTCAGAGCACTGATGCTTGTATAAGTATTCAAATGAGAAGACAAGGGGAAGGAAAGCAAAGCCTCGCTTGTAAAGAATAGGGCAGTTTGTGAAGCATTTCCTAATTGTTAATGAGGGGCTCCAGGGCAGCGTGCCAAGAGCTTGGAGGGCCAATGGGAGAGGGCCTGTTTGAACAGTGTGGTGTAAGGGGGGGGGTGGGGGTGGGAGGCAGTGAAGGGGCTTGCACTGGGGACACTGTCACCCCTAAACCCCCTCGGACCCCCGTTCTACCTGGCTCTCAGAGCGCTGGAGCGGCTAACTGAGAGCGGCCGTCACTTTTTAATGAGGGTTTGAGCTGCCGCTTGTTGCTGCTGGTGAGCTTGTGCTGCTTACCAGCTGTTATCTACACACACACACACCCACCTCTTGAGTGAAGACCACCCGAGATTCATAGTTTGGCGGGGGTCAGCGTGTCGTCGTGAAGATGTCCAACAACAACAACAACGAAGAGGGGAAGGAAGTAGAGAAGACAACAGAGGACGCGGTGGTGGACGACAGGGGGAAAGAGGAGTCGCTGGAGGGGGTGGTGAAGATCCCACCACCACCTTTGTCGCCCTCCCCTCCTCCCGTGTCTGCCCCCGAGGGCACGAAGGAGGACGAGGGGAAGCCCTCGTCGCCCAAGCCCTTAATGGCCAACGGGCACCAGCAGCAGTGTCAAGTTCCACCTGTGAACCGCAGCGTGTTCCTTCTTTCCGCAGTCTCACCGGCGGCCGAGAGGATCCGCTTCATCCTCGGGGAGGACGATGACGGCCCGGCGCCCCCGCAGCTCTTCACCGAGCTGGACGAGCTGCTGTCGGTGGACGGACAGGAGATGGAGTGGAAGGAGACGGCCAGGTAAGAGCACTCACTCACTCACTCATACAGGTGCGAGCAGTGAAATGTTGGTGAGACATGTCCAGCAATAGGCTACGATATACAACGAGTTGAAATAGTGATATTACTGGGAAAAAAAGAAGAAAACATTTAATAAAAATAAGGTAGTTTTAAGTTTTTTTTTTTTTTAACAAGACACACTCTAAGCCTCTTTAAAACCTCTTAGCAGCAATGGATGATGTCATTCTCTGTAAACCTGTTCATTTAACTGGTTGGTTTACAATGGTTTAATTGGTTACAATTGTTCACACTCAGACTTACATTTGGTAATAATAATAATAATGATGATAATAATAATAATAATAGTAATAGTAATAATTCACTTTGAAGAGTTAATCCGCTGTAGCGCTCAGTTTTTACAATAGAAAGTCACATCAAAAGAGGAGAGCGCTGTCAAAACAAAAGATGGCATGTCTGTCCTGTGTAGTGCAGTGTGGGATGGAGCAGGATGGGCCGGCCTGGGAGGAGGGAGATGGTTGTTTATGCACCATTAGTACTGAATGAATGAATGACTGAATGACTGAATGAAGCTCTTTACAGGGGGGAAAGGGGGAACCCTGTTTAACCCCTCTTTAACCCTTGCGTCAGTGGCGGACGAAGTATTCTGCTTTTTTACTTGAGTAAAAGTAGCAATACAGCAATATAGAAATACTCTGTTACAAGTCAAAGTCCCGCAATAATCATTTTACTTGAGTAAATGTACAAAATGTTGGCATCAAAATATACTTAAAGCTCCAAAAGTGTACTTCAAAAGTACTGCAGAAAGTTTTTTCAAAAGTTTTCAAAGTTTGTCAAAATCTTTAAAAAATAAAATGCTGATCTACGATGAGTTGTGAGCTTGTAGATCGGCTATTTTCGAATAACCAAAGTATAAAATGTTTTTTTTTTTTTTTTTACACTTTTACTTTTGGTACTTGAAGTATAGTGGAAGGCCAGGACCTTTTCTTGTAAGAAAGTATTTCCTCATTGTGGTATTGCCAAATCAGAGTATCAGAGTTTTTTACCACCACTGCAGCATCGATCACGCTCCTGCCATTCACTTGAGCCGTCTGGACGAGCATAAACAGTGCGTGTGTCATTAAGCTGCTACAAATGAAAGTCATGCCAACAAGCCTTACAGTAGATCATGCCGACAGACAAGTGAGCTGTAATGGTAGCTTAATCCCTCCCACATCCTGTTAACTGGGATAGGATAAAGACATTGGTTCTCAACCTGTGGGTCAGGGCCCGCTGTGGGGGGCCGCGAGGGTGTTGCAAGTGGCCCCCCAGATAATTGGCAAAACACTGATATTTCAATGATAATGTAATCATAATAATTAATAATAACGTTTTATAATTAATACAAAAAAGTGATACCAATAAATAAGAACTTAAAGTGTACTACGTTAGTTCCATTAATCCAAGGTGGGACACAATCGATTGTTTGATCATAACATGCTCTGAAAATGCACGCGGCCCACCCCGTTGCCGTGTTAAGTGGTCAGGTGGGTGGGCAGCGAACGCTTTCAAGATTTTCACGTGGGCCCTGGTCCAGAAAAGAGGGAAGCTGATTTTAGGAACGCTCACAAACTGTTAAGTAATACTTGAGCGAGGAGGTCTCACCGTACCTTCGTTTCATAATGAATCAAATATTTCAGTGTTCTTCCGACTGTGCCATAAACCGTTTTTTTTCCTGAAAAGTTATTGTTCCAATGGTAGAAATTCAAACGCTTCAAATGCTTTAAAAATGGTTAGTTGTTAGTCTATTCCAGTGTTTCTCAAAACGGGATACGTTTAACCCTAGGGGAAGTGGAAAAGTGTGAGAGTGGAAAATAAATAAATGAATGAATAGATAAATAGATAGATTGATAGATAGATAGATAAATAGATTTAAAAAAAAAAGATGATCTTTACCTCCATTTCTTATTTGTAATTATAAGTTATATTCTCTCATTTTTATGCATTTGATGTATTATTGATGTATTATCTTGTGTCCTTGCTTACTATAAGTCACTCTGGATTAAGAGCGTCTGCTAAATGCCTAAAATGTAAACTGTAAACTGTCAAAATGCTAAATAAGTTATTTTCTTCAAAATGCTTATCATGAATTCAGTATAGCATCATATGCTAGCTATAGTTTTCTCTTGCAGTTTTGAGAGACTATAGGGAAAGGGGGTACTAGCCAAAAACGTTTGAGAACCAGTGGACTATTCATAAATCAATTTGAGTGTCAAAACCCACTATGCTGTTCATGAACTGCTGAGACATGGGACTCTTGGATTCATTATGAATAAAACATTTCGCAAGTGCTTGGTGGTGCTGGCTCTCTGCCACATGCACTCTCTTTGCTGCCAATATGGCCAAAGAAAACCCCTGGCATTGAGTGTCTGGCAGTGAGTCATTCACAAGCCTTGTTCTGGCTCGTACTGTGCACAAATATCATTATGTGCCATGTTCTGGACTTCTCTGAGAATCTATTTACAATTCCTGATAAGAATTTAAAGAGATGTCAGTATAGGCAAAACATTTCCAAAACTTTCAATAAAAAGTTGGAATTTTGATAAACAATTTTTGTTGTTTAGAATTAGAGGACACTGACAGCTGTTGTAGTAAGGTTTGGGTTGCTTGTTTCGTTTAAACACGTTCTAAACACATCACTGTCAATCAGTGGTGGACAAAGTACTCAATCACAGTACTTGGAGTGTAGATAAATAAGTGAAAGTTGGTCAGTCAAATTTGAACTTGAGTTAAAGTACCAGAGTACTTGCTTTTACAAATTCTCAAGAAATCAAAAGTACATGCTAACTTTTTCAAAAATAATGAAAATAGCTGATCTACAAGCTCACCACATTGTGACGTGTTGTGAGCTAGATTGACTATAGTATATATATATATTTTTAAATAGAGCTTTATTGGTTAATTCATACTCTATTTGTGTAAGTTTGGGTGTCGAGGATCCCTTCCTAGAAATGTGTTGTAGAGTCAAAAGTACAATATTTGTCTTTGAAATATAGTGGAGTGAAAGTCATAAGCTTCCAAAAAAAGAATACTCAAGTAAAGTACATTCACTTAAATACAGTTACTGTTACTGTCCACTACTGCAGTCGATTCACTAAGTAGGGATTAATCCACCTACAGTACAGTAGTCAACACTTGATCTCCTCTCAGTGTAAGCCTGTCGAGGATCCTGGGTTAATAATGTCAAAGCTGTACTGTAGGTCAGTGGTTGTCAAACGGTGTGCCGAGGCCATGAGACAAGGCCAGGTAGTGCCTTGGGATGTTGTGACCACTGCACATTATTATTGCAATATATACAACTTTACAAAAAAGTAGCAGATTATTTTTTTATTAGCAGTACATCGTGCGCACTCATTGCCTCACACACAGAGGCAAATTTTATACCCTAAAAAACTAATTTTAACCACGTACTGGCATCCTTATTTTGAAGATACAATATATACATTTTTTTTATTATTTATTTATTATTAAAAAAAATTTATTTATATTTTTTTTCAGGGGAAACTAGGTTAAAATAGCAGATCTCAGATCGGCTATTCTCACTATATTTGAAAAAGCTGTGAAAGTATGAAATGGTGCTTGTGCCGTGGCCACATGAAGTTTGAAAAGCACTGGACTTACTACCAACCATAGAATTGTGAAAATGCACTGTAGAGAAAATGCACTGTAGGGCTCACAACACGTTGCGATGCAACGTTCACTGGCACGCTACTAAGTATACATCTGGCTTTTAGTTAATTAATGTTAATTATGATAAATTAAATAAATACAAAAAAATATGATATATTGTTGTGGGTGGTCCTTGTGCATTGTTTGAAATATACTAGTGGTGCAGAGCTTAAGAAAGGTTGGTTTAGATTAGAACCACTCGTATAATATACAGCAATACAAGTTGTCATGTAAACATACAATCAATCAGTAGATATAGGTACATATAACTTGCACTAGATGTGTACGTCTCAGAGCTGACTGAATGTTTCTCTCTTGCTCCTCCAGGTGGATCAAGTTCGAGGAGAAGGTGGAGGCAGGTGGCGAGCGCTGGAGTAAACCTCACGTGGCCACGCTGTCCTTACACAGCCTGTTTGAGCTGAGAACGTGCATAGAGAAAGGCACCATCATGCTGGATATGGAGGCATCCACCCTGCCACAGGTTGTTGGTAAGTCCCATTGGTCAATGACCAGAGCCAGAGGTCACCACTCACCACCATGCCGGCTTGTGATGGACAGTTTTAGTCCACATTTTATTTTTTGCCACAGACGTATAAAATGAGCGGTCAATAATATTACCAGATATACACATAGACCTAGCCCTAAATGTGTGCTAGTGGACTCCTGGTGTGCCTGTGTGTATATCTCAATGTGCTACACGTTTTGAAATGATAGTACTTTTTCTGCATTCATCAAAAAAGTGTCCCACCTAAGAAAGAAAACCTGGAGACTGGCAAGTCAGCCACTGTATACTGTCTGTATACAGGCATCAATGCAGTATAGTCCAAAGCCAATTCCGTGTTTGGGTCTTATCAATAAAATCTTTGCTTTAATTGCACATTAAATGAACAAAAAAATAACAGTATAATGAAAATAAATAAATAATATGTATATTTTTTTTTGTGAAGTCTTAAGTTGTAAGACATATTTGTCCGTGTGCGGTCATGTTGATGACCCCTGTTAATGACTGCTTTCTAATTCAGTGTTTTCCCAAACTTAGAAACTTAGGGATCGTGACCCATCTTGAACATTTGAACATTCACTAATGCCCCAAAAAAAAGTTTTGTATAGTTGTATTATATTGCAAAAATAATGTGTGGTTGTCAGAAAATCCCAAGGCACAGCTGGTCTCACGGCACACCAGTGTGCCCTCGGTACCTACCGCTTGAGAACCAGTGCAAAAAAGCGCTCGTGGGACCACGTGTGTCCATGCACCAGTAAACCACCATACCCGCATGCTTTTTACTGGCTTTTTTTCAACAGCTCTTCCCACTAGGTCAATTAGCAGCAACAATGTGATGGCATCGGAGGTTTCGACTCTGGCCTGCGCTTATTTTAGTTCACTGTAATTGTAAAAGAAAAATGTCCGAGCTATGATTAGCAGTAAGCTGCCCATCAGAGGAGTATAAATAGTTTGAAGCTATTTTTCACTGAGCTGACGTGATTGAAGTCATCATTTTAAATGGTTTTAATTATTTTCCAGGGATCGTTTTCTGTCAGTTCTCGGGGAAGGAATCAATTACAAGCAGACAACAGAAAAAAAAGATTCAATTCATAATTCTCTGGTCTAGTAAGGGCCTAGACATGCCGAGTGGGAGTACCGGCATAATGACGAGACTTTCACTGTATCGTAATAAGAAAGAAATCCAGGTTCACTCAGCTGTAAAAACCTAAACACACATCAACACCAAGGGGGGGCTAAAAGTCTTGAGTCTGGCGTACTTTTATATTCAACGATAATCACAGCCGGCGGGATAAATCTGCATTTTTTTATCGCCTCTAAGGTGTTGTTGATCCTGTCCAGATCATTGGAACATTCCTTCGCCATAACTCCACCATACCAACTTTTAAGGAAAAGTATGTTGCGATGATCTTGAGCGTGTCATTACGTTTTATAACAGAACAGTTGTGGGCACAGGTTGATAGATGGATGCATGTGATACACAAATCTTAAAGCCACTCTGTATTAGCTATTTCAAGGTACTTGTACAGGTACTACTTGGACCTGCATAAGCAGTAACTGTATAAGTAGTACTGTACCTTATACAGGTACAGTACACTCCACTGGGGCCGGGGAATTAAATATAAGACCGTATACAGGTACAGTACTGCTTGTACAGTACGTGTTTAATGACAAATAAATCCTCTTGGTTCTAGTAGCTTCTTCATAGAGGCTTAGGCTATTCGTCACACTGGTTGTTGTTCTTTTAATCTTTTAATTCTCCCCTCAGAGATGTGTGTCATATCATCGTGTTTACTGTACAGCGTATCACATTTAAACTGAGCGCCTGAAAAACACTAGCCTGGAATCCAGGCTGATTCGCTCCGATTCGCTGATTCGTCATGGTCCTATTTGACTCGTATTTCCAAACGTCACCAATTATGTAGGCAAGTCAGGAAGTGACTCGGATTTTTACCTTGCCTTGTACAATTGCCTCTGAGATGACAGTATCACTCTACTGGGGCTGGGGAATTAAATATAAGACAAATATTACAGACATTTAGAACCAATAACCAACTTAATCGTGCTCATATACTGAAGGTTAATCGAATAATTAAGTAATAATAAGACCGGGAACGCATCTGTGTCATCGCGCTATGAGCTTGTAGATCTGCTATTTTTGTAAAATCGTGAACATTTGTGCAAATCTTTGAATATATATATATTTTTTAAAGCGTTAGGATTTAGATCGGCCTCAGGTCTTAATGGGTTTATTGTAATTGGGGCAAAACTTTGAAATAATGGTGATACGATATTGATTTGAAGTCATATCGCCCAGTTCTACACTCCACGCTTCCAGCTCAGGACACCATGCATGCCATGTTTTCCCCTGCATGATGGAGCCAGGGAAGACTTATCACTGTGAATGATTAATGTGATGTAATTGGTTGTGCTACATGGCCTGGGCTGAGCTAGGCCCCTTGCTTTGAGGCCAACTGATTTGATTGATGGGTCATTAGCAGCACCACCGTTCTATGGGAAGAGAGAAAGAGAGAGAGAGAGAGAGAGAGAGAGAGAGAGAGAGAGAGAGAGAGAGAGAGAGAGAGAGAGAGAGAGAGAGAGAGAGAGAGAGAGAGAGAGAGAGAGAGAGAGAGAGACAGAAAGATAGACAGAGAGACAGAGAGACAGATAGAGAGACAGATAGAGAGACAGACAGACAGACAGACAGACAGACAGACAGACAGACAGACAGACAGACAGACAGACAGACAGACAGACAGACAGACAGACAGACAGACCAGTCCTTGAGGAGGCAGCTAACTTTTAAGGCATCTGACCTTATTTTTAAAAATAGACCTTTTGATTGAGCCATTCATGATGTTATGGAAGACTGGGGGGGTGATTTATACTTAGTTGCGTGCCAGTGTCGCGCACCGAAAACAGCCGATCTGTAAGCTCACAAAGCGCCGCATCGTGACACGTCGTGAGCTTGTAGATCTGCTATATTTTGCTCTGCGACACAGGCGCACAGGCATCATGTCTAGGAGCATTCCAGTCTGGCCTTTGTTAATTGAGTCCTCACAAGACATGAAAAGACATTGTACGGTGACTTGACTGCTTTGAGTGATGCTGTGGCTTTGACATTTCACGTTCAGCTTTTGCTCACTGTCTTTGTCACAGAAACAAAAAAACAAAAAAAACAGGATAGCTCAGAAATAGGCTAACTCAATTTATTTTTACACTCAAGGCAAATCATAGTTCAGCAAACTGCTGAATCTTATTGTTTTTGATGGCCGTTGAAACAAGAGCCTTCTTTCATGTATCTTTCTCTGCTCTAGGGTTGTAACTGTCGATTATCATGATTCATCTTAGCGATTGTAAATAGGAATCGATTACTGATCGATTTATTTATCAAATGATCAATTATTGATCATCTTTTAAATAATCGATTGTATCGATCGGTGTGATTAACCGCTGCACCGCTACTCTGCTCTGTCCACACGCAGAGATGATCACAGACAACCAGATAGCCAACGGCCAGCTGAAACCGGAGCTGAAGGACAAGGTGATGTACACGCTGCTGAGGAGACATCGCCACCAGACCAAGAAGTCCAACCTGCGCTCACTGGCTGACATCGGCAAGACGGTCTCCAGTGCAAGTAGGCTGTTTACCAACCAGGAGAACGGTAATACAGATGCCAGTTTGGTGCAGTCTTCGTTTTTATTTGGGAAAGAACTATTCATTTATTTATTAGTTAAAAACAAAAAAAAAGAAACAAAAAAACCCCCAAAACATTTGGGTAATTAACGATAGCATCTTCGTCTTTAAATAAGACACAATTATTTTGTGTTTTCTTTTTGAGCACAGGGAATATGAAGCCACAGTATGAAACGACACTATATAGGTTATGAGGAACTCATCAGTTGCACTTTATACATTGTGTTACGAGAGATAGCAGATTAGATATCAATGAATTAGTCATTGTTACAGGAAGAGAACAACTTGTTTCTGGTCACATCCTTAATGAAACCGCCATACACATCTTGTGTATGGTATCTTTAATGTTAGCCCTAAAGTTTCATATCATCACCTTCACAATTCACTTATAATTGACTAACTGTACTAATCACATTCATGTGCAGATTAATCTGACAGACATAAATTATGTCATATGAATCAAATCTTATTAATTGAGACACCAGTGACAATTTTTTAGATGACAAATAATTGTCAGACAATTACAGAAATCTAGAATTACAAAGCTCATGTGATTTATGTTTGCATAACCTTGCATATCTAACTTAATAAGATTGATTGAATTGAATTGTTGAATTGTTTATATTCTTTCCTTCTTTTTTTGCTTATTCAACTGCTTTTTATTGCTAAGGATGAAACTTTATATTGTGAAAAAAGCTCTTACTTGGAGACGTTCTATAATTATTTCAGTAAAACTTCCCATGTGGGAATGGTGACAATTTTGGATTTAAAGGTTGCAGTAACTAAGTAAAGCTGGAGTTCGCAACCTTTTCTGGATCAGGGCCCATATATGTTAATGTTATATTATTATTATTAAGATCTTAGTGTTTTGCCAATATTTTGAGGGCCCATTCGCAATTCCCTCGTGGCCCACTAGTGAGCCCCGGTCCACAGGTTGAGAACCACTGAACCAGACTGTTCCACAGAGAAAAGCACCGCCACTTTGAATATACCTTCACAGAACGTCTCCATGTAGGTAGATTTGAAATCTTTTCCAACATCATAAAATGGACTCCTTTATAACAAATTGATCACAAAATCTGCCTAATTTTGTGATGTTTATTTTTCATTTGTTCATAATGCAACTTGTTTCAATACATGTACATGTTAACAAAGTGTGCACACTGACTGTCATTTCACTGTGTTAACATGGTGATTAATCCCACACCTACGCTGGGTCTTTGGAAAACGATTTATTACCTTTAATCAGATTTATAAAACTGTCGGGTGAATGACTTCATCAAAAGCAAGTTATCTCAATTCAAAGGTCAAAGGGAAACTTGATCACCATTTATTTCCGATATGAAAAGGTATCTATCTATCTACATGTGAGTGGTTATTCATGCTGTTGGATTTTCAACAAATTTAGTCAAAATGCATTTTAAAGCAAAATATTTTTTTCCAAAGACTCATGGTGCTTCTTTTAAATAATACCCATAATACTAGCTACACTACGCTGTTAATTCTGTTAATTCTGTTTTTACTGCTTCTCTAACAACCACTTGCTTTGGCTTAATGGGTGCTATCTGTCAACTCTTTCTCTTCATCCTTCCTCGCATTCCATTCTTTCTATTTTTCCTTCTTCGTTTCCTTTCCGGGGATTGACCTGGGATGCACCGTTGCTACCACTAAAAGCCCGTAGTCATCTTGACAACTCGGTGACTTGCCTGTCACCTCTATGCACCTCTATGGAGGAGTTGCAGGACCAAAGGAGTTCCAGTATGGATCGGCTTAGTAAGTTCACCAGACCTAGGCTGTAAGTGCCATCAGGACCGCCGGACCGCCAAGCTGGCGCGACAACTTAGCCACCCTCATAAATCCTAGCGTCCCTATTCTGGGCATGTTGTAGTAGGCGAACATTTGGCGAAAATAGGCGGAAATTCGGTGACGATATCAGATCTACAAGCTCAAGCTTGTAGATTGGCTATTTTCGGCAAACAGATTTTCGTTGTAAGTTTGAAGCATCTTTAAAAGAAAGTCTCATCAAGAACTTTAGATTTACTTTGAACTCCACCTCAGATCTAGCTTTAAATTGTGCTGTGCTGTAGCCCACAAAGCACCTTATTCAATAAGTAGCATTCATTAAGGAGCATTTTTTGGTGTGCCCACTGACACCAATATACTGTACATATTTTGTACTTTGACAAGGCTTGGTCAGGGAAACACTGAAATTGGTCTTCAAAATATCTTCTTTAAAGTTCAATTGGATCTCATTCCCTCAAATATGAACTCTAAATAATAGATATACTTTTTTGTTTGTCTGATTTTATAAACGGACCGTTTTTTTGTTGGCTGCATCATACTGACAACTATGTTATTACCATGTCGCTCTTTTTGCTTGGGGGGTGGGGTGCCATTTGAAAGGCTACAGTGGCATCAGAATGTGCTCTTGTCCAAATCTATTCATTCATTATTTCTCGCCCCTTAGGCTGATCAGGTCCCAAAAGCTCTCAGTGTAATAGTTTATTTTTTTTGCAGAAGGGTGCATTCTCAGACACGGCATGACATTTTTGTATGCAATTCTTTGGTCTTGAAAGGTTGAGACGGTAAATGTAGTTCATTAGAATGTCTAATTAGGGACTGTCATAGCCTTTATTTGCAGATAGTCCTAAATGTAGTTTTCTTCTGACATTTCCGCCCAGTGGATTGCATGAAGAATATTCTCTTATCCCTTGGTGTGTGTGTGTGTGTGTGTGTGTGTGTGTGTGTGTGTGTGTGTGTACTGGGTAGCCTACTGCATGAAGGGCAAACTGGGCCACTGTCTTTTCCGGGGGTTACTTCCATCCAACTTTCTATTCAGTTCATGCATCAGGCAGGTGGTGCTGAGTCCAGCATAACCACTTGGCTTTTTTCCTCTTTTAAACAGGTAGTCCTGCCATGACACATCGGAACTTGACTTCCAGCAGCATGAATGACATCTCTGACAAACCAGATAAAGAACAGGTGAGTGAACCTGTTATATTAACCACATGAACCCTATACCGTCCCTGTTCTGGGCATGTAGTATTAGGCGAATATAGGCGAACATTCCGCCGAATGTACGGCTACATATTCGCCGTAAAGCGTAAATAGACAAAAATGTGACCGAAGTCCGCAATTTAGAAAATTCTAACTACAGTTATAGAAGCATAATCTGATTCAAATCATTTCTAGTTTTAATGTAAGACACATAATTTAGAAGCTTATATTCCGTACTTTTAGCTGGAAAATTACGTGGGCCTACGTGTGGCACGAACCGCTGGACCCAGTCACAAATAGGCGAACATTCCGCGAAAATAGCGCATGTACATGCCCACAACACATTGCAGTGTGACACGTTGTGGGCTTGTAGATCGGCGTAGATTACTATTTGTTTTGCAACACACAGTGTAGGGATTAAGTGGTTAAAAGCAGAGATTGAAAGTCAGTTGTAGACTGATCCAATGCAAAGCAACTCAAGAGATCAGCCAGCCAGCCTGCTGCTTAGGGCTGGCTGTGGCCCTGTCCAAAGTACACTGTACCAAACCCCTACTGTCTTGATCCAGTCTGCACCGGCTGTTCTGAACCATAGAAGGTGATAGGATCACATACACAAGTAATATGTAATATTTCTAGTCTACCATCACAGCTGACTGTGCTGCACAATACTTTACATTGTCTTAGGTCTTATTTGATCTGTCGGGTAAAGATAAGAGAGTGCAACCCCCCCCCCCCCCCCTCCCCTCTATTTGTCTTTGGCACTCAAAGCATGCGGCTCTCCATATCTTATCCATCCTGTTTCTGCAATTTTATTATGTCTCTACAAGAACCAAGTATGGCTTACAGAAAGTCATTATTATCACTATGGCAGGGCTTTCTTAATCGTTACTTCATAATGCCAAATAATAGACCGATAAGGACGCCACAATGTACAATGAGCCTCATGAGCGTTTGGACAGTGATGCTTCTGTACAGTCCTGCATGCATACCAAGCGGACTGACAGATACACTGGGACAGTGTCTGTGCTGCTTGGATTCTCCCAACCGACCCCTCCCCCATGCTTTGAACAAAGCTTTATAGCACAGCGGGGGTGCGTGCCCTCTCCCTCCCCGCCTCGACGTCCTGTACATTCAATGAGTGTGCAACCAGTCAGTCACTCATCCGTCAAACTGTGCCTGTTTGTGCATCACACACACCGCCCCGGTGTGCCATTTACAGGAGAGCAGGGGGTGGACAGTGCAGACCGTATCAAGACAGTAGGGGGTTTGGTACGGTGTACTTTGGACAGGAGCCACAACCACCCGCCACCAGGGGTGTAATGGTGATTTGTTTTTATTGGCGGAACGCTATTTTAATGACGTCACGCTCGCGGGCGGCGTGCACGGCACGCGCACGTCGTGCACATTTTATTTGACCATGATCCATTAAGTCCGGGAAAGCATCTGTGTCACTTTTAGATTTGTCTGGCTATTCAAAAATAGCAGATATACAAGCTCATAGCGCGGCACTCTGCAACTTGCATCATTCCATGCTTGCTTGGTCCCACTTATTTTTTGTAAATAAGTGGTTAAATTAATGCTCAAGATTTCAGTGTGCATGTCTTTGCTGTATTTTATCCCTCATTGCATTGGATCAATTTACCATTGACTTTCAACCTCTGTTTTAACCACTTAAAACCTACGTATATACTGCATGTGGTTGGCCGGTTGAAACACTTTAAAGCCTTTAAAAAAAAATCTGTTTGATTCTTTGCATAGTTGCATAGCACTTTGGCTTTGTAGAGTAGTGTTGCACACCAAAAATATCAGATGTACAAGCTCACACAATTCATTGTGAGCTTGTACGTCTGCTATTTTCGGTGTGCCCCGGCGCAACCACGTATAAAGCAAGCATGAGCATTTAACTTAGCTTAGTGGGTAATGGTTTCACACCACTCTTAGCTCATTGCTCTTTCCCACATAGACACACTTCAAACTACAGTTCTCAGTTGGCATTTTGTCCACAGCTTCCAAAATGATCTCATCCAGGATATACCGCTGGGACAACAAAATTGGGTCTTAGTGGTCTAGTATGAGGTGGTCTGTGACAGAATGAGTGGGAGACAGATTGGAGAACAAGGTAGATAAGCCCTCTCGGTGGTTGAACCCCTATCACTGGCCTATTAAACGTCCACTGTGGGAGCTGGTTGCAGACCGTTCATGATTTGTATCACTGTGGACGGCACACTAACCTGTTTCAAACTGGCCTCGTGTGGGAGACTGTGGCGCTTTGCTCTTCCAAAATAATTTATCATCTGGTTGCAGACGGTATATTTGAGGACCAGACATGAGGATTTATCTGAGTTATTAATTTGGCTTATTTCTAATTACCTGCGGTCTGCACCATGTCAGGCTAGTTTCCATTTCAGGTAACCTGAAAATTCTCCAAGCACAGGTGCCTAGTTACTGTCTCAGTTTTCATTCAGGCTTTTTACATAATATGTAAGAAACATAAAAGTTAAGCACCAAGAGAATTGTACAGTATTATTCAAATGTCAATCAATCACACAAGTCAATGTCTAGCCAAAATAGACAAACATACAGTACACATGGATGTCAGCCAAAAGAAACTAACTTTTAAAAGACAATCCTTTGAATCAATTATGGCAAATCTATTTTAACCTATTCGATAGAAAAATCCCCATAACAAGAAACCCCGTAACAAGAAACCCAACACCAAATGGCAAACGAAGCTCAACAAAATAAGAGATCCAAGGCACAGGACTGTGTTAATTGGATTAGCAGTGACCGGGCAGATCAGGGCATGTAATTAAACAGGTTTAGTCCTTCGCCTTAACCACCTAGCGTCCCTATTCTGATCATATCATCATAGCACGATCATACGGCGAAATAGGCGAATATTTGGTCGATCTCAATGGTAAATGGTCCATTTATGTAGGGCCTTTATCCAAAGTGCTTTACAATGTGCATTACATTCACCCACTCACACAACGACGGCGGAGAAAACCATCGGGAGCAGTTACGGGTTCAGTGTCGTCTTGCTCAAGGACACTAACTCGGGGAACCGGGGGATTGAACCGGGAACCTTACAATTCCAAAGCGGCCGCTCTACCTCCAGAGTCAATGCCACCCCATCTACAAGCTCACTCCGCCTTGCAATGAGACGCATTGTGAGATTGTAGATAGGCTATTTTTGGCAAAGACATTTGGTGTTGAGGGAAAAAAATGACGGGGTCAAGTATAAACACCTGGGGTCTCACACTGGTAACCTCTTTGTTTGGGCCAATGGAAGTATTCAAATCTTTAGTGGTTTCAGTGTGTATGTCTTTGCTGTATTTTATCCCTCATTGTTAACTAGATTGAGAGATGTTAATAATAATAATAAATACCGGTAATCATGTGGTGATATTATTGCTTTGATTTAGGGTCAGATGCAATCAGTCATTTAATTGTTAAGGGCCATTCACACTGAGCACAACAACTATAACTATAAAAATACAGTTTTAAAAATCGTTCTAAGTCAAGTGAATGGACGAGTTCACACCAAACATAAAAAAGAATACGATGGTGGACGATATAGTTACAGTGCTCAGTCTTTGCATGGGTCTGTGATGGAAACAAAGAATGATGAGGCTGAGCCTAGGCTAATTAAAGTACTTTAGTCAGTAATGAAATGATTTAGTTAATTCTGTTATTATTACAAAAAGTATAAGTGCACACAACATCTGTCATCATATTCCATAGTTGTCCTTGGGTGCTCCATATTTTCCACTCTGCTTCTGGTGTTTTCAAGTTAATTTGTAACACAGCGGTGTTCCATGACAGTCTTATCTTAATGTTTATGATTTGTAGTCCTTGAAGTCTTTATATTAATGACTTAAATCTGGACACAGGTATGCTACAGTTGTTATCATTAGAGAAAAATCTAATGAGGGGCATAATATTACGATGGATCAAAGTGTAGCGTGGTTGATTTATGTGATAAAAGTGGAAGTTCAAGTTGTGCATTGAATAAGTGTCATGGTCACATGACCTGTGGGTGGAGGGTTCGTGGTTCAATGACCACTGGAATCTAATGCATCGCTGGAGTTTTCAACCATCATTTAACAGAACAAGTTGAAAGACCAAACATCATTATTTATCGTCTGTACTTGCTGTAGTGTGTGTGTGTGTGTGTGTGTGTGTGTGTGTGTGTGTGTGTGTGTGTGTGTGTATGTGTGTGTGTGTGTGTGTGTGTGTGTGTGTGTGGGGGGGGTTTACAGGCACGCACGCACGCACACACGCAAGCATGCACGCACACATGCACACACACACACACACACGCACACACGCAATCACGCATGCACAGTTGCACACACATGCACCTTTATGTCAAAGAGCAGGAATTCTTTACACCAGAGCATTTTGATGAGTTCAGGAGTGTTTACATCAGTGGCTCTCATAGTGGGGTACGGGGACCCCCAGGGGTACTTAAGGGGGTTCCAGGGGGTCACCAGCAAAATGGTTAATATAGCCTCCTAATCACTTTAACCTTATGTTATACTTACTGAACTTGTATATCTGCTATTTTCCATTCTGGAACAATTTGGGATCATTTGGAGAAAACATTTAACGCACAAATCTTCTCTTATGGGGGGTCTCTACAAAACCTTTTCAGATAGGGGTCCGTTGAAGAAACAACTTTGAAATACTGTAGCAGTTCTCTCAGTTTGCACGCCAGTAAAGATAAAAACAGGAACATAATGGACTAGCTGCTCACCAGCATTTCCTTGGAGACACAGAAACAAGCCCTTAATGTCCTGCTGAGCTCCAGCAGGTCTCTCTTCATGTCCTCATCCATCTCCCCATGCCCACCGCACACATAAATGCCAGTGGTGGAAAGTAACTAAGTACATTTACTTAAGTCAAATCAAATCCAAATCAAGTACTGTACTTAAGAACAGATTTGAGGTACTTTGATGTAAATTTTCAATACACTGCATCTCAGAGGTAAATATTGTACTTTTTACTCCGCTACAATTATTTGAAAACTTTATTTTCAAGTTATTTCGTATAAATTATTATTACAAAAACATTATACAACACGAACCCTATTTTAGCCTTATTTTATACTTTGTGTATTCGAATATAGCCGATCTACAAGCTTACAGCGTGTTTGTAAGTGAGCATTGTGAGCTTGTAGATCGGTTATTTTTGAAAGATTTTAATAAATCTGCATAATGAGTACTTCTAATGAGTACTTCTACTTGAGGTATTTTCCATATATTTTAATGCCAATACTTTTGTACTTTTACTCGAGTACCATATTCAATACAGGACTTTTACTACAGAGTATTTCTACATTGTGGTTTTGCTACTTTTAAGTGAAAAAAAAAAAACTTCCACCCCTGATTTGTTGCCACTAATCATTTACCTCCTTCCCTCGGGTGCCTCCTGGTTTGGTATTTGCCTTGAATGGGAAGGTTTCGGATTCCAAAGACTGATTGTCGTGTTTGATATATATTTCTTGTCTAATTCCAGGGAAAAGGTAGCTTGCTGGTGTGAACGTAACATTTAACGCCTCCCTCCCCTACCTCCCTGTCTCCCCCCCCCCCCCCCCCCTTCTTTCTGTGCTTTTTTTTCAGCTGAGGAACAAGTTCATGAAGAAGTTACCCAGAGACGCTGAGGCCTCCAACATCTTGGTGGGGGAGGTGGATTTCCTGGACGCGCCGTTTGTGGCGTTGGTTCGTCTGCAGCACGCTGTGATGCTTGGGGCCCTGACAGAGGTTCCTGTTCCCACCAGGTAACCAGGATGCACGGTGAAACATCATAGTGTGTGCTGTCCCGGTAGCAGTGGTTCTCAGACCTTTTCATGTCAAGGACCCCTAAATTAATATGTATTCGGCCGTGGACGCCCATCTGAAAATATTTGGTGCCGGGGAACCCCCATATAAGATTTATGTTGTTAAAATGTTACAAAAATATAACAAATGTTTCAAATTTTGAAAATAGTAGATCTACAAGCTCACAACAAGCTCAGAACGCGATGCGCAATATCCTGCTTGTCTGATTTCTCTTGGGAGCTTCCAATTAAACTTTGACTCGGCATCCTTTCTTCCTCTTTTTTTATACATAAAAGTTTAATAGTAAGATTTCCTCAACAGAACCCATGCATCTTTTCTCAGGTATTTTAATGCATTACTCTACTCCTGACTACTCAGTGTCCAAAGTGCTCCTGTTGATTAATATACTTTTTCTTTTTGCCATTTTCAGATTTTTATTCATCCTTCTGGGACCCAAAGGCAAAGGAAAGTCATACCATGAAATCGGGAGAGCCATTGCCACACTCATGACGGATGAGGTATGACTTAAGAAACCTGATTTATATTTGGTTTGCGCGCCAGTGTCGCATACTGAAAATAGTCGATCTACAAGCTCACAACACGTTGCATCGTGACCCGTTGTGAGCTTGTAGATCAGCTGTTTTTGGTGTGAGACACTGGCAGGCAATTAAGAATAGATTAAGCATTACAATGTAGAATGTACTAAAAGCATTGTCTCACTTGATTGTCTTCCCTTGCGCAGATAAAGTGACACTTTCAGGCCTGGACAGACATCTGTCTGGATCGAGGGGCACCTCCTTTTCAGCTTACATATTTTCAAAGAAATAAAGACATTTTCAATACGTAAAAAAAAAAGACCTGTTCTGCCGATATAAAACGAATTGCCCTTTCGAATGGCAATTTTGAAGTGATCGGATTAGAAGTGGATTGACCACAGTTAAGAAGCCATTAATACAATGCTGTGCTTCCATCTGTTAAGATCTTCCATGACATAGCGTATAAGGCCAGGGATCGACTCGACCTGCTGGCCGGCATCGATGAGTTCCTGGATGAGGTGATTGTGCTGCCCCCTGGAGAGTGGGACCCTAACATCAGGATAGAACCTCCAAAATCCATTCCCTCCGCTGACAAAAGGTCTTTATTCATGGACACACACAGTGCCTCTTTGTAGTCACACGTGGCTCTCATGTTGTCATCTGCAATTCTGTTTTTTTGCTACGCAGGCTGTGCGTTCAAAGCAGTAGTAACACGAGTAAAGTATGTATTGTATACGCAGTGAAATCCTCTTAATTTCACTCTGAGAGGCTCCATTTGGTTACATTTGTACACTCTCGGTTACAAATGGATAAATTAAAACTCTTTTACTGTGTACAGTTGTTAGTCTAGGTCTAAGTGTAGGGCGATGTCATGTAAAAGTTGTGATATTCGTTCAGTGTGAGGACATTCAAGTACATTCCTGCTTAGTTATGAATCACCATAATCAGAACCCAGGGGAGGTCATATTAAATGGTTGCTCAGGATACTGAGCTATGATTATACTTATTTAATTAAAGATAGTTGAGCTACTTAATTGCAGGACCCTACAGTAGCTACAGTAATTGCTTTCATGTATTAATCTATATCTACAGTATGTAATCGATGGTGAAACAGTTCCCTTCTATAAAACGTCTGTGTGTGTGTGTGTGTGTGTGTGTTTCAGAAAGAAGGGGGGTGACAGCTCACAGATGAATGGTGACATGCCACATGATGGAGGTGGAGGGGGTCATGAGATAGGAGACGAGTTAAAGAAGACTGGCAGGTATGACTGCATGACATCAAACTAAACATAATAGGGAGGTACAGTAGCCTACTGATATACTGTGTAGGGGTGCAGCAGTTAATGGAACTAATTGATTTAATCAATTATTTGAAAAATAATCGATCATTTAATACAATTATTTATTAATAAACAATCCCTATTTTGGTCATTATAGGTGAAAAGTAAAAAAAAACTGCCAAAACAATTCAAAAATAGGAAATAGTAGATCTACAAGCTTACAGCTCTTGTGAGTTTGTAGATATACTATTTTCATTCTTTTTGCATGAAAATAATGTGCAATTCGGTGAATAACAAAATGTATATAAAAATAAATAAAAAAAATCTGAATAATCGCGAAGAAAATAATAGATGTGTTGTTGCTATTATTGTCACTGCTTCCTAGGATATTGATAAACAAAATGTGTGGTTTGCTTCTGTCGTTCCAGGTTTTGCGGTGGTCTCATACTTGATATCAAAAGGAAAATCCCGTTCTTTGTCAGTGACTTCACAGATGCATTTCACATCCAAGCCCTGTCAGCCATTTTGTTTATTTACCTGGGAACTGTGACAAATGCCATCACCTTTGGTGGTCTGCTGGGAGATGCTACAGACAACATGCAGGTCAGTCATGTTTGGTAATGGCTGATTATAGGCCAGGTTATGCCTAATTTATACTCCGTCGCACGAAGGTGTCCCAGCTTGTAGATTAGGTTAGGGAACCATGTTTCTGTGTGGTTCCTATCATCTTTGTCACCATGCAGCCCATTGGCCACCCAATGCTGTGATGCTGCTTAGTTTTTTCTTTCTTTTTAATTTGCTTTTGAAAATTTACCAATTTAAACAAAAAGTTTCCATGAGCATTTTTACAGTAGACACGAGCCTGGTACATTTTTGATGACTTTGAACTTTATTTGTAAAGCACATTTCAATAACAAGGTAATTCAATGTGCTTTACACAAAACATCAAACAAAGGAAAGTGCAGGTGCTTTCTCTTACTGCTTGCAAGTCAAATGTCTTCAGCATTAGTTTAAGGGAATAATAGTCACTCACTGGTCAGTGTTCATTGAGGGACTTAGTCATATCTTTGACTTAGTCAGTCAAATGAGCGAGCTGTGGTCCAGTCCGAGCTCCGCTGCTCCAGGTGGCTCAAAGCCAGCAGCCTGTGCCTGGCAAGGCAATCTTGATTCATTTTAGATCTACAACTGCTAGTTTAAAACTTGTTGTATTCGGTAGGTCCTCACAGTAGTCACTTTCTGTCCATCTCAGTTGGTGTCGAGTGTGTATGCCTAGTCCACACAACCGTTTCCGGCTGATATATCGCGATACGTTTTCGTGACGATATATATCGTTTTGGCATTTTGGGGAAAAAAATAATATACACAGTATAATATACATATATTTTTTCTTTTCCTTTTTTTTTTTGCAATAATAATGCAAAAACAGAAGTGTTTGTTTGCATTTGCTTCCCCCCCCCCCATATTTTTTCATAAGCTCCCCCCCCCGCATATTAATAAAAAAGTGCGATATATCGTATCGTATCAATATCGTGAGCCCAATATCGTGTATCGTATCGTGAAATGAGTGTATCGGCACACCCCGACTCCTCGCCATAGACAGAAAATGTAACCTCTGCGCTCGGGTGATGCAGTGCAGTGGTAAAGTACCTGCGCCACCACCGTGGAGTCGAGGGGGTTCGACTCCACTGTGGTGCATCCGGCTTTGTCGAGCATCTCTGTACGAATACGAATTGGCCTGTGTTCGGGCCGGGGGGGGGAGGGAAGCCGGGTGGAGAGGGTGATATTTGGCACGTACTCCTACGGGGTGGGGCGGCACCTGTCAGCAGGGAGTGTTGGGCGGGAGCAGTAGAGCGGTGGCTCTATACGTCCTCTCGGTGGGGGCTCCTCTCTGGCAGGTGAGCCAGTAGGATACAACAGCAGTGGCAGCACATGCTGTGGAAATGTGTGTGTGGGGGGAGGAATGAATTGGCTTAAGGACTAAATTGGGGAGAAAAAGGGGTAAACAGCACAGGGCTTTAACAGTGATCATCATTGTGGCTTGAATTTGATGGAATATGTCCCTCTATGCGTGCAGGGAGTGTTGGAGAGCTTCCTGGGAACTGCGATAGCCGGTGGTCTCTTCTGCCTGCTGGGTGGACAGCCTCTCACCATCCTCAGCAGCACAGGCCCCGTTCTGGTCTTTGAACGGCTGCTCTTCAATTTCAGCAAGTACGTGATGTTTGCGGGAGGCTGCTGCATTTTTTTCACATGTCACAAAATGTTCAAGAAAAAATATGTAATGATAACTATAAATATATCATCATTCACCATTGTCTTTGAGTTAGAAGAACGATTTTTAAAAAACTACATATCGTCGCTGTCTGGCAGAAACCAGCTTTAAATTTTCATCTTTAAATTTGTTTTTCAAACCAATCAGTGCTAATGAACACCCTTTACGTCTGTGTGTTGGTTAATATATAAATATTGAACCAATGAAAAGTATTAAAAAGCGCCTCTGACAAAACCAGCTAACTCCATTGGATCCTCAAACTGTCTGCTAAACCAGCTAAGTCCACCAAAGGGGGGTGGAGTTAGCTGGTTTTGCACTCCAGGCTCCACACCATTTTGACCTCCAACCTCATTGTGAGCTTGGAGGTCCATTCAGCTGTTCTTATCAATGATGGACAAAACCTTGTTTTTTCATTTCCTGATAAATGAACATTTTGTAGTTAGCTGGTTTCTGCCCGACAGCAGAGATATATTATAGTTAAAGTGCTTGGTTTGAACGGCCCTTAAAACAGGCTCGACACCATCACGAGGCTTAACAACAGTGGATGGTTGTTTTCTGTTTGTTCCTAAAGAGAGAATTCGTTGGATTACTTGGAGTTCCGTCTGTGGATTGGCCTGTGGTCCGCCTTCTTCTGCCTGGTTCTGGTGGCCACCGACGCCAGCTTCCTGGTGCAGTACTTCACCCGCTTCACGGAGGAAGGCTTCTCCTCGCTCATCAGCTTCATATTCATCTACGATGCCTTCAAGAAGATGATCAAAATGGCTCACCACTACCCCATCAATCCAGACTTCAGGGAGAACCTCGTGACGCAGTACGACTGCCTCTGTATGGCCCCGGCCATTTTAGGTAAGACCGCACATTTTTTATCCACATGTGCATGTACTTGTGCACAGTGGTGGAAAGTAACTAAGTACATTTACTTAAGTACTGTACTTAAGTACAATTTTGAGGTATTTGTACTTTACTTGAGTATTTCCAATTTCCAATACTTTTACTTCTACTCCACTACATCTCAGAGGCAAATATTGTACTTTAACTCCACTACAATTATTTGAGAACATTAGTTACTAGTTACTTTTCAGATATAAATTATGATATTATGAAACATACATTAACCACTTTAGCCCTGTTTTATACATACTGTAGGCTATTTGAAAATAGCCGATCTACAAGCTACAAGCTTGTAGATCTGCTATTTTCAAACATTTTAGTACTTTTACTTTTGGTACTTTAAGTACATTTTGATGCCAATACTTTTGTACTTTTACTCAAGTAAATTTTGAATTCTGGACTTTTACTTGCAACAGAGTATTTTTATTTTGCAGTATTGGTACTTTTACTTAAGTAAAGAATTTGAGTACCTTTTCCACCACTGCATGGGGTTGCTGAAAAACAGCATGTTTACTCAGCATACCTACCCTGGGTAAATAAATCTAAAAGAACAAACGAAAGCAAAACTTCATATAGGGCTCAGAAGAATACGGTCAACTAAATGTCGGGGTTTGACATGGCTCAGGCCTGGCCCTGGCACTTCTTTGATCCAGGTCAAGGACTTTTATGACAGTAATTGGGTTTTTACAAGAGCTGGCTGGATAACAAATAAACCCCCTGTCTGCCCAAACGGAGTGGAATAAATGATTAGTGGAACAGAGCCAGCCCTTCCAGATGCGTCTCAATGGTGAAATGTAAAGTTTGGGGGGCCCAGGATCACTGTTAACCCCCTGCTGCTTCAGAGCACGCACACACACACACACACACACACACACACACACACACACACACACACACACACACACACACACACACACAAACACGTACGCACGCACACGTGCATGCACGGACACACGCACGCTCAGGATTCCACTGTCACTGCAGAATCCTGAGTGTTAAAGGTGCAGTATAAGTGAAATGTTTTTGTTAAAATGAGTGTTAAATAGCTCTATATCCTGATAGCAATGATTGTTATGGAGTGAGTGTTCAGTAACAGGGGGGGGGGTCTCCCTGTCTGTCCAGCTCTTTGGTAAACAGAAAATGCACTTTCAGGTCGGATACCAATTTTATCCAATCAGGAGAAAGAACTCATACAGGAGGAGGGGATAAACAAGTGAAATAGGAAGTGATGACACAAACAAAATTGGAGCCGCAACACTATAAAATTGAAGCTGATAAAGGGGTACTCTCTCCTGACTGGCTGAAATTGGCAACCCACCTGAAAATAAATGTTCTGTTTATTAAAGAGATGGAGAGACGAGGAGACCCCTGTGATTGAACATGTAATTGAACATCTAATCATAACATAGCAAGAAATATCACTGACACTACCTTTAATTGATCAAAAAAATATACCCTGAAGGGCTGATTTGACACTCACGATTTTCCTGACAGTACCACACTGTTGGTACACTCGGCGCACGCACACACGCATGCAAGTACGCGCGCGCGAACACATTTTCAGCTCCATGTAGTGCACTAGGGGAGAGGACAGCTGTCGACATGCCAGCGCAGAGTAAACTCTGAACGGCTGCTGACCACTGAGCTGAGTCTTTAAATATTGAGTTTGTGAAAAAGTCATCACTGGCCTCTCGTGGCGTGGGGACTGGGGAGCATCTGACACAACAAACCACACTGCTTGTGAAACAGCAAAGTCAAAAGGACAGGCATGAACCCAGTCCTTGATGTACTTTGGGCAGTAAATCAGATAATCAAACCACATATAGTATTATATCACAATAATAATGTTTTAAAATGCTCCTAAAATACACTGAAATAGCTTTTTGTGTACATTGGTACATTTTGATAAAAAAGTAATTGAGTATGCCTTATGTAAAGCAACATACAACAGACATTTGTACAAGAGTTACATTTAAATTTTTGTGGCGTGACCCCTACAGTATGGAGTGAGTCTGCCTGTCAGTCTTGTCTCTGTCTGTCTGTCTGTCTGTCTGTCTGTCTGTCTGTCTGTCTGTCTGTCTGTCTGTCTGTCTGTCTGTCTGTCTGTCTGTCTGTCTGTCTGTCTGTCTGTCTGTCTGTCTGCTAATATTGCAAACCACTGGCCTGATCAGCGCCGAATGCATGCTGCCAATGCCAGTAAGCCAGGGAAGTAAATCCCCAAATAGTTTTCATATGTTTTATACTTTTTTGAAATATTCAACTTTTTTTTCTTTTGACTTAAATTTATACTGGAAGTCAACGGAGAGGCAAATAACTAATACACAACATATTTGGAGGTCAATATGACATCATAGCAACATGGAGGCCATAGCTGAATGGGTAAGGAGGCCGTCTGAGAAACAGAAGGTCCCCGGTTTGCCCCCCCCGGCCCCGGTCTATGTGTCCAAGTGTTCCTGAGCAACACACTTAATCCTTAACAACTCCACAGGTGCTGTAGTAATGGCCCTTGCCCACTGTTCCTACTGTAATAGCTAAATCCAGAGGACAAATCCCACGTATTTGCAAATCTACTCTGACCCAAAAAATACCCCAAAGGAGTGGGGACCGTTATATTATTCATATCAACATGATGACATGATGAAATCCACACGAAGCTGTGCTATTATTAGAGCCTGTCTTGTTTTGTGTGTAACTGTTGTTATTGGGTCGTACAGCATGTGCTGAGAGCTGGTGTCTGTTGTGTTTTTTACAGAGAACAGTACAGACGTCATCGGTGATCCTCTGGAAGGAACCTCTGTCTGGTTCTGGAACAACACGGATTTAGTAAGTCCTTCTACTGCTCAGTGGTTCTGCTGCAACATGTTGATTGATTGATTGATGTACTTTATTTAGTAAGACATGAGGACAACAGTACAAATTCACAATACAAGGTCTAGGCCTACTAAACTGGAAGGCTCATAAAGCACTAAGCTTGTTTAAAATGAGCTTTAAATGAAATGAGCTGTTCATGTCAAGGACCCCCGAATCGTATTTGGACCCCCCCCCTTTAAATTTTTTTTAAAAATAGTGAAAATAGCTGGTCTACAAGCTCACAATGCGTCGCGATGCGATGCATTGTGAGCTTGTAGACCGGCTATTTTCACAATTTTTGAAATAGGGCTTATTATGTCATTAAATTCATAATATATTTTTGTACGTGTGGCACCAAGTTTCTGGGCAGACACCAAATTTCAGTTTTGGGTCTCAAGCTGAGAAGTTTGTGAACCCTTGTTCTAATACTGGAAAGGCCAAATAAAGACCTACTAAATTATTCTTCAGTGACCCCTACTGGCCCATTACGTTATTGCTTGCTTGTTTCTGTTACAGCCGGAGAATGCCTCATGGTCATCTCTGACCAAGCTTGAATGTGTGAAGTACGGAGGCGAGCTGGTGGGCCAGGCCTGTCACTTTGTCCCCGACATTGCCCTGATGTCCTTCATCCTGTTCTTTGGCACCTACACTACCTCCATGTGTCTGAAGAAGTTCAAGTTCAGCCGTTTCTTCCCCACCACTGTAAGGATAAATCTGTTTTTTTGATTGAATACTTTATTAACAGTTTGCAAAAAGTACAGAGGTACAGTTATACAATAATGCTCATTTCCATATACAAGACATACAATACTATACAAGAAATCATCAATACTAGGAGCAATACAAGTATATGTACGGAAAAACTGTGGTGGGTAATTTCTTTTGTCAAGCTTGTCTGTTGCTCCGTCATATGACCGTGCTGCTTGACATGCTTGTTTTTCATAAATATGTTTTCAGTTGAAAAAGTGCAGATAAAAATGGACTTGATTGATGTTAATGCTGCAATCCAGGATTTATTTTAATGAATAAATCTGCAGGGATTAGCCATCGATTGAGACATTTAGACAGTAGTACTGCCTGAAGCTCATACGTTCAATATCTCCCCTGTTCAAGGGGAGATTCCCTCCTGAATTCAATTTGCCAATCCCAGGTATTACAGTTGCAATTACCTCTCTTTGTTGGGAGAGGACTTTAAATTGGAAAAAAATATTGGAAAATACTGATGTTTAGTACTGTATGATTTGTATCATTAATATTACATACAAAAAGTAACACAGATATGGGTTGGTCTTTTTTCTAGGTGAGGAAGCTCATCAGTGACTTTGCCATTATCTTGGCCATTCTTATCTTCGTTGGTGTTGATATGCTCGTAGGAGTGGATACCCCGAAACTCATTGTGCCAACTGAATTCAAGGTGAGTCAGAGTGTCTACACATTATTTGCTGTGGAATAGTATAGATTTCATAATTATAACTTGTTGTGTCTTATGTAAATTATTTGCATTAAAATGTTTCCGCCATGAACTGTAGACGAAAACTAATGCTCAAGGTTTACTCTACTATTAGGACAAATGTGTGATTTGATGAAAGGTACAAATGCTTTTCGCTGTGTGCTTTTATTGAGCTGCACAGTACAATCCTCAATGATCCATTTCTAAGTCTGAGAGAGTACAAATGACCCTTATGGGTCCATTTGGTTACATTTGTACACAAGAAAAATTTACACAGTAGATTTTAGTATGTGCAAAAGACTATTCCCATGTGATTTGATAACAGCGACGCCTGGAAGGAAAATACCAGGTCTATACGCTTGTAGATGCTACTTTTTGGTATAAATCAGCCCTTCCTTCAATCTCGTTGATCCACTAACCATATTGTTGTGTGTTCCACGCCTCTAGCCAACAAGTCCTCACCGGGGCTGGTTCGTTCCCCCATTTGGAGGAATTAACCCATGGTGGGTTTACCTAGCGTCAGCTCTGCCTGCCTTGCTGGTCACCATCCTGCTCTTCATGGACCAACAGATTACCGCTGTGATCGTCAACAGGAAGGAACACAAACTGAGGGTGTGTAAGCGGTAATTCAGACCGCTGCGTTTTTCCGCAACGCAACGTTCTAATGCTTAATTTATGCTCTGTATGAGGGTGCAAGAAGAGCTAGTTATGTCTGGGTCTTTTGCGGGGTCGCTACACAAGGTCATTGATTACCTCGTTTTTTAGACAGATGTTAGGTTTGTTTACCTGGTATCATAGTATCTCTGAGGCCCTACCGGTTCTCTATTTATGTGCTTATTTACCTTGTTTATGGGCTAGAGTTCAATAAACGTTTGTAAGTAGCTCTGCATAAGAGTGTCTACTAAATTCCTAAATTGTAATTGCAATTGTTGATGCAGTATTTTATATCCATGCCTGAGCAAGATGCCCCCAAACCAACTGTCCACTCTGTGTGTTTGTTGTGTGTGTCAGAAAGGGGCAGGCTACCACCTGGACCTGTTCTGGGTGGCCATTCTGATGATCTTGTGCTCTTTCATGGGCCTGCCGTGGTACGTGGCCGCCACCGTCATCTCCATAGCTCACATCGACAGTCTGAAAATGGAGACGGAAACATCGGCCCCCGGAGAGCTGCCTAAATTCCTGGGTGTGAGGTAGGCATAGCACGAGACACTATACATGGGACTGAGCTCTGTCTCAGTTTACTAAGACTTCAGAATCATTAATGGATTATAATTTATGGTTCTTTAAGGATTACTAGAGTTCATCTATATATCTATATACCGTATATGGATACATCTAGAGTCTGTCTGTGTCCCTTTTGTGCCCATATATGGAGATCCCTGATGTCATTAGTATATGCCCATGCCCTGTATATTGGCGTGTCCATATATGGGCCTATTGGTTGGATCGGTTCTGGACAACTGGTTATCCATATATGCCTATGTATGGACACATGGCTCGGATCGACGGTTCTGGGCAACCACATACCCGAACAACTCGGCGGCAGGCACCGCACTCCCTCGAGTCCTTGCCGATGCGCGGGTTTGTTTATGGTTGTGTCTGAGTCATAGTGACGTGGCCGTGGCCCTGCCTATATATGGGCGTATGGGGTTTGTTTACGGTTATGTCTGAGTCAGAGTTGTATGCGAGAGCTGGTGAAAACTTCTGGGAACTCAGATTAGAGTCAGAGTAACCTCAGAGGTCCGCCGGCCGGCCCGTACTCCCTTAAGCCAATTTTAATATAGGATTATGCCGAGTTCTAAGTGTTAACCACTTAAACGCTGTAATACGTTTTGTATTGGTCCCCCATTGGTCTATACTTGGTCCCCTCCTTTCCCTCTACACCAAATCATTAAGCAGAAAATAGCCAATCTACAAGCGATGCTGTGTGAGCTTGTAGATCTGTTATTTTAGGCAAATTTTCACTTATTTTCACCAAATGTTGGCCTGTTAATTTAATTAATTAATTAATTAGAGGGTAATAATAGGGGTGCAGATTACATGGCGGGTACCACATAGGCTTTGATGCCTGACAGCGTGTCCCGGGTTTGATTCCCGAATCTGGCGGTGGATTTGCTGCATGTCACTCCTTCACTTTCTCCCTGTTTAAAATAAAGGCCGAAAAGCCCCAAAAATATCTTAAAAACAAAAGAAAAAGAGTGTAAGGTGTAACCCTTACGGGTTAACACTCTGGATATTGCAGTGTGTGCTTGCAGTGTTTTCTGTCTAACCAGCCCTTGTCTTGGTTTCACTCTCTCACATGGCTCTGTTTGTTTTGAGAGTGTTCCTCCTGCTGATAACCTGGCTTACATTTTAGGGTGAAATAGGAAGGAAATTATTAGTCTATCAATCAATCCCCGAGTTGAATATGAGTAAATCTGACCCCGGATGGCCATCATAAGAGTAGAAACACATGCATAAGAGCATCTGCTCATGAAAAACTCATGAAAAACTAAATTATGTAATTTGAATTGAATAAGTTATTACATTTTTACTTAACTCCATTAACCATGGCGTCATTATAGGCAAAATCTTTCAAATAAATGCCATTTTCAACTTGCAAATCAATTACTGCAAGTTACCGCACATTGCATACACTTCCAAAGACACTTTTAAAATATACTTTTGGTTTGTTTACGAGCCACCTGATGAGCCTCCTGATTGTTCCAGCTGTAAGCTGAACCAACAACCTCTCATGTCCTGCTGGAGGGACTGAGGACAGTATTGGTGTAGAACCACCATTCCTACTGGTGGGCCATCAGGATAATTGTCAAAACTCGGATGATTAATATTTAAAGCCGAATGGCTGCCGTGTCAAGTGGTCAGATGGGTGGGCCACAAAGGCTTTCCAGGTTTTCAAATGGGCCCTTGTCCAGAAAAGGTTGGAAACCTCTGGCGTACAAAGCCTGGAACAAGCGTGAACTTCTAAGAAACTCAGTGCTTGTCTTGGCTTTGCCCATACTGGCTGAGAACCTGTAAATGTTACTGTAGCTTAACCCATTAAGACCGGGAACGCATCTGTGTCATTTTTTTAGATTTCTTTGGGCTATTCAAAAAATAGCAGATATACAAGCTCATAGTGCCGTGCTATGAGCTTGTACTTTTGTAGATCTGCAATAAGAAATAAAAAATCGTGAACATTTGTGCAAATCTTTAAATATGTTTTAAAGTGAACATTTGTAACTCAAATCTTTGCTTCTGGGGATTCTACAAATGTCTTTTCTACAAAGAAAAGAAAAGTATGTTGCTATAATCAGTGGTTCTCAAACTTTTTCATGTCAAGGGCCCCTTAACCCATTAAGACCTGAGGCGATTCTTAAAAATGTTTTCTAAATCCTAACAGTTTTTTGAAATAAATCCCCCAAAAAATATATGTTCAACATTTTTCAATAATAGCAGATCTACAACATGATATCTCAAAACATGTTGTTCCAGGGACCCCCCAGAAGCAAAGATTTAAGTTAAAAATGTTTGCTTTAAAAAATACATATATTCAAAGATTTGCACAAATGTTCACGATTTTCTTTAAATAGCACATATACAAGCTCATGTGCTATGAGCTTGTAGATCTGCTATTTTTGAAAAATCGCATTTCTGAAAAATAGCCAAAGAAATCTAAAATGACAGAGATGCGTTCCTGGATTGAATGGGTTAACGTAATCCACCTTTGTAGAACATTAACATTTTCCCCCCCAACATGTTCAACACTGGAATAGTTTCCCTCCAACATTAGATACATTGGTAAGACACAGAGCAACACCAGGAGTGTGTGTCTTACTGTAGGCCAGCGGTTTTCAACCTTTTTCATGCCAAGGACCCCTAAATTGATATACATTTGGCCGCGGACCCCCATTTGAAAATGTTTTGTGCCAGGGACCCCCAGAAGCAAAGATATCAGTTAATTTTCGCCTTAAAGAAATATGAATATTCAAAGATATGCACACTTTTTCAAGGTTTTTCAAAAATAGCAGATCTACAAGCTCATAGCGCGGCACTCGGTGCCGCGCTATGAGCTTGTATATCTGCTATTTTTGAATAGCCAAAGCTAAGTGGTTAAAAATGATTGTGACACTATTAACACATTTTGCTGGGGACCCCCTGGTGCTCCCTCAAGGACCACTGGTTGAGAACCACTGCTGTAGGCCTGTTGAACATTAACCAGGTGTGTAACATAATACTGTAGCAGTGGTGGACAAAGTATAGCTACTCCTGGTCAAACATTACTCAACTAACGGGTGAAAGTTGTACTTGAGTTAAAGTACTGGAGTACTTGCTTTTATAAATACAAATAGTATTCAAAAGTGCATTTCCTTTTTAATGACAACGCATTGCTGTATTGAAAAGAAAGAAAATAAAAAATATTCAAAGGGTTATATGATTTTCACTCCCGGGGGTAATTTCCTAGAAATATAGTAAATGTACATTTACTGTCAGTGTCCACTATATATTACTGTATGTATGGCAAATATGGAAACGTTTGTCATTGACTGTCAAAGACTCATTGATCAACTGATAATATCTTGATAAACCATGTACTTTGTTTTTCTGTGGTTCTAGAGAGCAGAGGCTCACTGGGGTGGTGGTCTTCCTTCTGACAGGGTTGTCTGTCTTCATGTCTCCCATTCTCAAGGTAAGGCTGTGTTAAAGGAGCACGTCACCTATTTTCAACCTATCCTCCTATAATTTGACAAACCTCTGTCTCTCTCTCTGTAGTGCGTTCTCTCTCTGTAGTGCGTGGTGCATGGTGTCATGGTGAGGCTGTCCGGTTCTCCTCAGTGCCTGGAGCAATTTTGCTCTGAAATTGCACACAGCCATTGACCATTACCATCTGAACTTAACTGCGAAACCCGTTTATAATTTTCATCAAATCTCAGCTTATTCTTTGCGTTTATGTGTCAATCAATGGGAGATCACACTGCGCAGGGTCCCTATGAAGGGAGGGTTAAAATGGGTCAAGTGTTTAAGTGTTTGGACGATGTGACACTTAACTTACGCATTTTGAAAGTGATCGATCTCTTATCATTTAAATCTACGCTTTTTATCTAAGTACATGTTATTGTAGCCCAAATATTAGCGTGAAAAATGCTGAGCCATGTTTTTCTTTGCCTTCCAGTTCATTCCTATGCCTGTGCTGTATGGAGTATTCCTCTACATGGGAGTGGCGTCTCTCAATGGAGTACAGGTACTGTGAAGACTGATTGTTACCAACACAGATAGGCAACGCAGAGGCAGTTCCAATGCTCAAATACAGTTTATTCAGTGATTCTTTTTACAATAGCGGGAAGGGGGACGTAAACATAAAAGTACAAAATACAAATCCTTCCCGGTCTTGGGTATTTGTCCATGCAAATTGCAAACACAAATGGAAGCAGAAAGTTGAGGTCCTAAGTAGTTATTAGCAAGTAAATAAGAAACAACACTGTGTTAGTGTGTTAGTTTTGTATCACATTCCTAGACGGGTAAAACAAGTAGTGTATCACTTTGCGCCCAAGCACTGTGTCCTTCCACGGCACCAAGGACAGCTATCCTGGTTTGAGGAACACTGACCACTATTTATAGTAGAAGCTTGATCAGAACCAATTCAGCGCAGCTGTGAGCAGCTTGTCAGCCAGAGTGCAGGTATCAAGTCAAGTTGATTATTAATAGAAGTTGGCCAAGGAGCCCGTGGAGCTGAACAGTGTCCTCAGGCTCAGACCTCTGGCTTTCTCTGTGGGTGCTCACCTGGATGCCGGTTATTAAGACTCCATTATATTAACCACATCAACTGTAGCGTCCCTATTCAGGGCATGTTATAATAAGCAAACATTCTGCGAAAATGGGCGAACATTCGCTGAAAATAGCAGATCTCTCAAGCTCTTGGAAATCCACGAGCTTGGAGTCCAAGTATAGACCCCTGGGAGACCCCGGGCAACGAGGTTGAAGGGGTTAATATTGTCTCACACTGTGTGGAATTTCAACCCATTCATTCTTTAGGATGTAATGGATCATACAATTGACAAGTTGAGTACCAAATGAATAGGGGTGCAACAGTTATTTAAACTAATTGATTTAATTGATTATATATATTTTTTTAATAATCTAATAAAGTAATTGATTGATAATAATCATATTTTGGGCATGTCATTATAAGTGAAAAGTTTTGAAATAGAAAATAAAGAAAAAAATATTTAATATCTCACAATGCATCACATCTTGATGCGTTGTTAGCTTGTAGAGCGTCTCTTTTCCATATTTTTGCATGAAAACGTTGTGCGACAAAGTACAAAATAACCCTTAAGTGGTTAATCGATTTGTTGATATATAAAAAATAGAAAGATACATGCTTCTTGATTATTTGATTAATTGAAAAAGTAATAAATAGATTCATTGCTAAGAATATAATCGATAGCAGCGGCCCTAGAAACGAATGCTGAATGTTTTGAATGATTCTCCCCCTCCCTCTGTAAGTGGGAACAAAAAGAAAGCCTCTGAGGATTCAATGGTGCAAAAAGGTTTCTTTTTTAGTGATAGTGTCTGTTGCAGCAAAAGCTGAAGTGTGAAAACCATTTCCCTGTCAGGGGTTTACTTGTAAACCACGCTATAGGACACCAGAGAAACCAGAGGTCTTACGTCCACCCTCCCAAGTTCAACAGTTCAACTCAACTAAAGTTTCGACATATTCATTCGTTTTAGTTCAGTTTTTAGTTCGTTTAATGAGTGGATAAGTAGTTTTAGTTTTTAGTTGTGTTTTTAGTTAGTTTTAATTTAAATTTTTCAGGAAAGCCTTGATTCATCAAAGCTGAATGAAAAGCTGGTCTAAAAAATGCATGGCATCAGATAGGATAGTGAATTTGTTTTTTACATGCATTTCAATTTCATTTTAGTTAGTTTTGCATCGTTCATCTTAGTTTTTTTGTGTTTCAGTTATTTTGTCACTTTTAGTTAGCGCATGCATGAACTCCGTTGTTTCATGCTTACCGTATGTGCTCTTCCCTTTTCCTCCAGTTCATGGACCGCATCATGCTGATGATGATGCCCGCCAAGCATCAGCCAGACCTGGTGTACCTGCGCCATGTTCCCCTCAGGAAGGTCCACCTCTTCACCTTCATCCAGGTCTTATGCCTTGCTATGCTCTGGGTCCTCAAGTCCACCGTGGCTGCCATTATATTCCCAGTCATGGTAAGGAACATAATATATCTATAGTCATTATACATGTACGCACACATATGACAGCAGTTTTAAACATGTTAACCCTGGTGTCCGTATTTTGTCATTATATGTGTTGAAGTATCTTTCAAATATGAAAATAAAATCGAATCAAAATATTTCATAATAAAACATTTTAAAAAGCAGATCTACAAGCTCACAACGTGACGCGATGCAATGCTTGTAGATAGGCAATTTTCTGTATTTCTCATACATCAAAGTATTTAGAGTTTACATGGGAATTTCACTATAAAATATTTCCTACTTTGGCTTTTGTGTGTGCACCCCAGACAGTTTTTAAGTTGCTTGATTCAATATTGAGATATTTGATATTCATTTGATCAGACATGACCCCCCCCCCCCCCCAGATACAGTAAGCCCCATCGAAAAAGGAAGGTCTCTCCATTCATTAGAAGGACAACATTAGAAGGGGAATGGGGGGGCATCTGATCAAATGAATATTAAATATCTAAATATTGAATCAAGCCACTTAAAAACTGTCTTGGGATGCATGCAATTTCTGTTCTGTTATGGGCTCCATAACGGAAATAAAGCAAGCACAAATGAGTCAGCTTGACATGGTTTGGCTCTGTTAATCATATTTCACTTGTTAAACATTATCTTGTGTTCTCCATGAGCTGATATGAGACATGGACTAATGACGGCGGTAATAATCTTTTGCATATTTATGGGTCAGGGTCATTTATGGTCAGTATCATTTGAATACTTGAGTGGAGCATTTGACAACATTGTCAATATTCTTGCCAATAGATTACAGGAGTGGGTTGGCATATCTGGGACTGCTTTTGCAGTGGTCTGAAAATAGTAGGTTTTTGTATCATATGGAGATTTTCCTCCCCTAACTTGTGGGGTGCCCCAATGTTCAATTTTAAATCTAATCATTTTTTCCTTGTGCTTCCCCTTTGCAAAATTATAAATATGAGCGTGATTTCCTTCCACTGTTATGCAGACAATACACAATTATCTCTCCCAGTGAAGCCCAACAACCTTACTAGTAATGTGTCCTCTTTAGTTAACTGTCCAGCAGATATGAAAGACTGGATGTCAAACGGGAGAAAACGACTCGCGGCTTCTGATTAGTCTGTAGGGAGGGGCGGGACCAGTGTTGTCCAATGTAAAACTCGAGTCACTTCCTGACTTGCCTACGTAATTGAAATACGAGTCAAATAGGCAGGCTGGCCAGACTGATAAGCGAAGTGAGAAAAAAAATTACAAAAAATCTGCCGAACGTAGTGAATCAGGTTGGATCCCAGGCTACCTAAACCCTGAGAGCCGCATTAACAAATTTGTTCAGACATGTTTTTTATTTAAAAAAAAAAAATCTCCAGAATGGAAGAGAAAAGCTTAATTATTTGAATTCATTGTAAAAAAAATCACTGTTAATTATGTTGAAGAGTTGCTGCATGTACAGTAGGACAATTGTAGGAGGTGCTTTCTGACCTTCAGTGTTCTACATGTAGGGGTACAACAGCTAATCAAACTAATCGATTTAATTGATTATAAAACAATAATCTATAATCAACAATTTAATAAAATGATCTATTAATAATCAATCCCTATTTTTGGCATGCCGCTATAGGTGAAACGTTTTTTTTTTAGAAAATGTCAAAACATTTTTGACAAAATAGTTAAATAGCAGATTTAAAGGCTCGCAATGCGACACGTTGTGAACTTGTAAATCTGCTATTTTCACTATTTTCGAACAACGCTCTTGTACGATGAAGTATTGCATGACATTTACGAAAACAAAACAAAACAAGTTGAAATGTGGAGATACAAGGTTTCAAACGACTATGTTCTCTTGTCTCCGTTCAGATCCTTGCTCTGGTGGCGGTGAGGAAGGCCATGGACTGGATGTTCTCCCAGCATGAGCTGAGCTTTCTGGACGACGTCATCCCAGAGAAGGACAAGAAGAAGAAGGAAGACGATAAGAAGAAGAAGAAGAAGAGGGGCAGCATAGACAGCGACGTGGATGTAAGGCCAACAACATATTACACCGTATGATGTGAAACCTCTCATGCCATAATGTCTAATTCAGTGGTTCCCAACCTTTTTTCCTTGGAGCCCCCGCTGACAAGCTGATACCCCCTAAACACACACACACACACACACACACACACACACACACACACACACACACACACACACACACACACATACACACACACACACACACACACACACACACACACACACACACACACACACACACACACACACACACACACACACACACACACACACACACACACACACACACACGCGCAGGGACACACGCAGGCACACAGTGGAAAACATCTTTTGTCACAAACCGTTACTTTTCAGTAAATGGTAAAAAGAGCCACTGTTCCAATGGTTCCAATGTAGTTATTATTTAGTTACAAGTCTTGTTAATACTTGTCATTGGCTAAATATTCATAAAACCCACAGACAGACTTAACCACTATAACTTTCACTTTCAAAATATTTCTAAAATAGAGCTGCTATTTTCTTCTTTCTTTTTTTTTATTACTATTCTTTTTACATTATAATGACCTAAAAATGCAAGTTATAAAATGTTGGACTACCTCCAAACAGACAAGGACCCCAGCTTTTTTCTCATTTTAATGACTTGAAAGACCCATGAAAGACCCATCTGTTCGATAGGATATGATATGAAAAGGCCTATCTGTTCAGATTGAGTGCGACAGCGTGATGTAAGCAATTAATTCACAGTCGGCATGATGATGGCATGCATTCTCCCCTATTATTAAGGAGCAATAATGTTCTTATTGAGGGGCGATAATACTCTGATTGTGTTGGAAATATCAGTGATATTCAGTGATACAAAGAAGTGATAATAGCCTGATACCCTGACCCAGTGACTGCCAATCTTAAGTCAGGAGCTGTTCAATGGAAGATGTGTTCTAGTGATGCCAACGCTGACCAAAACAGACTGGTCAGATGTCTGGTTGTGGACATCAGATGTCCTGAAGGGGACTTCTGATCAGACCTCTGGTCAGTGAGTAATCTGGGAGTTTACAAATAGTGAAAATAGCAGATCTTCTTTTCTTGTACCAATTTTGACAAATATGCCCAAAATAGGCATGCCATTCATATGATATGATATGATATGATATGATATTATCATATTATATTACATTACATTATCAAACATAAATATTAAACATAGCAGGCAGTCTACATTTCCCAAAATAAATGCATGTATTCAGTCTGAACAGAATAGGATAAAACATATCCCTACTGTCGATAAAAATGAATGGCCAGAGGGAGGATATGTGTGAATATGGTCAATAAGCACCTACAGAATGCAGAAACCCTACTTGGATTTGACAGGTTGTTTGCATCTATTCTGCAGATTTTGAGTGTGCATTTGGGTGGCACAGTGTCTCATTGGTTAGCACGGTTGCCTCACAATCACATTAATATAGTTCTGCTGGGGTCTTTCTGTATAGAGTTTGCATTGCACTATAGGGCTGGGCAAATATCCCAAAATATATTGAAAAAGACATTTAGACCTCTAACCGGCAAAACTGGTCTATCTTTTTTTAATTTCTTATATATCAACGAATTGACATGAAGACATTCTAAACGATTTAATGTATAATTGATCAAATTGATTTGCCTGATTAACCACTGCTTCATATGTTGTTATTTAATGGTGGTGTGCAAAAAAACCCTAATATTACAGTACAGACCCTGTCAGAGAACTACGAGGGCAGTGTAAAAAAGGTGTATCAATGAAGGCACCTTGGAATGTGCCACTGGCTACACCCAGGTTCAGCATGTGTACAGTACATCTCTGTTCTCTTCCCCAACAGTCCGACTACCCTTACAATGAGAAAGTGCCCAGCATTAAAATCCCCATGGACATGATGGAACAAGAGCCCTTCTTAGGTGATAAGGCCTCCGACAGTGAGTAGACGCGCACCGCCGGCCTCAGCCAATGGAGGAGCCACCTTCAAGCTCCTCCTCTTCCTCCCTTCCTGTTCTCACTGGGCTTGTGGTGGCTCTCTGTTTCACCTCGATGGCCCGTGACTCCTTCCTTCCTTTCACCACTTGCCTTTAACTGCATGATACTAACAGGATTTATTTCTCTCTCTCTCTCTCTCTCTCTCTCTCTCTCTCTCTCTATCTCTCTCTCTCTCTCTCCTCTCTCTCCTTCCTTTTCTATCAGGCCTACACTGTGTTCCTGACTCTGCATTTGAATTAATATTGTTGATTTATTTCATTCATGATTTCTCTGTCCCCTTTTGAAATCTTTTGATATGTGTCACTAACATTCTTTCTTTTTTCACTGACCTACAGTGTTGTGTTGTTGATAGCCTTTTGATATTTTCCCATATTTTTTTTCACAAGGGAGATGCTGACCCTTCTTATTACTTTATATCTTAGATATACACAACATCCTGAGTTTTAATTTAGCTCTGAGAGTTGAATTAATTTAATTTGCTGTGTATCATCATACTGTATTTTGTTAATTAATGTACCTATTTCTCTGGCTAAATATCTTCTAAAACATTTGTTTCAGGACGCAATGTAAAAAATATAAAGTAAAAGTAATATACACATACTGTAGGCTATATACTGTATACACAGTAGTGGTTTCATTTGAAGATTTTAATTAGTAGCTAATTTAGCAGTAGCACTGAATTGCTGACCTTATGGTAAATATAAGTAAACATGCTGCTCTAGGCACAGAATGACAGCTATTTTAGAAAAGAGAAGTGTAGAGTACCGTGCAGTATAACATATGGATAAAGTGGTTGAAATGATTGTGATGCTGCATTAACAAATGTTACTGGGGACCTCCTGGAAACCCCCCCCCCCCCCCCCCCACAAGGACCCCTGGCTGAGAACCACTGATGCACACAACATTGCAACACGTTAGCATACTTGTTAGTTGCATGGAACTAATGTTTGTCATTGTGTCCACAGGAGAGAAGCCCCTGTCCTTCCTCGACAGACACACATCGTGCTGAGCAGCTCCGCTACTACCAGGATAACTGCTTGTCCAGGTGAGACCTGGGGACAGGCCATTCCTTATGTTGTGTTGGTCAAGCATGTTTTTAACCCATTAAGACCTGAGACCGATTCTACAAATGCCTTTCGAAATCAGTAGTTTTAAAGCTTTTTCGCAATTAAAAATGATGTATTTTTTTTTAAAACACTTTCAAGATTTTTCTAAAAATTACAAAAATAGCAGATGTACAAGCTCGCAGCGCGGCACGAAGCTTGTATATCTTAAAAGAATATACTTAGCTAAGATTAAGACCTCAGTTTAAATCCTGATATTATATTCACTATGGACTTCACATTGCGTGTCAAAGTGATTGTCAGGATATATTTAGAATTGTACTTATCCTATAATCTCACAACTTGATCTCCTGGCAGTGTAGAAACAGAAGTATTGTTTTTTTGCATTCAGACAAAAGGAACTAGACATAAAACATCTTGTACTCATCATCCATGGTCTTGCACTTGCATTTATATAGCTACAGTTTAGGGCTGCAACTATCGATTATTTTCCTAGTGATTATTCTATCAAAACGTTGTTGATTAATCAAATAATTGTGTTTAAAAAAACAATGAATGAATTAACCACTTCAGGCCTATGTTATGCTTTGTCTAATAATTGTGAAAATAGGTAATGTTCTAATTCACAAAGCATTGCATCACGATGCATTGTGAGCTTGTAGATCAGCTATTTTAACCATTTTTGAAAGTAAATTTTTTATAATTTTTTGACATGCCCAAAATAGGGACCAATTAATTATGAATCGATTATTAGATTGAATTATTGATTTTTAGAATTGATTAAATCAATTACTTTAACTGTTGCACCACTACTAGTTAGTCTTCTAGTAATCTGTCAAGACAGATTCAGAGGTCCGCGATTAGTTTTTTCCTTTTTTTTGCCGATGGGTTCACAGATTAGTCTTCTAGTAACTGTCTACTGTAGGTGGGGAGATAAAAGATAATCATTTTCACATTTTCCAAACATCAGAAATAGACGATATGCAAGCTCACAAGTTACATCGCATCATGACATGTTGTGAGCTTTTAAAAATAAAATATACATATTTGAATAGGGCTTACGGGGTTAAACAGATGATGGACCACACTTTGAGAACCACTGTTCTAGTCTGACCACAGTGTTGTAGAACCATGCAAGGCACCAACCTACTTGGCGTTTTCAGCACCCTCTGGTGGACAAACGTGTGTACAGAGTGATATACAGTACAGTATACTGTACACCTGGGGTGGACAACCACCTCTTTTTGATGTACTTGATCAGTGTTTCCCAAACAAGAGGCTGGGACCCGTTTTTGGTTGATGGACCCAGTTTTTAAGGTCCCTACAATGTATGTTTCCTAAAATGTATGTATGTACGCGTGCATGTATATAATAATAATAATAATAATAATAATAATAATAGCAATAATAATAATAATAATAATAATAATAATAATAATAATAATAATAATAATAATAATATATAATAAATAAATAAAAAACATGAAAAAGGGAGGGGAGGGATAGGGCTTAAGTTGTTCATTCACAATATTGAAGAAGCTGGTGGGGAGAGACATAGACAACCCACCAGCATTTAGATTATAGCTCAAAGCAGATGTGACCAATGCAGTCATCTAGTGGATTAGTCTAGTGTGTTTCAAGTATATTTCATGAGATTAGATTAGTTTGAGCAGAGACGGATTAGGACTCAAGGATCCCCCCCCCCCCCCTCCCCCCCAACCGACCCCACGGTTCACAGAACCGACAGTCGGCCGGCACGCAAACCGAGCAGAGACAGATTAAGACTCAAGGAGGGGACTCAATTGGGACTAATGCATATCAACCTGGGGGGTCCTTGAAATTGAAAAGTTTGAGAATCACTAGTGTAATGATCATGAATGGTCACCATTTAAAGACAACTCTAATATCTGTGTTTGATTGTAAAATGTGCTAACAATGTTTCTCCTTTTGTCTCCTAGCCCTGAGCTGAGTCCATTGAAATCTGTGCCTCAGATTAGAATAGACATGGACCCTGACAGTAATGATGACAACAGATTCCTCTGGAAGGGCAGAGGGTCCGAGACCTCCCTGTAGTGAAGCCCCCTGACCCCCCCCCCACTGCCTCCTCCCTGCCTGGCAGATTGTGAACCACACACAAGAAGTATTTCTTATTTCTTTAAAATATTTGTTCCATGATCACAAAGACATTGTTCTGAACGAGTGGCAACGAAGAGTAAAATACAGGGGGGTAGTGAGAGGAAGGACAGGTAATGAAGTTATGATAACAATGAAGAGAACGGAGTGCTTTTTCCCCTCTTCCTCACAACGTTTTTTTTCCCCCCCTTCTCTCACGACTGTACTCTATGGTGTCTCGCTTACTTAAACACTGGATAGGTGTAATTCCTTACTGCTGTTCTATGCAATGTCTCCCACATATCACGGATGGATAGAAAATGCTGCAGCCATCTCTGACCATGCATGTGTAACGCCCGGGATTTCGAACCCGGCTCTCCCATGGATTGCCCTCCCTAGTAATATATATATATATATATATATATATATATATATATATATATATATATATATATATATATATATATATATATATATATATATACTCTGTTTGAATTTTTATATAAAAAAATATTATTGTAATTACATTTTCCTGTAGCAGGAAAGTAATAATTTTGTAGCTCTACCTCTTGTTCTAGATTAAAGGCTTATTACGAAAAATAAAGAAATGCTACATGTTGATTTTTGATGCAGCATGGGGTTTTTGATATCGCTACTATTCTGCCTGTCCTTAACTTTTCAAGTACCTTTTATTTCAGGACATTTGTTGTATTACTAAAGAGATAGAAATGTACAAAATAGTGTATCTATAATCTTGCTAGTTAATTAACAGTTAATTAACATGGCATGTTGTCTGGTTATCTTTTTTTCATTCTTTTGATGCAGTTTTAATTGAAACAATGTATATTCTTTCTATAAATGTTTTGTTTTGTGTGTGTGAATCTTTCTTTCAGTTTTTAAAAGCTTTTATTACTTGTTAAACTAAAATCATACACGGCAATGTTTTTTGTTTGTTTTTGTTTTTGTTGTGCACATTTTGATTCTCTATTCTTTCTTCTTGTTGTGCATTTGTTCGATGAGTAGAATACAGTCCTATTACATAACCGTCCCATGGTCCTCAGCCAAACTTCACAATACTAGGAATCAGGGTTTGATTTGCTGGATGGATGGGGGTCCATGCCTCTGCTTTTGATATACCCCCCTCTGGTCAGTTTTTATGGCCGGTGGGGATCTGTTTTATCCTGGCTTCTAGTCAAGACTGAATACATGCATTTCCATTTGGTTGATGTAGTCTGTCTGATATGTTAGATATTCATGTTTGATAATATCACAATTTAACAATTAATTAAAGAGTTAAGGTTAACCACATTAACCCTGGTGTCCCTATTTTGGGAAACCTTGTCAAAATTTGTCCAAAACAATAATGCAAAAAGAAAGAAAGAGCCCCCCCTCCCTCTGTTTTTTATGTATTTATATTATTTTTATTTTTTTATTTTCCTTTTTTTTAACAAATTGAACCCTGCTAGGAATGCATATGTATCATGTACATTGCTTGTGCTGCACAAAATGATTTACCTAAGTGGCTTATAAGAGAATTATCTAGACAGAATTCCATGTGAAGATCTCTGACAAGAGATTTAGGAACAATATCAAATCCATGTCAGTTTCTTTGAATGGGACAGTGTCACTATTTCAGGCAAGTCAGCAGTCCTTAATCCTTGTTGTGTCACAGTTATGATATGGAATGCTGTTGGGAATTGCTGAATGTGACAATTTGGATCACCTGTTCTCTTCTGTTTTTTAGTTTTTTTTTGTCATAATGTGCTCCTCCAGATTTGCTTATGTTTTTACTCCACAGTAAAATCCATATTATAAGTGTTAATTTATCCATTTGTAACTCAGAGAGTGACCAAATGGACGCCTACGGGTCCTTTTGGTTCCATTTTTGCACTCTCAGAGTTAAATGAACACTGAGATTGTACTGTGTACACTGTTAACTTGCATGTCCCACTGTGGCCTATATCCACAGCCACACACAATAGTTTGACCCCTGGCTGTCGGTGTTGCTGCCTATCAGCATCACATTCATTCCACCTCAAGATGTACAGTTGTGGTTGCAAGTGAATTGGAATGGTCTGTATTTGATTACAAATTGAGGAAATGGCTCCCGTGCTTTGGCTTGCGTTTGGTGTCGCGACAACAGTTTACCCTCTTCCTAAAAGCCGCACTAATGCACTTTCACACTTAGATATGGCCACTGTCAGGCAGAAACCTTGAATCTCCATATATCTCGTTTTGTTTCATAAATGAATGTCGTATTTTATATTTGGTCGTGTATTTTATACTTTGTCCCGCAAAAGTAGAAGAAATAGTCAATCTACAAGCTCACAACTGTGAGCTTGTAGATTGCCAAAAATAGGGATGCCAAGTTGAAAGTGGTTAAATCTGTCAGTTTTTTTTTTTTTTTTTGTGATAACTTGATAACTAATAACTTGATAACTAATATCATTTTGCAAGATAAAGAAATGGATACAGGTACAAGCCAAAAAGGTTACATTAATTGCAACTTAAAAACGAAACCAATGTGTTTGTACGTATACCTGTTAGCTGCCACTGGCTTGAGCATGACTCAAAGAGCCATTCACACCGAGCACTATAAGTATAAAAAAAGTTTTAAAAATCGTTGTAAGTCAAGTGGATGGCAGAGTTCACACCAACTATAAAAAATATATAATGAACGATATAGTTATAGTTATCTTTGTAGTTATAGTGCTCAGTGTGAACGGCCCTTAAACATAAACATACATGCACACAGATATATAATGTACATATAAACATGTACCAGTAGTGACTATAGACATACATATACTCACCTAGAACCTGCACATATATGTATATCATTGTACAGTTTAAGTAAACATATTCACAAAGAAAATACACAAATACACAGTCTGTGACTTTTATAAATATTTAACCAAACTACATTTTTCCATTTCCTTTTGGACATATCAAGGTTTCCGCCAGACAGCGATGATATAAAACATTGATTTGTTGATAGATGTTTGTGTAACATACCTTGTTCTTTGAGGGGGTGTGGCCAAACACATTTGAATAGACTAGAGAGATAAATTGGAAGTGTTCCAACACTTTGCTCAGCACCACTAAGACCACTCTTTGTCTCTTTGTATGATCTTCTGACCACATACACAAAGTGGCCAATTTGCTCTTAGTTCAAATAGGGCTGCAACTACTATCGATAATTATCTTAGCCATTATTCTATTGATTTCTCTTTTGATTAATCGAATAATCGAGTAGCACTTTTGTGTATAAAAAATATATATTGTCAACTAATCGATTAACCACTTAAGCGTATTGACACACTTAACAGTGTTGTACAAAAGTTGTCCGGCTATTTCAATGATTTATGTATATAATAAATAATAAATTATCGGTTATATTTTTTTTAAATAATCGATTAAATCATTAGTTTGATTAAATGTTGCACCCCTAGTATGAAGTGAGAGCAAAATGACTGCTGTAACAATTTGGCCCATGAGCCACCTTCTGTCACCTGTAAATCATGTACATAGTTGCATGTTGGAACACACCCAAATGCAAGACATTCCTATTGTTTTTTTTTGGGGGGGGGGGGGGGGGGGTCAGATATCAAAACATTAGCACAAAATACGTAATTTATACTCTTATGAACATCGATGTTTTAGCCACAAACAGCAAAGTGTGGAAATAAGAAGTGTGACTTATGTCTGGGACATATTTTTCTGGAAGTTGCAAGTTCCAAGTGAATTGTATTGCATGTTGGACAAAATTATATAACATAAAATATGAGAAACTAAAGGTTAATATTAGTATATGAAATAATGATACATTTTTAATTAACTTTTTTTTGTGACTTTATAGAACAGGTGAAATGGTTTATTTTAGAATTTATATTTTTCAAATGAAATGTATATTGAAAATAAACAGAATGATCAAACACATGGCGTCCTAAATTGTATACGGTGTCCCTGGAAGTTCATGAAATCATGGGAAAGGATTTGTGACTGAGATAAGAACAGAGTCAGATCCAGATGGGAGAATAAAAAAACATGGATGGACGTTAGAACAACCTGTGGGTGGTTAGCTGATTAGTACAACATTGTTTTCTCACGTCAACAGTAAACAAACCAACATACAGCATAAGTGTATAAAGCTTATCTGCACATTTCTAAAGTCACAATTTAATGACTTAAGATCTTTTTAATACCTCTAAAAAGTATGAGATATGGGGTCACACGGCAAGTTTGGGACCGAATGGTCGAACGCTGTCCGAGTAATAAGTAGGTCGGGAGATGGCTTATTGTCGGTATCAGCCGAGTAACACGCGGGAGTCTGTCCCCGTTACTATGCGCTAGACCCCTGGGAGATGGATTGCTGAGGTGGAGCGCCACACCTATCCTCAGCTCCCAGTACTTACCGCACGACTTACCGCACCCAAGCCGTGCTACTCATGCGCTGAGTTGGCGGTGCCCGGGATTGAACCCATGACCTTGTGGTCTGAAGGCGAGAGCTCTACCGACTGAGCTACCCGGACACAAAGGCCAGGACTATTTCACATTGACTCCTATGATGTGTGATGGGAGCGGGACAGGCCATATAGAGGATAGCACTGAATCTCTATTGGGGGGGACAATCGCACTTAGCGAAATATTGGACAAGTTACACCATAAGGTACTGTAACTACACAACCCAAATCTAGAACCCGCAGAGTGCAAATGAGAGTAAATCAACCAAATACCGAATCCTCATCCATCACTACTAAAGGCCTACCAGAGCAACCATCTAGAGAATACCTGACTGCATCACCTTCCCTCACGAATACTCTGAACATCAGAAATTGTGTTCTGATCCAACACACTGGAGTGATTACTGGCTTACCTATATTGGCACTGGACACCATCTAACTTACAGTGTGTGTTGCCATATACCAGTATAAGTGGTAGCAGGTGCAATAGGAAAAATATTTAACAGTGAACTCAACTAGGCCTACTCCCTCTTTTCCTCAGTGGTGCTGGTGTTAGGAAATGTTATGCTGGGCCGTGCATCAGAAAGGAGAACAACATTCTCTCGCCCACCACATCGGTATTCTTGCTGCGGTGGTTGTTGGCCAAAAGGTGTACACCTTTGGAGGACGCAAGCACTACACTGATCAGATGGCTGTGGATATCTTCAATGCAGTCTCTTTACGATGGATTCAGTTGCCCCCAGAGACAGCTTGAGGAGGAGAACGTCCCTCTGTGGTTCCCCACGAGCAGCACAGCCACACAGCTGTGTTGATAGAACATATCATCTACATCTGGGGGGGATGTAGGTTCGACAGGATTATCTTAAGCGACGTGCTTTTTGCATTTGATGTCAGCACCCACAGATGGTTCAAGCCTAATGTTTCTGGGACTGTGCCCGAGGCGAGGCTTGGGGAAGGTTATGTATATCTTTGGAGATGTCATTATAAGATGCACTTATAATGACATCTACAAGTTGGACACCACCACAATGGTCTGGTCTTTAATTAACACCAGAGGCACGCCAGCACTTTCTTCAGTATATCCCTCTGCCACAATCATGGGGACAAAGATGTTTGTATTTGGGGGTCGAGTTCTGTAAAGAATGATCTCTTGGCGAACACTCTGAGTGGTGGACACCCTGTTTGGCTGGATGTTGCGTAGCTCTTGCTCCTCCTCTGCAAACAGCTCCTCCACGGCGCTCCTCCTCCTAGGCTGTACTAGTGGAGCGACTGCAACCACAGGAGGATCCTCTTCTTCCTCTGATAGTCCATGAGCCAGAGCCCCAAAATTGAGCAATGATTATCGAAAGAGTGGGCAAAACCAAACCTATATTAAATTGTTCATAGGGTCAATACGAGTAAATAAATATATGATAACCTCTCCACAGGAGCATCTTTTTCATAGTTATCACACATTTTGTTATTTTCCCCATACGTACATGACAGGTGAAAAAAATGACAATTTAAAAAAGAGTTATCATAATGAAACTTCCTGAGTTGATTACTTGCATGAAGACAATGATTTATCGTATTACAAGTTTTCTGAAATTGTATATTTAAATATGCAAATTAGGCATTTAGTCCATGAGCCAGAGCCCCAAAATTGAGCCAGATATTGAATATTCCCTCGTTAAAAACCTTTGACTCCAACATCTTAACAAAATGAAATAAGAATGTTGACTCTGGCTTTGTCCAATGTTCCAATGTTGATTCTGGAAAGTTATACAAATTCGGGCATATTTTCGTAATGCCTAATTTGCATATTTAAATATACAATTTCAGAAAACTTGTAATACGATAAATCATTGTCTTCATGTAAGTAATCAACTTAGGAAGTTTCATTATGATAACTCTTTTTTAAATGTTGTCATTTTTTCACCTGTCATGTACGTATGGGGAAAATAACAAAATGTGTGATAACCATGAAAAAGCTGCTCCTGTGGAGAGGTTATCATATATTTATTTACTCGTATTGACAACCATACCTATATTGACAATTTAATATAGGTATGGTTTTGCCCACTCTTTCGATAATGAAATCTTGTCTGGCTCATGGACTATGAGACCAGTATGCCGTCATCATGCTCTGCCTCCTCCTGGTCTCTGTCTCTGTCCTCAGGGTCTGGAAACTGCTCTGCCTCTGTGGCATTGGCTGCTATACAAGCCTCCTCTAAACGGCCCCAGGTGGAGTCTCTGTCACTCTTAGCTTTGAACCTGGGGTCCATCGCAGTCACCTCTTCCAGGAATGCATGGATATGTTGTCGTCCTGGTAACGTGCAGAGAGGTCAGCCCAAATCTTCTGCAGCTTGGAGAGCCGGATACTGTTCGAGGAATCTCTCAACCATCAGGAACAGAGAGTTCCACCTGGTTTTGACGTCCAGTATCATTCTGTGCGGAGGAAGTTTGAGGAGCTCCTGTTTTTCTTTCAGCACAGTCTTGGCCATTGTAGATCGCTTCATCCACACAAAGACCAATCTCAGTTTAGCTGCCCATCGGGTCACTGTGTTAATGCTGTAGACTTTGTGTGCTGCCAAGTTGAGTGTGTGGGCAAAGCATCCAATCTTGAGGAGTTTCAGCTTCTTCACAGCAGCATCCATGTTGGATGCATTGTATGGCAAACACCTTGTGCATAATGCCAAACTCTTCCATCGCCTCTCCAATCTCAACTGACACGGTTTCCCCTGTCTGTGCCTGGTAGACAGCTTTGGTCCGGAGGACCTTTTGGTGAAGTTTGCCTTGGCCGATGTAATGTGCGGTCACTGTGATGTAGTGGTCCTGCGCTATGCTAGTCCATACATCACTTGTAATGGCTACCTTGGCCACATTTGCTAGATCTGCGATGACATTCTGTCTCTCCACTCAGGGATGCATGTCAGTCCTGCAGGGGGGGGGGGGGGGGGGGTGTAACGTAGATTGAGGGCATTTGTCATCTCCCTAAACCATGGTGACTCCACTGTTGAAAAGGAATGCAACCCCTTTACCACAAACTTGGTGACAGCCCTGTGGCACTCGTCCACTTTGTCAGGTGCCATCTTTTTGGAAGCCAGAGTGAAGGGCGTTTGGGCCAATTTGGGGACAGGGGGTCGGGGTGGAGGTGGGGGACTGGGTGGGCGTGGAGGGGAGGTGGGGCTGTAGGTGCAGCTGTGGTCTTGCTGCATGCTGGGGGGAGCTTGGGCTGACTACCATCTAAAATTAAATGAAGATGACAAAAAAGATTAACATTTGTGCCCATCATTAAAACAACCATTCATTATGTGCAATAAGTGTTAAATGGCTTTATATTTATAAATATAGTACTATAATAATTACTATAACATCTCTTCAGCTCTTTATAAACAGAAAATGCATCTTTATTTTTTCTATTTGTTTTTCTTTGTTTTAAGTAACTAAAAAAATAGCCCTTGACCCTTGAACTACATTTTACCATGGCCTTCATATACAGTAGTTCTCTAACAGACAGAAGGCAAGTGACCTTTTTACTTTTGGAGAATAATAATATTGTAGAAACTGTGTGTGTACTGTCACTTTAAAATATATACGTCATCGTACCGTACGACGGTGTGTCACACACCAAAAATAGCCGACCTACAAGCTCACACCGCGTCTGCTCGCATCACTTTGAGAGCTTGTAGATCTGCCATTTTCGGCGTCGCACATTGAATATGTCACGCTACTAGTCATTCATTCATTCGCATGGAGCGATATATCATAACTCTGGCGGGGAGGTTTGAGTTTCCTCAACGGATTATTATCAATAGGTGCCGGGAGAGGGATAGTCTGGATACCTAACGTGCAATCACGTTTCAGCATTTCCTTAATCCCCCATAAAATGGGAAAGCTACTCTCATTGACTGCTTTCTTCAAATTACGCCTCCTTGTTCCCATTTGATGGAAATGCTCGATTCCAACTGGGTGGGGAAAAGATGGACTTGGATATAAAGAATTTGGAGACACCTGATCCGTTTACTGCAACCAACCAGCGAGCGTTCTGTCCAGCTTCTCTTTCCTTTTTTTTAATAAAGCGCAGGTGCGTTGATCAGGCTACTGCTGAAGTCTGATTTCAAATGCTGTCCTGTGAGTGAAATAACTTTTGGAACGTTATCCTCACTAGTTATCCTCACTATAAAGGTAAGCTCCTGGCAATGTTCTTTTTATTTAACCTACTACTAGTCTGCAGTGCCCGAAAAAGTACTTGTTTACTTATCCATAGCCTACTGCAATGTAGAAACACTCTCTGTTACAAGTAAAGTCCGGAATTCAGAAAGTACCAAACGCAGAAAGTACTCATGCAGACTGTCCCATTTCACAAGTTTTCAAATGTATAAAATATATAAAAATATTTTGAAAATGGCAGATCTACAAGCTCACTGTGAGCTTGTAGATCTGCTATTTTTAAATGGCCGAAATGTATAGGGCTGAAGTGGTTACTGTACGTGTTGTAATAATAATAATAATAATAATAATACAAATCTACAAAGTAACTAACTTAGCAAAAAAAATGTGGTGGAGTAAAAGTACAATATTTGCCTCTGAGATCAGATGTAGTGGAGTAGAAGTAAAAATAAATTGGAAATACTCCACTAAAGTAAAACATCACAATTATACCTAATTACGCGTACTTGAGTAAATGTACTTAGTTACTTTCCACCACCGCTGGTCTCCTACCTTATTTACTACGAAACGACTAACTACTTCAGCCCTAAAAAATAGCAACTCTCGTGAGTAGCTAGCTGTAGTATACAACCCTCGTAGACGTATTTATGATTCTGACGTTTTCAATCTACGAGAGTTGTAGGGTGCACTTCCTATAGTGCTTTGGACTTTCTGCACTATGCCCCGTAGACACTCCAAACATTGTACAAAATGAAAATAAAGGCGCTTACCGCCGAGCCCCAAATGTTAACTACTTCTACGGGGTAGTAGTGTAATGTAATAATCCATATCTTTCAATAAAGAAGTGTTTTAATGCCGTCTGTGGCCGAACGCCATTTTTTCACCCTCGTTTACTTCCTGTTTACATTTAGTGTAATTCCGGGTTCGACCGGATGCGCCCCCTCACTCACGTCACTACCGCCCATTGGGAACTTCCGACAGAATCGGCCACAGACGGCATTAAAACACTTCTTTATTGAAAGATATGGATTATTACATTACACTACTACCCCGTAGAAGTAGTTAACATTTGGGGCTCGGCGGTAAGCGCCTTTATTTTCATTTTGTACAATGTTTGGAGTGTCTACGGGGCATAGTGCAGAAAGTCCAAAGCACTATAGGAAGTGCACCCTACAACTCTCGTAGATTGAAAACGTCAGAATCATAAATACGTCTACGAGGGTTGTATACTACAGCTAGTGAGTAGCCATGGTTCACAATGCATGACGATCGTCTGTCACAAGCGTCATGGCGCTACTTGATCCTGTTTTTTGAAAGTTTTACATTTACAACCCGTCTACATAAACTTTCATATCAAATATAAAGTGCTGATCCCCCCCCCCCCCCCGGCCACGGATGTTACAAGTTAAAGCGCATGGGTCTAAATACCCGTATGTTATTGTATCAATATTGTATTGTTCAATAAAAAGCTTTATAATCCGATCGCCGACATTTTCTATATTTTTAATAATGTCTCAGGGTGCAATACACCTCCCAACCGATAGGGGCGCGTAGTTGACATCGGAGAAAATCCGAAGAAAATGGCCGGTGATCGGATTAAAAAGCTTTTTATTTAATAATACGGAAGATACGGGTATGTAAACCCATGTGCTTTAACTTGTAACATCCGTGGCCGGGGGCTTAGCACTTTATATTTGAAATTTGAACGTTTATGTAGATGTGCTGGTTGTAAATGTAAAATCTTCAAAAAAAACAGGAACAAGTAGCGCCATGACAGTCATGTTTCAGGGCTACTCTGTGCTGACTGCCGCGATGGAAGGTGCAGATTCCATTCAGAATGTGTATTAACTGTTCCGTGCAGCACAGTGCAGTGCATTTGGTTTTCCTCTTCCTCTAAGAACAGCATCATCATACATTACTACTATAATACCCTAAAACAATCATGTTGTCATTCTAGCATCCTCATTGCAGTACAGTGTAATGTTAGAACATATTATCATGTTTTTTTTACCACACTGATTAAGATTTATGATCAAACAGCTGTTGCACCTATTGTGACACAAGGAGTAATTTGAATGTTTACCAACTGATAATATTAGTGTACCATGCACCCAAATTGTAATACAAACGATATATATGGCATACTACTGAGCTGAATTGTTAGAATTAGCTTATTGTGTTTGTTGTAAATGTCTCTTTCTTATGGCAGATGGCTTCCAAACAGAAGAAGCACAGAGCTATGGGCCCTGAGGAGTGGATGTCCCGCCTGCAAAGGTTTGCTGCATCAGGAGGGGTCTGGCCCTCTGATGCAGGGAACAGGCCAGCACCACGCCAGAAAAAGTGGCATGAACTGTATATGAAGGTAAACTTGGACAAAGTGATACGTACGTGTACAATCATAAAACATAAAGCTATGTCATGAAGAGAGGACACATTTTTATGATTCACTGTTGAACAATATTACAGATAGAGAAATGTCCAGTGCAGAATAAGGGACAAATGTCTCTGTTTGGAGGGACACAGACATGCAACTGTGGTTTCCATAAAAAAAAAGGTACAGTATCAGAGTCTTTCATAAAATTAAGATGTGTTGGTGTTGTATTCGGTATTATTACATTTAATTTTATTTTCTGTGACCCTCTAGCCATCCAGCTCAGTCCCGGTGTCATCTGTAGTAGTGACACCACAACCAGGAGCCTCATCTGCATCAACACCTGATCACACAGTAACACCTGGGCAGACACACCGTAAGCAGATTTTGAGTCTAGCATCGGTAAGTAATGAATAATTACTGATACAGATATGTATTAGTAACATATTTAGACATAAAATGTACCAGACTCTACTTAATACGGTTTCTATTTTTCTTGTCAGTTTACAAAGCAACGGTTCGGTGGGTCTCATGGTGCTGCTTTAAAGCCAAATTTAAGTTTGGCTGGAAAGCATGCAAGCAAGGTAAGAAGGACACATCTTAAATGTGATTTTACACATGTATTCTTTTTATGCTGGGCTAACTATAAAGGGACTTTCATAAGACAAATTTGAATGATCTTCATTGGTGTAATGCCTAATGTTGATTTATTTTATTTATATTGTTGTAAACTCTGCTCTTGTTCTAATTAGACCAGCAGCACTTCTGACTCCTCTGCCAATGTTGAAAGTGCCATGGCAACAAGGACACCTTCACCTGCCCAAAGTCCCAGGACATTTATCCAGTCTGTCTCTCCTCTGTCTCTCCCTCCTTCTCCTGTGACTGCAACCACCTCTTCCTGTGTTTCATCGTCCACTACTAGAGCTGTGAGAAACGCTTCAATTATCCTAAGTTTATTCACAATCTTGTAACTAGTATCTTTCATGAGTGGCTTGTAATCATGTCTAATATTTGCCTTTTTAAATGTATAAATTAGGAAGTATCAGCCACCGCCTCCTCTGGTACCTCCTTTGCTCCTCTCACCCTTGTGACCTCTGCTACATCTGCAACCAACTCTGCTGCTTCCTCTGTGAGTGGACCCTCAGTCCAGCCTGATAGGGAGACTCCTGATTTAAATACATTCTGGCTGCCGGTAAGGCTGATGGAGACCATACCACCTCAGGATCAGAAATGGATTTCAGCAGCTCTGTGGAAGCACGAGCAGCTGCGCACAGACCTGAAACTGTGGTACGATCCACCAGAGCCACATCTGACTTATGGTCAGGTCCCCACTCCAGAACGCTTCTTCACCCACCGACTTCTCTTGTGGATGCCATACAAACTCTGGAAGATGCCGTTGTCCTGTCCCGCTTGTGGAAATCAGCTCACAGGCTACGGAGTCCACAAGAGAGCCCGCCATGTTCTTGATGTGGACAGATATTACCTGTTAATAACAGAGACTCTATGTTGCTATGATACCAAATGCAAATTTAAGACCGTCATATCCACCAGCAAGGCCATCTTGGACCAGCTGGATTTGGAACACAGGCTGGAGTTCAGACTGATCCTGACTCAAAAGTGAGTGTACTGAGATTATTTAGCCTGAGTCACAAATGTTTGTCATTGAAACACTAGAATTACACTAGCTGCTTTTAATGCTTGTCTTTTTGTCTCTCTTTCCCTTTGTTTAACTCAGATACGCTTGTGACATCCGGGTGATACGCTTATTGAGGGAGAGGACCCTGGGTAACAGCCCCACCCGCTTGTTCAAACAGCTGAGGGAAAACCACATCGAGGAGTGGCTTAAGTGCCTCTGCCGGTACCTTGGCATGTGCTCAAACTTTGCTTCTCGGCCGGGCCTACTCCCTGTCAAGTTCCAGGAGCCACCTGAGCCACTAGCTGTCCCTTCTCACAGGTGGCATTAAAACACTTCTTTATTGAAAGATATGGATTATTACATTGAACTACTACCCCGTAGAGCCAGTTAACATTTGGGGCTTGGAGTTAAGCACCTTTATTTTCACATTTGTACATGTTTGGAGTGTCTACGGGGCATAGTGCAGAAAGTCCAGGTCTCCATGGGGCGTGAACCCTACAACTCTCGTAGATTGAAGACGTCAGAATCATAAATACGTCTACGAGGGTTGTATACTAAAGCTACATCAGAGTGATGGGTACCCTACCATTTAATATATGGTACTTGTTGCGTATAGTGCCTATAACCCTCTCTACATGGATCCTGAGGTGTGCTACAGTATCTTGCGTGTTTCTTGCACGTCTTTTTCTGTCATCTGGGCTGTCAGACAACCAAGCCATACATCGTCTCTTTGTTACGTCGGGAGACCTGGCTGGCTTCCATTTGTGAATGCGGTGAAAAGTTAGTCCGTTGTCCATTTTAGCCCCTTTATTCTCAACTTGTCCAGGGTGAGAAGCCGTGGAACAGTTTTCATACAACAATTCATTCCTATTTTGGCGAAACACTGCTGAAAGAGCACTAACTAGCAGGCTACTATTAGCGAACCTCCGAGTGAAGGGAGATGTCGACCCCACCGACCGGGGGCGGGGCTAGCCGCAGCCGCGGAGTGACACCAGCCTTGCCTGCCCTATTGGATTATTAACAGAGACTTGCTAACATGGTGGGCTGCAAGCACCACATACCTTGGGTAAAAGAGGAAGGTTGCCCCGCTGTGTGGTAGCCGACGGCTCCGGTGTTGTTTCGACTCGTCGCAGACATGCAAAGGTATCACATTTTGGCTTTATGTGATGCACGATGGACAGATGCCTCTGCATTGTTGAAGTGTTACCACCTACGTATTGTGATGGTTGTGGCAGAGCACAGACTCATGGAGTGACATTGATGAACAGACGCAGTGATTGACTGCATTGATTTCAGGTGCGGTGTGAACACTGACACTATAAAAGAGTCAGTCGGACTTGGACACGGATAGGAGCAAAACGTCTTGTGAACCGGCACTCAAGGGACGGGAGGGGCGTTCGCAAGTTATAGTCTTGCCGACGCGAAGCTAGCTAGCGAGGGGGAGCTAGCTATATTGTTGGTAGCAGGAGGGGAGGCTATAACCACGGTCTCCTGTAGTTAGCTAGGGGGAACTTAGTGAGTGTACGGCACACTGCTCCGCCGATCTGCGACCGTGCGAGTGTCCAGCACAAGGACTGACTGAATCTTGTCCCCACGTTCCCGTCGTCCAGCCAGTATCTCCCCGGGGAGTTGGACGGTCGGTGGCACAAGCTCAGACCCCGGGGGAGGGTCCCGCCGCCTGGCGAGTTAAGTACCCATGCAAGCAATCGAGTATTGTTGCATAACATTGGTGCACAGATAAAAGCACTGCATTTTAAGTACTGTAGCAAATGCTTTTATTATTAGGGGTTCAAGCACTGTATTGTTAACTTCATAGAGTATGAATTAATGAAGATCGCTCTGTACATTTGTACATCCTTGTTGTCCTGCTTCTTCCAAGGTCTGACATTATCTACCACTGTGTAGAAACGATAGAAAACTGCATTTATTACATTGGTGGCAGCGGTGGGGTTTATCAAAATGTCAGACCCTGAAAATAACGCAGAAGATGGTAACAATGTTAACCAGCCTAATTTGTTTGCAACTCCACGGCCAGTTTTTATGCCAGAAACCTTCACGGGCACAGGGCGGGAATGGGTTGATTGGGCTGAACAGTTCGAAATGGCAGCTGATGTTAATAATTAGGTTGAATCCCTGAGATAAAAATGTATGAGCCTGCCTCCCTAAGGTAGTGACAAAATAAATTAGCCAAAAATAATGACAAATAAAGAATCCCTGTACTGGCCGCAAATCAAGTTCTCATCCCTTTGCTCAGTTTAACTCTATAAGGAAAAAGTCTATCCAGACAACAATAGACCGCCGAAGTCTGACGTCATTTACACATCCTTTGTTTGTCTACCTGGTTCGCAGTTTTCCACCCCCGTTCTGAATCCCATAGACGTATTTAATATCGCGTCAAATAAGAACTGTGTTCCAAAAATAAACAAATGACCCCGGCGTGTTGACTCTTATGGATATGAAGCATCAACTGACGGTGAGAAAACGCTAATGTTACTTCCGCCGAATTAGTTACATTTTCGCCAGAAACAGACTGTATCAAATATAAGTGACTGACTATCATAAACGATACAGAACCCCCTCCCTGACAATAACGCCGACACGCAGTGTTTATTTTTGGACCACAATTCTTATATGAGACGATTCTAAGATGACCCAATGTTATTCTCCATAGAGAAATTACTTCCGCAAACCTGGGGATGAACGAGTCACGTCAGGACTTCGGTGCTCTATAAAATGAACAATCCAAGGGGAACATGGGTCAAGCTTGGAGCACCAAATAACTTCTACTAGAAATGCTGCAATTTTTGCCAATAAATTTCAACTTGACATTAAGCGCTTTATTTTCATCTATAACAATATTACAAATATAATTAAACAATTTGAAACTTCAAAAGCTGGTGTTCGTAGGTTCCGTACAGTACCACGCTCTGTAGCATAGCCTATATTGTGGAGCATCTTCATTCTAAATGTACAGTAATTTTAAGGATTCTAAACATGCTGACTTTCAGTGCAGAGTAAATCATTCCCAAGCATAAAGTTGACATTGTAAAACCATGGAACATATGACAAAAAATAATTTTTAACTGTAAATGTTTTTTTTTTTTTTTTTACAGTTTAGGCGAACAGAAAACAAGCCCAAACCAATGTTAGCCAATGTTGCATCTTTTAAAAACAGCAATTTATGGGTTGTCTACTTTATACACAATGCACGGTATATTATGCAAATAGCTGTGTGATAACACTATCTAGATCACTGAACAGGCCACAACTGTCACAGTTTGCCATAACCCCTTTATGTTCCGTCTTTAATGTTTAGACCCTCTGTCAAAACGCCTCTCCACCATGAGTCTGCTTTCTGTGTGCCTTCTATATTCAGCTCTGAATATGACAACTGGATGCACTGAGCACTCTGAAAGAAAGGACATTTCCTTGGTGCCCTCAGATTGAATCCACAAACGTAGGTACAGTACATAAAAACAGTGCAAATAAAATTGTATTCCAAAAGTGCATTAATCATCAAGCAACACAGTAAGTTCTTCCTCCATCTCCTCCTCGGTTGGTTGGTTTTTACGCCCTCCTCCTGATGCCCAGGCTGTAAATCCTGGGCGTTTGGTTCTTGGCCCCGACTGCCACCACCTCAAAACAGACCTCTCTGCATCAAAGGTGTCCATAGACGGCATACCCATTACACAGGATCTGGAGGAGAAAGACAACATGACATATTTCGCTACTCATATCTTTCTGCGTTACACAAGTTTGGAAAAGTATCAATCATTGAACCTGTGTTGCCTTGTGGATGTATGTAGAAGAATGGTACCAGCTGAAAGCAGAGGCTGACAATGTCGACCTCGTCTCGATGGAGGTAGAAGAGGACCAGGGGGTAGAAGATGAGGAGGAGTCCGCGCAAGACTAAGACAAACCATTCCACCATCATGTTGTACTGAGCACTGAGGATGAGGAGGTTGATATACTCTTTAAACAACTCAGCCGTACCCTCATTATCATCATCATCTCGTGTGTGTGTGTGTGTGTGTGTGTGGTCTTTACCTGTCCACCTCCTAGCCTTCCTCCTCGTCCTCTTCATCCAACAGGTCCTTTTCAGCTTTGAAGAATTGGTGGAAGACGTAGAGGATGTAGGAGAATGGTACCAGCTGAAAGAAGAGGCGGACAATGTCGACCTCATCTCGATGGATGAAGAAGAGGCCCAGGGGGTAGAAGACGAGGAGGAGTAGGCGCAAGACAGAGACAAACCTTTTCATCATCTTGCGCTCAGCTTTGTCGATGAGGAGGCCGATAAACTCCTTAATCTCCTCATTTGCCTTTGCATCATCATCTATGTCCTCCTCCTCCTCCTCCTCCTCCTCTTCCTCGTCCCACTGAAATGATATGAAAACAAGTATATTAGGTATGCCACAATTAGTGTGTGTGTGTGTGTGTGTGTGTTGTCTTTACCCGTCCACCTCCTCGCCCTCTTCATCCAACGGGTCCTTTTCAGAAGAATTGGTGGAAGACGTAGAGGATGAAGGAGAATGGTACCAGCTGAAAGCGGAGGCGGACAATGTCGACCTCATCTCGATGGATGAAGAAGAGGCCCAGGGGGTAGAAGACGAGGAGGAGTAGGCGCAAGACAGAGACAAACCTTTTCATCATCATCTTGCGCTCAGCTTTGTCGATGAGGAGGCCGATAAACTCCTTAATCTCCTCATTTGCCTTTGCATCATCATCTATGTCCTCCTCCTCGTCCTCGTCCCACTGAAATGATATGAAAACAAGTATATTAGGTATGCCACAATTAGTGTGTGTGTGTGTGTGTGTGTGTGTTTGTTGTCTTTACCCGTCCACCTCCTCGCCCTCTTCATCCAACGGGTCCTTTTCAGCTTTGAAGAATTGGTGGAAGACCTAGAGGATGAAGGAGAATGGTACCAGCTGAAAGCAGAGGCGGACAATGTCGACCTCATCTCGATGGATGAAGAAGAGGCCCAGGGGGTAGAAGACGAGGAGGAGTAGGCACAAGACAGAGACAAACCTTTTCATCATCATCTTGCGCTCAGCTTTGTCGATGAGGAGGCCGATAAACTCCTTAATCTCCTCATTTGCCTTTGCATCATCTATGTCCTCCTCGTCCTCGTCCCACTGAAATGATATGAAAACAAGTATATTAGGTATGCCACAATTAGTGTGTGTGTGTGTGTGTGTGTGTGTGTGTGTGTGTGTGTGTGTGTGTTGTCTTTACCCGTCCACCTCCTCGCCCTCTTCATCCAACGGGTCCTTTTTTTGCTTTGATTATCTCAATGATTAATTTGATAGCTTTTGTTCCCTTGCTCTTATACTGAGTATATTTTCGTTTTTTGCATATTTTATTCGTTTTGACTGTTTTACTGTCTTCTTATTTTGATGTACTTGTTTTTATGATCTTTAATTGTTTTGTGTAAAACCCTTGAGTTGCATTTTATGTATGAAAGGTGCTAATGATAATAAATATCATCATTAATAATCGATCCCTTATTTTGGGCATGGTCATTTTATGCAAAACGTTTTCAAAACATTTCCCTAGGACTTTTTTGTGTTATCCTATTTATGATTGAGTTTCAAATGTAGTCTTATGCAAACTTCTAAAAGTATTCAAATATCAATCAATCCATCCTATAGCTGCCATGTTGGGACCAACACAGGTGTTGGTCCCAACATCACATGGCAGGTGTAGGAAGGACTACATTTGAAACTAATGGATCCTTTTAGCCTTAATGTCTAAAGTGTACCTCATGCTGTTTACATTGCTGTCTAATAATTAAAGTTGCAAATCAATCAATGCCACCCCAACAGGTGATGGACAGGGACCAGGGCCTGCTTGAAGAAAGCAGAGAGGAAAGCAGAGAGGTAAGTGAGAATGACAAAGTGATGAGAAGTTACCACACCTATCCACTTTAGATTATTTGGCCAAGGTACTTTTGCACATATGTAAATTGACTTGGTGTGGTTAGTGGTTTTTAACCACACCAACATAGCGGTGTGGTTAAAACACTGCTATGTGTGTTCATCCATCGAGATGAGGTCGACATTGTTCGCCTCTGCTTTCAGCTGGTACCACCAGCTTGTAGATCGACTATTCTCAAATAGCCTAAGTCTATATAGGGCTAAAGTGGTTAACTTATGTTTTTTAATAATATTTAAAATCTACTAAGTAATAATAACTAAAGTTGTCCAATAATTGTAATGGAGTCAAAGTGCTATATTTGCCATAATGACTTCTTTACGCATTGAACCAACTTGATTGGTTTTGATTATAGATTTTTTTTAAATCAACAAACAAACAAACGTTGCATACGTGTAGTCGGTGTGTGGCTTGAGGTTCTTCAGCTCGATGTCCTCCCTCTAGCTCTTCAGGTTCTGGATGTCGGTGAAGAAGCTGTTGTTGTAGAGGACCAGGATGTACATCTTGCGGTACGGGTGCAGGATCTGCACCGTGATCACAGCGCTCGATTGCAACACCTGTAAGGGGGTGCAACCATTTAAATGTATTAAAAAGTATCAATAATCGATCATCTGATTAAATAATTGATTAATAACTTACAGTTGGAACGTTTGGTTTAACAGTCCCATCTGTAAGTACTAAGAGACATGGAGAGCCAGCTTTTAGTTTGTATCTCTCTGCCAGTGATTCCCCGAATGGCTGAATAAGCAGATCTTAAGACATATTTATTTTTGCTTTGCTTATCTCAATGATTAATTTGATAGCTTTTGTTCCCTTGCTCTTATACTGAGTATATTTTCGTTTTATGCAAATTTTATTCGTTTTGACTGTTTTACTGTCTTCTTATTTTGATGTACTTGTTTTTATGATCTTTAATTGTTTTGTGTAAAACCCTTGAGTTGCATTTTATGTATGAAAGGTGCTAATGATAATAAATATCATCATCATTAATAATCGATCCCTTATTTTGGGCATGGTCATTTTATGCAAAACGTTTTCAAAACATTTTCAAAACTTTAAGTAATGAAAGTAGCTACATCTACAAGCTCACAACCAGGCCTGGAATTTCACCATTTTAGTGGCAAGGCCACTTGGCCTTTGGTGTTGTAATTCTTTTGACGGCAGGAAGGCCATCAAATAAAACAAGATTTTAGTCCATTGAAAGAATTAATTGAATTTAAGGGTTAAGGATAATTTTAAATGTAATATGTATTGTAGACTATCTGCAGTGAAATAAATAAAGTATGGTATTTACACTATGATCCATGTTATTGACCAGATCGAGGTTAACTAACTGCCTCATTTCTGACTGGGTATGTTGTTGAAGGGCCGTAGGAAAGGGGGGGGGACGGGGGGGATTCGTCCCCCGTGGGCCGCGGAGAGGCCTCGTGTGGGCCGCGAACCGGTATTTGGGCCACGGGGAAAAAGAGGAGGAGAAAAAAAGCCTCAAATGAGGCCGGCACTAGGACCCCGCGGCCGCTGCCTGGAAGGGAGGGCTGATGGGCCCAGATCACGATCAGCTGTGTGAGCTGCTTGAAGGTGGAAGAGCGGCCCCCTCTCCCTGGCTCTGAGCGGCCCACCCCCCCTCTCCCTCCCCCCTCATTACCTGCTCATCAGAGACCAGCTGTGGCCCTGTAGGTGTGCAGCTTAAACGACGCTGGCCACGGGTGAATTGTTTGTTGGAGAGAGAAACATGCCACCAAAAAAAAGAAAGGGGGTGCTGAAAAGCAGCGCGAGAAAAAGCCAAAAAAAATATTAGTAGATGCCAGCACATGCCACAAAATAAGTGATTTGTTTGCTGCTGCTGGAAGCAGGGCTGCTGCTACTGTGAGTACTGTCCCCCAGCCCCAAAACACAGCTCCTCCTCGGCCAAGCAGCGTGGCTGCTTCCCCTGTTGTCCTCCAAGTTGGAGCAACAGCCACGCCAGGCACTAGCACAGTAGTTGAACCGGTAAGCATAAAGCAAGCATCATGCAGTCATTGTGGTGTAAATTAATTAACAGTGCCATTTTTTTAAAGATGCTTTTACTTTACCTGAGACTGTTTCTAGTTCCTTTGCAGATTTAGATTAATGTAAAACATAAATTAACCACTTAAATCTTCACCTGACCTGATGCATTTTGAAAATGTTTGAAAAATAAAACAAATAACTGTCATATTTACTTTTAGTACCCTATATTTTGATGGCAACAACACGTTTGCACTTTTACTGTAGTAATAGTAATTGAGCATTATTTTCTACACTGTGGTATTGCTACTTTTACTAAAGTAAAAAACATGACAGGGAGGGAGCAAGTTATTTTGTCAGCATTGTGTTTGCTAAGCTCACATTGCTAAGCTCACATTGCTCTATCTGACTGTTAGGACTACAATGAATGAAAACAAAACAAGTCCCTAGGACTTTTTTGTGTTATCCTATTTATGATTGAGTTTCAAATGTAGTCTTATGCAAACTTCTAAAAGTATTCAAATATCAATCAATCCATCCTATAGCTGCCATGTTGGGACCAACACAGGTGTTGGTCCCAACATCACATGGCAGGTGTAGGAAGGACTACATTTGAAACTAATGGATCCTTTTAGCCTTAATGTCTAAAGTGTACCTCATGCTGTTTACATTGCTGTCTAATAATTAAAGTTGCAAATCAATCAATGCCACCCCAACAGGTGATGGACAGGGACCAGGGCCTGCTTGAAGAAAGCAGAGAGGTAAGTGAGAATTACATAGTGATGAGAAGTTACCACACCTATCCATTTTAGATTATTTGGCCAAGGTACTTTTGCACATATGTAAATTGACTTGGTGTGGTTAGTGGTTTAACCACACCAACATAGCGGTGTGGTTAAAACACTGCTATGTGTGTTCATCCATCGAGATGAGGTCGACATTGTTCGCCTCTGCTTTCAGCTGGTACCACCAGCTTGTAGATCGACTATTTTCAAATAGCCTAAGTCTATATAGGGCTAAAGTGGTTAACTTATGTTTTTTAATAATATTTAAAATCTACTAAGTAATAATAACTAAAGTTGTCCAATAATTGTAATGGAGTCAAAGTGCTATATTTGCCATAATGACTTCTTTACGCATTGAACCAACTTGATTGGTTTTGATTATAGATTTTTTTTAAATCAACAAACAAACAAACGTTGCATACGTGTAGTCGGTGTGTGGCTTGAGGTTCTTCAGCTCGATGTCCTCCCTCTAGCTCTTCAGGTTCTGGATGTCGGTGAAGAAGCTGTTGTTGTAGAGGACCAGGATGTACATCTTGCGGTACGGGTGCAGGATCTGCACCGTGATCACAGCGCTCGATTGCAACACCTGTAAGGGGGTGCAACCATTTAAATGTATTAAAAAGTATCAATAATCGATCATCTGATTAAATAATTGATTAATAACTTACAGTTGGAACGTTTGGTTTAACAGTCCCATCTGTAAGTACTAAGAGACATGGAGAGCCAGCTTTTAGTTTGTATCTCTCTGCCAGTGATTCCCCGAATGGCTGAATAAGCAGATCTTAAAACATATTTATTTTTGCTTTGCTGATCTCAATGATCAATTTGATAGCTTTTATTCCCTTGCTCTTATACTGAGTATATTTTCGTTTTATGCAAATTTTATTCGTTTTGACTGTTTTACTGTCTTCTTATTTTGATGTACTTGTTTTTATGATCTTTAATTGTTTTGTGTAAAACCCTTGAGTTGCATTTTATGTATGAAAGGTGCTAATGATAATAAATATCATCATCATTAATAATCGATCCCTTATTTTGGGCATGGTCATTTTATGCAAAACGTTTTCAAAACTTAATGAAAGTAGCTACATCTACAAGCTCACAACCAGGCCTGGAATTTCACCATTTTAGTGGCAAGGCCACTTGGCCTTTGGTGTTATTTTTTTGACGGCAGGAAGGCCATCAAATAAAACAAGATTTTAGTCCATTGAAAGAATTAATTGAATTTAAGGGTTAAGGATAATTTTAAATGTAATATGTATTGTAGACTATCTGCAGTGAAATAAATAAAGTATGGTATTTACACTATGATCCATGCTCAGCCCTGCACCAATCAAAGTCACTGGAATGGTTTAAAGATGGGGACTCAGGGGAGTTAAGAATTCAGAATCTCAACAAAAGACACTGGTGTCTACATGACAAGAAAGAGACACTGGTGTCTACATGACGAGAAAGAGACAGAGCAGAAAGTGGTAGTCAGCTGGGGCATTAAGGCCACTGTGGCCTCAGGGCAATTTTTTTTGAGGAGCACAAGGCCAAACTGAGGGGCAAGTCATCGACGGCCATGGCCTTAGTGGCCTCCCTGAAATTCCTGCCCTGCTCACAACGCATCTCGATGCAACACATTGTGATAGATATAAAGTATTCAATCAATCAATATCAATCAAAAGCACCTGTTTGAGCTTCATGGCCGGGTTGGTGTCGGTGAAGATGGGGCTCAAGCTGACGGGGTCCTCTGGCGAGGCTCCGGACGGGCAGTCGTCCAGGCCGCACGGCGAGGCGAAGTCCGGCGGCGGCGTGGTGTAGTCTCCGCCCCCAACGCCTCCGCCCCCGGCGAAGTATGGCGTGACGCTGCTGCCGTCGTCGGTGCACACGATGCCGGCATGCGCGGGTTCTGGCTCAGCAGGCTGTAGCCGGAGAAGCCGGCGGGCGAGTCGCACACCTGTTTAGTGTAACAGTGTTAATTGTAAGTGTTATATAATTACACAAAATGATATACAAATAAGTGCTTCTGCCTGACTCCATTCTCCATATGTATAATAATACAGTGCATTAGTGGTCACAGCTCCTTAAGTCCCCTCCTTCTGTCCCCTGTATAAATATCCTGCCACACCTCCACCTTGTGTATTTCCTTATTGGAATGAGGTGGGTGTCTTTTGTTATCTTCTCTATAACAAAATAAGAATTGGAGTTACAAATTACTTATACAGGGTTTGTTTAGAAAGGAGTCCATGCACTAGAGCCATATTAACTTGGAGACGTGTGTTTTGTGTCGTTCTGTCAGAATAAATGGAGATTGTCTCCAAAGAGAGTCCTGGGTCCGTCTAAATCCATTCAACACAACACAGAGATAACGATTACACCGGATTTTAGGATGAAATTAGGATGAAACATATTGGACTGTCAAATACTGATGTATCATTCATTTCATGATTGTATGGGTGCCGTTATCTTAGTATTGGATACCATTCCCGTTGCTGTCGGGCAGAAACCTCTTATCTCCATATTCTAACTTTTTGCGTTTTCTTTAGTAAATCAATGTCCTACTTCAGTGGGTTTCAACCTTTTTCTCTTCAAGGACCCCCACATTCACACATATTAGCCCACGGACCCCCCATTTGAAAAGATATGCCAGGGACTTAACCATTTTGATTTCTTGGGGGTCCCAATCTACACTGTATCATCATCATATTAGTGTTCATTTAACTCTGAGAGTGTACAAATGGAACCAAATGGACCTGTTAGGGTCCATTTGGTTCCATTTGTGCACTCTCAGAGTTACAGACACATAAGGGTCAATTTGGTTCCTAACTATTCATTTGGGGGACCCCCTGGAACACCCTCAAGGACCACTGGTGGTCCCCGGACCACTGATTGAGGTACTGCCCTACTTGATCATACTACAGCGTCTCACAAAAGCAGCAAAAGTAGCAGATCCACAAGCTCTAAACGCGACACGAAGCGGCGCGTTTAGAGCTTGTGGATCTGCTACTTTTGCTTGTTTTGAATTTGAATCCTGAAGAGTTACACTTTTGGACAGATGAGGTTTCCACCCGACAGAGATGATTTGCTCTGTACCCACACTGTTGTGACACATTACACAATGTGACACATTATTACCCTAAAAAAAACTTTGATCTGAGTAGCCTGAGGTGTTACTCCTTTGTTGGGGAGATAAAGGGCCTCAAACCACCTGTAATGTATAAACAAGCCCGATCTGCCCATGACAGGAGGGGGGGGGCGGGCTCATACTGTCTCATGCTGTTGACTATTGGTTTGTAAAGATTCAATTCTACTGAAAAAATGAGTTTAGGGAGTTCTTGGAGAGACAGGACAGTGAGAGGAGAGAGAGTTAAGTTATCCCTCTGGCACTAGTACCTTTTTCTGGTTATTGTAGGAATGACAGCAGTGGACCAGAGCTGTGAAGCATAATTAAACACTCCAGAATGAAGCCGAACCCCCCCCCCCCCCCCCCCCCCCCCCTAATGACTGTCTACCTGTAATGACTGTACGTACCTAATGACTGTCCATCTCAGGGTCTGCGTTGTTGTTGCACTTTGAAGTCTTGACCTGTAGTTGGAGGGTGATCAATTTATTGCTTTATGACTGGAGTACTTATGATATTATTAATATATTTGTGTATGTTAAAAGTGTTTACTATTTATATAGTATTCATATAACATCATATTATACTGTTTATATTTATTCTATTATATTTATTTTGTACTTATTTTGCAAAACGTAAAAGGCCTTCTTTAGCCCTGTATGTTTTATTTAATCTAATAAAGCTGTTCCCTTTCTATGTCTGATACATGAATTTAGACACATATTAAACGAGCATTTTCTGTCTACTGGGTTGCATCATATTTGTCTTCACTTTTTTCAATTTCAGTACAGTACAGTACAGATTTTAATTGTAGAAAAGGGCAGGTCTCAAAGGTAACATTTGTTAGACATTATTTCATAAAAGGAAATACAGGGTGCACTAGTAAAATTGTATTGTTATTCGGGCAGAAATTTAAAGCACTCACACTTTTCAGATTAAGTTCATGTCTGAAATTGCAGCAATTAATTTGTAATTGTAATAAAATGCAGGTCTCAATCACAGCATTTGCTTTTATCAAAGGTAGGTAAACCAAAGGTTTTTTTTTGTATCTCAAAGGTACCAAGTGCTATAGAGCAGGAGGGGTGTTTGTTTAATTTTCCAGAGCTCTTATTGTCTCCGCCAGGCCGAAGGCATGGCGAGAGAGTATGTTTTACCCTTTGTCCGTCCGTCCGTGTGTCCGTGTGTGTGTCCGTGTGTCCGTCTGTCACCAGCTAATCTCCGGCACCGTTGGCCCGGTCGCTCCGAAATTGTGCACACACACTCCCTGGATGCCAATTCAGAACCTCTGCCCCAAATCTTTCACATGGCCCTTTTATAGCGCCACCAGGAGGTCGATTTGTGCAAAACCCATTTTTTTATATTACTCCTACAAAATGGATTTCCCATATTCCATCCTCATTGCCTAAGGTTGGCTTCCAAAGTTTGCAGGATTGGTCCGTTTTGAACAAAAAGCCTCAAAGTATACACACAGCTTGGGATTTCCGTGAAATTTCACACGCACATTCCCACTAGGCCGAGGAAGAAATGCCACCCTTCTCACATTGGCCTGTTATAGCGCCACCAGCAGGTCTAATTTAGCAAAACACATTTTTGGAACAAAATGCCTCAAATCATGAATGCAGTGTCAATGCAAGAATAAATGGCACGGTTGGCACCCTTTTCACATTGGCCTATTATAGCGCCACCAGGAGGCCAGAATAACGTACCTGACCTGGCGGAGACCTGTGCTCCGAGGAGCACTTTTTCTAGTCTTATGTTATGTTATCTTATCTTGATGATGTGGCGCCTGAAATGTACATGGAATTGGTTTAGTAAAAACATGTAATTGTGCGAGTCAACTCATGGGCCATAGTTAGCCTTATTTGAGTTAAATGGTTACCAATTATACTAATTGGTCTGTGTTCTTGGTATAGTCTCGCCTAGTATAAAACAGAGGCTGCAAACAGTGGGATGTGTCAAATTGGCTTGGGCAACAAGCAGGTAACACCCAGGAAGAGAAGGGTTTATAGCCTGCTACAGTATCTTGTCTGTTGGGTTCATAGTGTCTGTATTTTGCCTTCAAGTTAATTAACATCTAACAAGGATGGACGGACTTGCACACAGAGATTTCACACATTTATATAATATGATATAGATGATGCCTTCTACATCCTTGCACATTCCCTATGCTGGTTTATAATACCTGCAGTTTTACCTGTACTTGAAATGTAGGCCTATTTATATTTTTACTTCATTACATCCAGTATTATTATTGTCTCCGCCAGGCCGAAAGGCATGGCGAGAGAGTATGTTTTACCCCCTGTCTGTCCGTCCGTCCGTGTGTGTGTCCATCCGTCCGTCCGTCCGTCCGTCCGTGTGTCATTCTGTCATTTTGTGTACAGCTAATCTCCGGCACCGTTGGCTTGATCGCAGCCAAACTGTGCATACACACTCCCTGGATGTGAACCTCTGCCCCACATTTTTCACATAGGCCTGTTACAGCGCCACCAGGAGGCCGCTTTGTGCAAAACATATTTTTTGACAGTACTCCTACAGATTTTGCCCAAAAATCATGCAAATCGGTATCTCTAGTCATTAAACGAAACAGGTCTTTCAGATTTTTCATATTCCATCTTGATTGACTAAAAATGGCTTCCAAAGTTTGTAGGAGTGCTCTGTTTTGAACAAAATGCCTCAAATCATGAACACAGCATGCAATTTCCATGGCATTTTGCATGCACATTCCCATTAGGCCAAGGGAGAAATGCCACTTGAACATTTTCAAAACAGCCTCATGGTGGCGCTATAACAGGCCCATTTGTGTTTTTACCTATAACTGCACCGATCTGTGTAAAACTCTGTATGCGCACTCCCTAGAGGTCAAGGAAAAACCTTTGCCCTGCATTTTTCACTTCTGCCTTTTATAGCGCCACCAGGAGGCCGACTTATGTAAAACATATTTCTTTACATTACTCCTTCCGATTTTATCCAAATTTCACGCAAATCGGTACACATGATCTCTATAGTCATGTGATCAAGCCGGATCTGTTTCATTTTTCATATTCCATCCTGATTGGCTAAGATTCACATCTAAAGTTCGCAGTAGTGGCTTGTTTTGAACAAAATGCCGCAAATCATGAATGCAGTGTCCTATTGCCATGCAAGGCCTGCATACACAGATTATGTATGCACACAGTAGTTGAAGTTGAATTAAGTACTGCTGATGTTAAAGTAATTGAGCAAATCAAAGACATTGTGGACAACATGGTCTTCCCATAGGGGAATAAACAAGTAAATATAACCTAACCAATATAACCACAGGTAAGAATATTTGACTGCAGTTAACTCTGACTCAGATCCCATGCAGATGACTTTAATATAACTTCAACAGTACTGATCTTGACGTCACCTATTTATTCATGCAGCTGTGGGAGTTCTGTGAGATAATAGTAAAAGATATAAGTCATTAGATTACAAAATATTTTCCTGATTGAATATGTGATGCATCGAACAATATGTATGGAATACATTGAAACATTGAACAATTCATTATCATTATATCAGAGAGATTAGGCCTTTTTTAAATTAAAAACACTTAAATCCCTATTACTCCTAAATGTTTTTAGCAAGCTGCACAACATTTTCTACACAAAATCCATGGACCAATATTTAAAATTCCAGTTGAGCAATATTACCATTAAATTATCCTTCTACCCCCTAACTCAGTGGTTCTCAACCTTTTCAGGCCACGACCCCCCAAAATAATCATATTTGAACTGGGGACCCCCCAGGGACCCCCCCACCCTGACAAGCACTTTAAAACAATGCTGGCATGGAGTTGAGGCATTGCATTTAGTTTGATTCGGTTCCGCTGGAAAATATTGTGAAAATAGCACATCTACAAGCTCACAACGTCTCGCAACACGTTGTGAGCTTGTAGATCTGCTTGTAGATCTTGTTGTCTCATACAGGTACAACAGTAACATTTTGTTGCTTGTACCTGTATGATTGAGTGACAAATAAACCCTTCTTGAATCTTGATTCTCAGTGTCACACAAAGTATACTCTGCTTCTGAACATGCTATTTTCATATCATTTGTCTATCTATGCCTTGGTTTTCTCCAACTCTTTCATTCATACTGTCATTCATACTGTCCATGATGGTAATATATTTCTCCTAGCTCTGCTGTTCATTTCCTTTGCTCAAGTCACTACTGCCAAAACCTGGAATCATTTGCATAAGCTGCTTTGGTCCCATCTCCATCATGTTCTGAACCTGTTCGTACATGTCCCGCATGGTGCACTGACCATGGATCAGATTGTTCATGAGTTCTTTGTTGTCGTCCATTTTCAATTCTTTAAATTGTCAAACAATCCTTCAATGTCTCCCATTCCAAGCAGTTTGTTGATGAAGGGCTGTGATTTAAAAGGCTCAAAATCATCTATGTGTTCCCCTGTTCCAATAAAGATGATTGGACTCTTAGTGGCAGCAACAGCACTGAGGGCCCCTCCTCCTTTAGCGTGTCCGTCCAGTTTAGTAACGATGACTGAGGCCACGTCTACTTTATCTTTAAAAGCCTGAGATTCACAGGCCTGGCCAATAGATGCGTCCATCACATACACTATGTTGTCTGGTTGCACAGCGTTGGAAACTTGCAGCATCTCTTCAAACAGAGATTCTTCTTGTTTGTGTCATCCACTCGTGTCAACAATGATGATCTCAAAGTTCTCTGATTTAAACCTCTCTACTCCCTCTGCTGCAATGACCACCGGATCCATCTCTGTGTAACTTCCATAGAAAGGAATTCGGGCTTTTGTAGCATTCTGTTTCAATTGATCAAAGGCACCAGCTCTGTAGGTGTCAGCACAGATCAAACAGGTCTTCCAGCCTTTTCTTTGGTAGAAGTATGCCATCTTAGAGCAGGTCGTAGTTTTTCCACTGCCCTGCAGACCAACAAACATGATGACGTTGTTCTTCCCTTTGGTTGGATTCCAAGCATTCACGCCTGGATCGACCAGCTGAACCAATTCTTTGAACACAGCACATTGGATCATCTTTTTCTTGTTCAGACCAGAAGCCATCTCTTCCAGGACAATGGCAGACTTGACATTCTCTCGTAGCTGTTTGACAAGTTTAATGTTGACACCAGCCTTCAACAGGGCTGCACAAACCTCCTTCAACATGGAGTTTAACACATCCTCATTGATAACAATGGCATTACTTAGAGACCTCAGTGCAGAGGTGATCTTCCTCCCCAGGTCGGCTAGAACCATGGTGACGTATTAATGTCTCTCTAAATAACAACCAACCGATCAGAACTTAACCAGAGATACAGTATCTAATCCGTGCAACTCAAAGGATAGTTCAGGTAGGTAAATGGCAGCAGAAACGTTCCACCGACCGACTTCAAATTCGCCACGCAAATGACCAGAGAGGGTGCCGTGCCGGGCGTCGAGTCAGTTGGATTGGTAGTTATCCAGAACCGCCAGAAAGGCTCTGGCCTTCACCCAAATGAGCCAATTGATTGCCATTGATTGCCATTGCAACCCCAGCTTAAAGGGCAAGACCACTTTGGTAGAGGTTTGGGTTGTGTAGTTACCTTGCCATGATGTAACTCCAAAGGTGGGCAAGAAATAAAAAATAATTTGCTCCATTGATTAGAAATTGATAATTCAAAATATGCTCCTCATTGACTTACATTGTACGGTAAAACAGCTCTCAAAGTCACTCTTTTCGCACATAAACGTACGCAAACAAAGTTGATTCAGACAATATAGAACATAACCAAACCCAGTACTGTTTTCTTTTTAAATAAGAATGTCAACTTCCTGTTGATTTTGCCATTTTTAATGAGTAGAAAACCTGGACTGGATCCGCGGATCCGGATCCAGATCTTCAAATATAAAAAACAAACAGTACTGGGTTTGGTGATGCTCTATATTGTCTGAATCAGCTATGTTTGGGTTCATTTATGTGCTAAAAGAGTGACTTTGAGAGCTGTTTTACCGTACAATGTAAGTCAATGAGGAGCATATTTTTGAATTATCAATTTCTAATCAATGGAGCAATTATTTTTGATTTCTTGCCCACCTTTGGGGTTACATCATGGCAAGGTAACTACACAACCCAAACCTCTACCAAAGTGGTCTTACCCTTTAAGGCCGGGCGAGCTCCAGAGGTCACGCTCATGTCACCATGACTCAGCCATAACTATATGGGAGTTTCCAATGCAGCTACGCGCAAATATGGAGTGTGTTGTCTAACCTCAATGTGTCGTCACAAATCAGTCAGCTCCATATATGGGCACAAAAGGGGGCATGCACATATATGGGCATATACTGATGACATCAGGTATCTCCATATATGGGTATAAAAGGGACTCTCCATATATGGGCATAAAAGGGACAAGGACTGACAGATACAGAAATCTCCATATATGGGCATATCAGCATGCCCATATATAGGCATATACTGATGATATCAGGGATCTACATATGACAGATACAGTACAGACATCTCCATATATGGGTATATCAGTCAGATCGGCTGTGTGACGTACAGTAGGTGTCACACTCAGTTTGCACTAATTTCAAAATAAGAAGATAAAAAATGTGGTTTGTTATTTATAAGTGGACAATCAAAATGTGGTTTGCATGTGATGTCATGATTATATGTAATATTTATATGCCACACTAACTATCAAGAAAATAAAAAACATGCCACTTCATGTCATAAAGGTTGCAGACCCCCTCCATATACTACACCTTAGCAACCAACTATTAGACCATAGCAACCACTGTTTACCATAGCAACCACTTGTTTTACCCCAAATTAACCACATAATTAGACCGTAGCAACCACATACAGTATTATGCCCTAGCAACCACCTATTAGATCCTAGCGACCACTGTTTTAACTTAGCGACCACCGGTTTTACCTTATCAACTGCCTGTTAACCCTAGCAACCACCTATTAGACCGTATAGCCACTTGTTTACCCTAGCAACCACCTGTTTTACCCTAGCAACCGCATATTAGACCATAGCAACCACTGTTTTACCATAGCAACCACCTGTTTTACCCTACCAACTACCCAGTAGACCAAGGGTTCCCAAACCTTTTAGGCTGCGACACCCCAAAATAATCATATTTGAACTGGGGACCACCCTACCAAAGCAATTGGAATTGTAGGCATTACATTTAGTTTGACTCTGAAATATGCTCAACAACGCCTCGCGCTGAGCTCAGCTTGTAGATCGGCTATTTTCACTTACATACGATTTCCAACACAATAGCAAGCTAGTTTTTACTGCTGGTGATATGCTATATCCCTGCATCTGGTCAGATTCAATTAAATATATGCATTTCCTTGAAAATGTGGCTCCTTCATTTCACTAAAAGAGTACCTTGAAGATGCAAAACAAAACAAAAAGTTTACATAGTAAACTACTCCAAGAGGACAGGAGAAGTGCAATACACCGCCTGTAATGACCAAAAACATAGATATATTATTATAAGAACCCTGAGACAGGCCAACAAATTAGCTATTTTCTTATTCATGTACATATACATTTGCACAAATAATTTACCTGAAATTCTTCCTCTGTATATTTGCCCATCCTAACTACCAGGAAGAGCAGAGTGGATACATTTATATTGTACGTGGTGACCAAGTTATGGGTCAATTTGAGAAAGATTTGTGTTTGACCTTATCTACCATTCTGCAGGTTCATTAAAAAAAAGGTGACTTCGTACTTGGCACCCTAATAAATTGAGTTTGCTTGCCGTTTCTCATCTGCTGAGACAAATATTGAAGCACTGCACAATATAAACAACTGATAGTAGAACAAAATATGTAATCAAATATAATGAAACAAGAGGAATACAACAATGGTGGGCTGCTATAAATACCATGACATGGGCCTACAGAATGCATTCCTGTAGTTATACATGTTGTTGTTGTTCTTAATCACTAGAGGGCAGTCAAGAGCTGTGTAAGAGAATAAAGGAATGTGTGTGTGTGTGTGTGTGTGTGTGTGTGTGTGTGTGTGTGTGTGTGTGTGTGTGTGTGTGTGTGTGTGTGTGTGTGTGTGTGTGTGTGTGTGTGTGTGCGTGTGCGTGCGTGCGCTTGTGTGCAGTGATGGAAACTAAGTAACTATTTAGTAAAGTACATTTACTCAAGTAATGTACTTAAGTAAAATGTTGAGGTATTTGTACTTTACTTGAGTATTTCCAATTTACTTACTACTCCACTACATCTCAGAGGCAAATATTTTACTTTTACTCCACTACATTTATTTGAAAACTTGAGTTACTAGTTACTTTGTAGATTTTGATTATTATTACAAAACATACATTAACCACTTTAGCCCTATACATTTCGGCCATTTGAAAATAGCAGATCTACAAGCTCAGCATTGTGAGCATGTAGATCTGCTGTTTTCAAAAGATCGTTATACATTTGAAAACTTGAAATGGGACATTCTGCATAATGAGTTATTTTACTTTTGGTACTTTAAGTACATTTTGATGCCAATACTTTTGTACTTTTACTCAAGTACATTTTGAATTCCAGACTTTTACCTGTAACAGAGTACTTCTATATTGCAGTATCGATACCTTTACTTAAGTAAAGAATGTGAGTACTTTTTCCACCACTGCTTGTGTGTTTGTCCAAAGAGTGGCCATGAGTGGCCCTCATACCCAGTACTCCACAGTGCTGAAGTATTTGGGTTTTATTTTATTTTATTTGTTGTACTGCAAATCTGTGGAGCCTGGGCAAAAGAGTTTCACCCTTTTTTATTTTTAAGGTGTAACAATAAAGCCTTTCTGATTCTTATTCTGATATACAAGGTAATATAATGATAATACTGTTTCTTATATCAGTGTTTCTATATTTTAACTTACCATACATATTGTTGTATTCTAATGACTTATATATTTTACTATTATCTCACAGAACTCCCACAGCTGTATGAATTAATGGGTGAAGTTGAGATGAGTACTGTTGAAGTTATGATATTAAAGTCATCTGCATGGGGTCAGAGTCAGAGTAAACCGCAGTGAAATATTCTTACCCGTGGACTGAAGGTTATATTGACTTGTTTACTGAGTCACTGACCCTTATGGGAAGACCATGTTGTCCACAATGCCTTTGATTTGCTCAATTACTTTAGCATCAGCAGTACTTAATTCAACTTCAACTACCGTGTGCATACATGCATATTGTGCATGCGTTCAGCTGTGAAAGTTCTGTGGTGGGCAAACTATGTTTTTGCCCCTGTCGGTCTGTCCATGTGTGTGTTTGTGTGTGTGTGTGTGTGTGTGTGTGTGTGTGTGTGTGTGTGTGTGTGTGTGTGTGTGTGTGTGTGTGTGTGTGTGTGTGTGTGTGTGTGTGTGTGTGTGTGTGTGTGTGTGTGTGTGCGTGCGTGCGTGCGTGCGTGCGTGCGTGCGTGCGTGCGTGCGTGCGTGCGTGCGTGCGTGCGTGCGTGCGTGCGTGCGTGCGTGTTTGTCCGCCCGTCTGTGAACAGTTATTCTCCGGCATCATTGGCCCGATCAGTGTGAAACTGTACACACACACGTCCCTGGAAGCCAGAGCAGAACATCATGAATCCCAAATATTTCAAATCTCCTCATGGTGCCACTACAACAGCCCACTTCACGTTTTGGCTTATAACTCTTGAACCGTAGGTCGTACAATCAACACATTTTTTTGGATCATATTAGGCATTGTTTGTGCCAGATTACATTTCATGTCATAGTACGTTTTCTTCATACTTTTTGCTCCTACCCTTACAGATTCTGTCCAAAACTTACACAAATCTATCTCTGGGGTCATGTGATCAAGGTGTGGTTTGAAGTTCGATTTTTCTGATCCCATTCCAAGGCTATGACCACAGTTTGCAGGCCCTGGGTAGGCAACCCAGCCTGGTGGAGACCTGTGCTCTGAGGAGCACACTTTTCTAGTTACAAAATATTACAAAGATAATACAAAATAATAATATTGGATGTAATGGAGTAAAAATATAAATAGGCCTACATTCCAGCATGTATATATACTGTAGCATATTGTATATATATTTTCTCAATTGTATAGATAGATATATTAGTGATGCAATAGACTGGCCTGGACTCCATACTTAGGCATGGCTGACACAGAACTCCATATATGGGCATAAAGGGGACACAGACAGACAGTACAGAGATCTCCATATACTGTATGGGCATAAAAGGGACACAGAGAGACAGTACAGAGATCTCCATGTATGGGCATAAAAGGACATGGTAGGCTAAGCCTGACATCATGGACTCCATATTTGGGCATGGCTGACCTAGAATTCCATACCATATATGGGCTTTCGCAGCATCCAGGTTTGATACTATAGGTCGCCATGGTAACTCAATATGTTTGAGCCTGCCATCATGGACTCCATATTTTGGCATGGCTGACCTAGCCTTAACCATTATGCCCAAATATGCATATGTCCATATATGGAGCTGGCTGATACATTGTGACATCATTGGGATGGCAAGGGTATCCCCACCAGACAGTATTTAAAGAATCACATTCTCAGAGAGAGTCTATGAACCTCAAGGAACTCCAGTGATTCTCAAACCACGATCCAGAACCCACACAACATATTCCACTGCTAGTCACCTACCTGAACTGATTGATTGATTGATTTGATTGAATAAAACTTTAGTCAGAAATGTAAAACAGCACGTGGTACAATAAAACATTAAGGCAGGCGCCGATCGTCAACCAATTCTCTTTGCCCAGCATTATTTCAAAGTCTTCTCAGAGTCAGTCATCAATTTCTTGTTTTTGAGGATCAATTAGACTGTGGTTTAAGACATTAATACGTCACCATGGTTCTAGCCGACCTGGGGAGGAAGATCACCTCGGCACTGAGGTCTCTAGATAATGCCATTGTTATCAATGAGGATAAGTTAAACTCCATGTTGAAGGAGGTTTGTACAGCCCTGTTGGAGGCTGATGTCAACGCTAAACTTGTCAAACAGCTACGAGAGAATGTCAAGTCTGCCATTGTCCTGGAAGATATAGCTTCTGGTCTGAACAAGAAAAAGATGATCCAATGTGCTTTGTTCAAAGAATTGGTTCAGCTGGTCGATCCAGGCGTGAATGCTTGGAATCCAACCAAAGGGAAGAACAACGTCATCATGTTGGTTGGTCTGCAGGGCAGTGGAAAAACTACGACCTGCTCTAAGATGGCATACTTCTACCAAAGAAAAGGCTGGAAGACCTGTTTGATCTGTGCTGATAGCTACAGAGCTGGTGCCTTTGATCAGTTGAAACAGAATGCTACAAAAGCCAGAATTCCTTTCTATGGAAGTTACACAGAGATGGATCCGGTGGTCATTGCAGCAGAGGGAGTAGAGAGGTTTAAATCAGAGAACTTTGAGATCATCATTGTTGACACGAGTGGACGACACAAACAAGAAGAATCTCTGTTTGAAGAGATGCTGCAAGTTTCCAACACTGTGCAACCAGACAACATAGTGTATGTGATGGACGCATCTATTGGCCAGGCCTGTGAATCTCAGGCTAAAGCTTTTAAAGATAAAGTAGACGTGGCCTCAGTCATCGTTACTAAACTGGACGGACACGCTAAAGGAGGAGGGGCCCTCAGTGCTGTTGCTGCCACTAAGAGTCCAATCATCTTTATTGGAACAGGGGAACACATAGATGATTTTGAGCCTTTTAAATCACAGCCCTTCATCAAAAAACTGCTTGGAATGGGAGACATCGAAGGATTGTTTGACAAAATTAACGAATTGAAACTGGCTGACAATGGAGAACTCATGAACAGTCTGATACATGGTCAGTTCACCATGCGGAAGATGTATGAACTGTTTCAGAATATGGGACCATTTGGACAGATTATGCAAATGATTCCAGGTTTTGGCAGTAGTGACTTCATGAGCAAACAAAATGAACAGCATATGATGGCAAAACTGAAGAAACACATGACAATCATGGATAGTATGAATGACCAAGAGTTGGATGACAAGGATGGTTCTAAGCTCTTCAGTAAAGAGCCCAACAGGATCCAGAGGGTTGCTCGGGGGGCAGGGGTTGCAACCAGTGATGTTCAGGAGTTACTGACTAAGTTCTCCGAGATGGCCAAAGTGATTGGAGGCAGCATAGGGCTTTTCAAAGGTGGATACATGAACCAGATGGTCAAGATGATGGACCCCCAAATCCTGCATCACATGGGTGGCATGGATGTTCTCCGATGTGATGAGATGCAAAGCGAGGATGTGGACTAGCTGACACCAACTCGGGACTCCTGGAACACTGCCCTCCCACTCAATCCTACTGTATCTATCCAGCATAGCATCAGGGTCCAGAGCTCTTTAGTGTTGCTAGCTATGCTGTCACACTGTGTTGTGTGTCCACGTAGGTGGTCCCCCCCACCCCCAAGATTTTGCCTTGGGTCGGCTCCCACAGTATCGGTTCCCTTTCTTTCTCTGTTGTGTCCGAGATAGTCAAGGTTAGTGATCGTGATGGGATGTACTCGCCGACTCTTCTCGGGACCAGCATGAAATCCAGTGTCTCTCTCCTTCCTGCCAACTGATTGCATGTCTCAGGGCATGGTCCATCGCCACAATATACAGGAAGAGGGCAAGGATATCAGCCTGTATAGGATGCCCGCAAGTATCTCAAACTCTGACATTCCATCCAAAATTGATATTAAGTATAGTACTTACTTTCCACTACTGATGAGGAAGTGTAAATCGGGCTTAAAGATGTAAAAATGCATTACTGCTCATGTTCTCTACGAGACCCTTCTCACTCCATCTTTACTCCTGGAAACAGCAGTTGACCCACTGCATAATGGCAAAAAATAATGGTCAGTGGGTGAGACCACCAATGAATGATACCTTTTGTTTCCAGCAGAGCTGATTATTTAAATGTATATTTATGAAAGCCTGTCAAACAACACCTGATGATTTCCTCCTGCATGCCTCATGTTCTGTTTAAGCTCTCAGCTTTACAACCGTCAGTCTCACCAAAGAATAAATCACTGGGGGGCATCCGGGTGGTACCTGCCCAACACCGTGGAGCCTGCATGGAATTCCTCCACGGTGCCTCCATAACGACTAAATTGAGGAGGAAAAAATTAAAGAAAAGGTGGCGCTTTCTCCCTTTGTGACAACATTTAAAGAGCTTCATTCTCCCCAGGAACATAACAACTCTGTTCAAGCTTTTTAATATTTAAAGCAAGATTAAAGCGCAAAAACAAGACTCAAATAATGTAAATCACATATCAAGTCACTTAACAGGCCAATGAATATAAGATAGGCTTTGTAGAAGATGTGAAATGTTATCTCATGAGGTGAAGGTATAGTATGACTTCAATGAGCAGTTAAGTGATCATGACCCATAATCACATGGTTCTAACAGACCGGGCAAAAATTGTTTTCATGAACACAACATGCACTACTTCAGCTCTAACACATGCTGGAGGTGGACCATCGCCATACTATCAAAAATAATGAGTACGAAATTCACCAGTACAGTAGAAAGCACAATGGTTCTAACAAAAAAATAGTTTTACTATATTTGTATTTAATCTCAACATTGTTAATACACTATGTGCCTCCGGTCATTAATTTTTTATCATCAGTGGTGATATGTTTTATCCCTTCTTCTGGTCAGACTGAATAAATACAGTAGAATGCATTTCCTTTTGGAAAATGTAGACTGTCTGATATGTTTATTTATATAACGTCAACCCTATTTTGGGATTTGTCTTAATTTGTCAGACGTTAAGAGAAATATTTAATAAAAGAATACGTCAAATAGTCGCTCAAGTTTGTAGATTGCTATTATCTCTATCTTGCAAAGACGTATACAACGTAATTATTTAGGAAAATGTACTCCTGTTTTTCTTTTCTTTCCCCCCCCCCATTTCTTATGAGCCACACCGCATCAGCCTATATGTTTGATGTAAAGTTGGTAAATGATTATTATCCATTGCACTCACTGACACAGGAAAGTGGAGCAGTTCTGTAATGCTCAAGGATACTTCGACACAAAGCCAGCCAGAGATTGAACCTACTGCCACTCTACCTCCCTGACAAGTGATGCAAAAATGACTCTGGAACAATGATCTTTGGAAGCTGTCAAAGCCTTGAGCTTGATGCAACACCTTGATAAGATAAATCTTTATTGATCTCCGAGGGGAAATTCAGGTGTCATAGCAGCACCAGCAGTGGGAATGAAACACATGAGAGACAGATAAGATAAAAAAAAAAGAAATATTGAGCTTCTGCCCTAGATATCTGCAGTGGATCTCTGAATGAGTGAATTACACAGTGTGTGGACTCCCCTTCCTTCTCCAGCGTACGTATTGTTGTTCAGCACCTGTAAAACATTTTTATTGGGATGTGCGTGCTTCCCTTATTAGAGAACATAATCATGTAGGCTATATATAATCTATCAATACAGTGAATTAATAAATAGGCATATATCGCTATAGATCTATCACCAGTGAATGAATGAATAGTCTATCAACAATTAAATATAAAGAAGGGCGACTAAAGCCGGGAAAGCATCTGTGTCATTTTAAAGTTTTGCGTTGGATATTCAAAAATAGCAGATATACAAGTTCACAGCGCGTCACGGCAGCTTGTACATCTGCTATTTTTGAACATTTTAGAAAAATCTGTGTGAGAATTACTGATTTAGAAGGCATTTGTAGAATCTGCCTGCACGTCTGGAGGGATGGAATACCATTGTTCCAAAAGATATTCCCTCATTTAGGGTGTGTTCGGAAATATAGCACTGAGCGCACTGGCCAATACAAACTAATAGGCGAGTGTGCTCCTGGTGCGCCTTTCCGAACGCACCTTAGTGTTTTGATGATGGTGGTGGAGAGTGCTGTCTAACACATCGGTACAAAATCTCCCATATGTGATCAAATGGGTTGAGATCTGGTGACTCACTGCAAAGGCTTGTAATGGTGGGTTACTGCAGTTGGGAGTTAGATGAGAACGGGTTGACTTATAAAGGTAGGGTAAGTGATTTTCCTTTGTTAAAATAATATATTATTGTGATAGTAATCGTTTCTATAGAGTGTTGTCGTGTCGCTCCAACACATGACACATAAATCCCCCTCAATGCATTCCCATAGCAATCAGCGATAATAAAACAATAACCAAAGTGTTTGCACCCTGAGACATGCTGGGAAGTCCCTCCAGTGTCCAGTGCACACCCCAGGACGCCACACATCCCACACCTCAGGGGTCTTGCTGTCCCCAGTATAACCCATGCACCCAAAACAAAGTCCTGGAGGTGCAGGAGTGTACGGCTACATATTTTACCCCGGCACGGGAGCTCTGGTGTCTCATGGTGGGAGAGGTCTCTCCTCCTCCAACTGGTTCGGCATGGCGAGAGAGTATGTTTTGCACCTTGTCCGTCTGTCTGTCCGTCCGGCGTCCGTCCGTCTGTCCGCGTGTCCGTGTGTCATCCTGTCTGTGTACAGCTAATCTCCAGCACCGTTGGCTTGATCGCAGTGAAACTGTGCACACACACTTCCTGGATGCCAGAGCAGAACCAGAATTTTTCACATGGGCCTGTCTTAGCGCCACCAGGAGGTCGATTTGTGCAAAACACATTTTTTATTTTGTCCAAAACTCCCGCAAATCGGTACACAGTATCTATAGTCATTAAACCAAATGGGACTTTCAGATTTTTCATATTCCAGCCTGATTGGCTAACATTGGCTTCCAAAGTCTGCAGGAGTGCAACTGTGCAGGAGGAACAAAGTGCCTCAAATCATGAACACAGCGTGAAATTTTCCACGCACATTCCCACTGGGCCGAGGAAGAACTGCCACTTGAAATGTTCCAAATCAGCCTCATGGTGGCGCTATAATGCTATATTCGTGTTTTTTTTTACCTATAACTGCACCAATCTGTGTAAAACTTTGTATGTGCACTCCCTAGAGGCCAAGGAAAACCCTTTGCCCTGCATTTTTTACATCTGCCTTTTATAGCGCCACCAGGAGGCCAACTTATGTAAAACTACTCATATTACTCCTCCAGATTTAATCCAAATTTCACGCAAATCAGTATACATGATCTCTATAGTCATGTGATCGAGACAAATCTGTTTGATTTTTCATATTCCATCCTAATTGGCTAAGATTGACATCTAAAGTTTACAGTAGTGGCCCGTTTTGAACAATATGCCACAAATCATGAGCACAGGGTCTGATTGCGGTGAAACTTTGCACTCACATTCGCACTATGTTGAGGAACAAATGCCACCCTTTTAACATTGCCCTATTATAGCGCCACCAGGAGGCCTTTTTTTTTAAATATTACTACTACAAATTTTGTCCAAACGTCACGCAATTCGGTACACAGTATCTCTATTGTCAAGTGATCAAGACGGATCCGTCAGATTTTTTATATTCCATCCTGATTGGCAAATTCTGAACATTGCTGCCCTGGCCCACAATAACCTACCTGACCTGGAGGAGACCTGCTGTGAGACTCGGAGCACTTTTTCCTAGTTATTCACTCTTTTGAGTTGATCTATGGCCTCAGTCCTCTAACTACTCTTGCTTTTTGGTCCTACTACTCCTCACTCACCCTGACAGTAAAAGCAGGAACGCTGCCTTCCAGTGTTATGTTTCATAGCGCCGTCTGCTGACAATTTTGATTCATCAGCAGCTAGAAATATGAAGTGGATTTAGTACAATTATATCACTCAACCATTAGCCTGCTGCACGTGTTCCTCCCGCCCACTGGGCCTTGACGTCACGGCACCAAATACAACAGCTTTCTCCAGTTGCGCGCAGACTGAGCGGATGAGGCTGGCTGTGCATGGGATCCCAGCTGTAGTATATATTACTAATTGAACTGCAGCCTCTAGCAGCGACGCACAACCTATAGGAGTAAACCATGGCTTTGCCTTTATTTTTGAAGCCCGTCTGATTTTTGTCCATGTGCCTGATTCAGATGAAAGTGCAGCCTATACATGCTTTACTTCACCACTAACAACTGGCACATTTACAATTAGATAAAGGTAAGGCAAAGTTATGCAATTATGTGGATACATTTGCAACTGATTATAATTTATGCCTAAAGAGTGATTATTTTACTTTAGTTATTTAAATTCAAATGTGCAATTAAAAAACTGTCTTATAGTTATTAGAAACGCCTTTGATAGAACTTTAGGGAGAATTATTACTTTTATTTTTGACTTGAGCTGTGTGTTCAGTTCGAGCAGGACTCAGTTGCAGGACTTCAGTTGCAACTCAATTCCGTTAGTCTCTTATTCATAGTTTAATGTGAGGAGCTTTGGGATCTGCAACAGATTGTTTTCTATTCGCGCTTGACATAGGTGCAGCTGTGTTCCTCGCTGGTTTTATATATCTGAACAATACCAGAACGCCCGCCCCAAAACACAGTCGCCCCGGGGCAAGTCTGGCGACATCGGAACGGTTGCCACCGTATTCCTAAACGTAACCTCAGTAAATGATGTCTAAACAGACAGACCTAACCTTATTTGTAAACGTAACTTCAGTAAAAGGGCGCCAAAACCTAACCTTATTCCTAATCTTAACCTCAGTAAAACTATGCCTAACCCTAACTTATTTTTAACCTTATCCTCAGTAAAACAAATACAAGAATACAAGACCCACTGGGGGCGAGCGGTCTGCGAAAAAATGGGGGTGAGCGTGTTTTGGGGCGAGTGTTCCGGTTATCTTCTGAACACCAAAAACGCTCCTTTGCCAAGAGAGGTAATGCGTCTTTACGCACAGTCCCGTTTTGGATGTTGTTAATCTTCCACAACAGTTTGCCAATATTCTAATCTCTAAGCAAAGAAACGAGCCGGCCGTCATAAACATTTAACATCGCATCAAAACGTTGTCTGGTCTTTTTAATAACATATGGATGGATATTTCACAATATAGCCTAAGCCTTTATTATTGAATCAAATCAAATCTCTTGATTTCTGGCACGTAGCTACTCTCGAGTAAACGAATTCGCCGCATCTCATTTCACACCCATACTAATCACTATATGATCTGATACGCGCTGTCGGTATATGTAGCCATTATATACACTGTCAAATTAATCTTTGAAGCCTCTCTTAAATTCCCCCAACAGATGTCGCAAACGGCTCATAATCGATGATCCGAAGTAGCCCAACAAATGTTCTGTGTGTGTGTGTGTGTGTGTGTGTGTGTGTGTGTGTGTGTGTGTGTGTGTGTGTACATGCGTGTGTACATGCGTGTGTGTGCGCGTGTGTTTGAGTGAATACAATTTATGCATGGTTATTTAATACATTTAATTCTTTATTTTTATTATGAATGTAGTTAAGGTAATTCTCTTCCATTCTGATATTGATATAATTGACATAAAAGGTGGTGTATGTTTTTTTAAACGTTTTTTCAAAAACAATTATTAAAAAGTTATATTCTGATAATATGTAACTTGCAATCACTGATAATAGAATGTTCAGTAACAGGGTTTCCTCACAAAGATAATTTATCATCTTTATCATCAATTCTATAAGTTCCAATTCCCAGGTTGTTTGCCCTCCCACCACTTCCAATGTATTGTTTATCCTGTGTACTTAATGGGTTCTCTCTCCTGGTTGGATTGGATACAATAGGTATCAAGACCTGACATTTTAATTTCAGCACTACAGAGCTGGAGAGACACAGGGAGACATGTAAGCATGTTGTTTAGATTTTAACCAACATTTAAGTTATCTAAACACTGACATCAGTTTCTAGTTTTAGTCCAGTTTCTAGTTTTAGATCAGTGGGAAAAGATTCAAAGAATACCAGAGTTTTTAACCTGTACTGAAAAGACAGACTGACCAAACTAGGTCTTGTACTGTACAGCCTACATTTGCACAAGACAATGGCCACAGGTGGGAGCTTGTGTAGTTGCTCCACTAGTAGAGCTCTGATGTGCCTGTCCATAAAACAGATGTGAGTCATACATGTAGGCTACTGTATACATTTAAAAAACAGTTTATATATATATATATATATATATATATATATATATATATATATATATATATATATATGATGGTTTGAGACGCTTGTGACCATGATGTAATGCAATATGAGAGAATCACTGCATGCATACAGTATAGTTGTAGTCGGAATCAGAATCCATTCAGAATCAGAACTTCATTGTCACATCACAGGTGTAAAGAAGTGTGGAATTTGTTTTTGTGCAAGATCCATCGTTTCTTTTGTTTTCATGAAGAGAAATGGAAAAGCGGGCAGGGGGACAAGGAGAGCAAGGATAAAAGGAAATCAAACGATAAAAGAGAAACATGTCAAGGATAAGAGATCTACATGTACTGTATACACATAGCATAATCTAGCTGGTACAGTATGTACACGAGGTTAGACATAAGGTGCATAAGGTTAGACACAAAGGTGGTAGCACTTCGATAGATCCACATACTGTAGCAGCAGGTATGTATATGAGATCCGACATTGAGGTGCGAGAGATTATCAGTGCATTGTGAGATAAAGTGCAAACAGAGTCATGATCCTGATTCTACCAAGAGCATGATTTTATTCCAAACAACTGGTGAATAGTTTGTGTAGTTTTTCCATACTATCATTATCACACATGAACATGTAATGGTATGTATGCATTAAGAAATACAAAACATAGGTCTACAAAAGGTTTTACTGTATGTCCTCCATTTTCACAGGGATCCCTTGTCCCTTATTCATATTGGCTATAATTTATGTTGGATTTGCCCCCACTTTGATTGTGATTCCAGTCATATTTACCAGCTGAATAATACAGCATGTCTTGTAGCGCTGCATTATTCCCAATTTCATATGATAGCGGCAGTAGTGATGAATGTGACATCACACTTCAATGCCTTATCACTGTTGTTGAATTTCTGCTAAACCCGCTTCATTATCTTAAATAGTGATTTGAATATTACAGTAAACTTGAATTGGTGGGGAGGTCTCTTGTCTTATTTATGAACAGGTAACTACTGTATGGGATGAGGAAAGTTTTGACTGATAAGGCTGATTTATTTTAAGAAGCTTGTTTTAAGTTTGTGAGAATTTGAATAGTGTTCACATTAACCACTATAAACCCTATATACTTATGGGGTACCACAGGGGTCTATACTTGGTCCCCTCCGTTTCCCCCTTCTATCTTCTCTTCACCAAAAATAGGCAATCTACAAACTCACAATGTGTGGCAACGTATTAGAAACATCAGATTAATTCACCAAGGCAAATTATTCCCCACAAGAAAGATGATTATATCCTAGGCATTTGCCTAAAGCTATTCAAGCCTCCCTCTTTCTTAACAGACTAGCGTTCTAACAGAAAGTGTTGTGGTATATGAAGAGAAAGAACTAAGCCAATCAACTTCTTTTCTTGTTTTCTAGGTCTAAGATGAATGAAGGATTTGAGAACAACTTCACCTTTTTGTATGACGACTGGACGTTTTCAAACTCCTCAAATGAATACTTCACACCCAAGACAAACGTCACGTATGTTGGATTTTACCTGCATCAGCCGTCCATAGCTGCCATCTTCATTGTGTCCTACCTGCTGATCTTTCTGGTTTGCATGGTAGGGAATGGAGTAGTGTGTTTCATTGTACTGAGGAGCAAGAACATGCGGACAGTCACCAACCTTTTCATCCTAAACCTTGCCGTTAGTGACCTTTTAGTCGGAATCTTCTGCATGCCCACGACGCTTCTTGACAACATAATCACAGGTGAGCGCCCATGTCTCTAAGGAATCTTTGCGGCATGATTAAAGATGCTTGCTTCCAGTGGTGTAAAGTAACTAAGTACATTTACTCAGGTACTGTACTTAAGTGCAATATTGAGGTACTTTTACTTTACTTGAGTATTTCCATTTCTTTTTATATACTTTACCCTTCTACTCCACTACATCTCAGAGGCAAATATTGTACTTTTTACTCCACTACAATTATTTGACAGCTTTAGTAACTAGTTACTTTGCAAAATGTGGTATTTATTACAAAACATACTACATTAACCATTTTGCCCTAAGTTTGGTTATTTTCGAAAAAGTATGTAGTAAATACTTTTACTTTGGTACCGTATATTGTTTGATACCATTACTTTTGTACTTTTACTCAAGTCAATTTTTTAGTATTTTTATATTTTGGTATTGCTACATTTACAAATTGGAGTACTTCTTCCACCACTGTTTGATTAATTTGAGTCCGAACTAGAACTCTCTAATCCTTACTAAGCCTTTGTAATACTTAGAGACTTTCAGCCCCATTACATTTGGCAGTAAGTGGTAAGGTAGGTGTGTACACTATCTATTCATTAGAGACATGCCTTTAGCTTTTTTCGGTTTAGCCAAGTTTGTAGATCAGCTATTTTCAGCGAAGATATTTGGTTTAGAGGGAAAAGGGAGGGGGCCTATAGACCCCTCAGGGGCCGAGGTCAACGATTATATAGGGTTAAATGAAATGTATATTTATATAGTGGTTAAATGAAGCCATAGTGGCTGATAGAGAGATCATGCAGTTTTTGTTTTGTTTTTGTTTTTCTCTGTATAGCTGCTTCATCATCGAGAAAAACACATTTTATGGTTCCACTAGGGGAAGTGCACAATAAAAACATCCCAAACACAATCAGAATCACTAGGTTTTCGTAGGTTTCAGTTTCAGAGGGGTGACTGCTGCTACAGGTACATCTGGAAGGTCTTCAGATAAGACAAGATATGCTGGGAAATATAATAGACGTGTGCTGCATATCCAGAGGCGTATGCTCATTGGGGCCAACGAGGCCATGGCCCGGTCTGTAAAACCCTGCTCCCCCAGGGGAAAAAAAATCAACATAACAACATTAGCAGCCCCTCACCCTATTCTGTTGTAGCCAACCACAGAAAGTCGCCTTTGTTTTCAAATCGGGCTTATTTGCATTCGGCCGAATTGTTAATGAGTGGCCATTAAAAACCGGATTCCCCGTCAAACCGGTTCTCTTGCCAGGTAAACAGTATAAAGAGGGGCCAGAAGCTCCACATTTCATTATTGTTGTGACTTAAGAATCTGGCCCGGTCAACGTTAGAACCCACCATACGCTACTGTGCATATCACAATGATTGAAATGATCAGTTCACTTCCTCCCCCTGGCTGTCAAGTTTTTGTCAGTGAAAGGAGATTTCACCAGATCTTAAAAAGTTTGATTAGATTTTTGCTTTGATTTATTAGACACTATGTTTCAAAGAAAAGCACACAGAAAGAAATGTCAAGGATATCAAAAAACTATAAAGTCAAAGACAAACAAAACATTACAACAGAACATGACAGTATCGTCACAGTTGATGAAAAGAAAAAACTGTTCCAATAGCTCTAAAGGAGTTAGAACGTCATTCTAATAATAATAATAATAAACTTTATTTATAGCACCTTCAAAAACAAGTTTAGAAAGTGCTTCACAACACAAAGTAGCCACAACAAATAATGTGGGGAAAAAAAAAAAAAAAAAACATTAGTATGTTCAATTAAAGCAATACCAACAACAAAAAAGCAAAAACAACGAAATAGAGGCAATAGAGTCCTCAGATAAACACAGAGTCCATTGTCCAGTGCTCTAGTTAAAAGCCATTCTATAGAAATGAGTGTTTAGAAGAGTTTTAAAAGTGGCCAGTGAGATAGCCTGTCTAACTTCCAGAGGAAGATTGTTCCCCAAATGTGGAGCCCTTAATGGCAAATGCTCTATCCCCTTCTGCAACAAAGCGTGACGTTTAGACCTTGAGTAACAGCTGGTCTGACGATCTAAGGTTGCGGGAAGGGATGTACGGGGACAGAAGGTCAGGTGCAAGGCCGTTCCGTGATTTAAAAGCAAACAACAATATTTTAGAATCAATTCTTAAAGCCACAGGTAGCCAGTGCAGTGAGGCCAGAACAGGGGGTGAAATGGTTATATTTCCTAGTTCTAGTAAGAAGCCTGGGGATTTTTGAGGGAGTCCGTAAAAAAGGGAGTTACAATTATCCAGGTGATTAGTGACGAAAGCATGAATAACAGTTTGTGCATCAGATTTAGTGATATTGGAGAAATGTTTATTAAAATTCAGATCAGAGTAAAAAATGACACCAAGGTTTCTGGCCTCCTTGGATGCATTAAAAACCCTGGGCTTCTAGCAGCAGGGATACATTGTCTCTGTGTCTTTTTGGTCCAAACACAATCACCTCAGTTTTGTCATTGTTCAACATCAGGAAGTTGTTTGACATCCAAGACTTTATAGCAGTGAGACAATCCGTCAGTAGGGTGAATGAGGTGAGTGAGGTTGGGTCTAATGGGTCTATGGACAGATACATTTGAGTCTCATCGGCATAGAAATGGAAAGAGATGTTGAAGTTGAGGATAATTTGACCTAGTGGCAGCATATAAATGCAGAACAGCAACGGACAAATGATTGAACCTTGCGGGATGCCACAGTTTATGTCCACACACAGGGCTGGAGGACACATTTCCAACTGCAACAGTGAATGTTCTGTCACTTAGATAGGACCTGAACCATTCAAGTGCTGACCCAGTCACGTGCACCCACCCAATTTTCCAGCCGATCAATTACAATATTGTGGTCAATTGTTATAGGTGAAATTCTTTCAAAGTGCAAAATGGGGCTAAATAATTTGTAAAACCCACAGAGAAGCGTAAAGTGTGACCAATAGCATTGATAAAATAAAAGGAAAATAAAGAAATATGGGGCCACCTGACTATATATGTGGGCATATTGGGTATTGTGAGCATGAAGACAGTTGTGTGCACTGTGCACACTTCGAGCAAGTGCTAATAGAAACACTAATAGAAGCTTTCATCACGTGACAGTAGGCATTTAGCAGATGCTCTTATCCAGAGTGACTTACATAGCTGTGAGAACTAGGGGTGCTGAAGGTGCGACCGCAACCCGCCCACAGGTGCAGCATTCCCTCGCAGGGCAGGCTGACCCCCAGGATGTTGAGAATGAACTAATTATATGTTTTTCACATAAATAATAATGGGACTGGGCTAGGGGAATAAAAGAAAATAGGCCTATTTTTGAAGATAAATATTCTCAAATACGGACAATGCCTTATTTTCAAGAAGGCACTGTCCGTCTGTTACTGTTTTCTGTTCAGTGCTTTATGCCCCTGTGGACCATAGCCTGCTGTGTTTATGTTTTGATGGGCAGCCATGCCATGCTGTATTATGTTCTAATGGGCAGTCATGCCATGCTGTATTATGTTCTGATGGGCCACAATGCCATGCTGTATTATGTATATTAATACAGCATGGGCCACAATGCCATGCTGTATTATGTTCTGTTGGGTGTCTTGCTTTTCGCTCCCTACACCAGAGAGAGAGAGGGGAAGAGAGGCAAAATGTGTTGTTATTGCCTAGGTCTCTTAGAATAAAAAGCCCAGTTCATTCATCAGAGTTCAAAACCTGGATTGCATGTGCTTTGCAACGTCGCTGTCCATGGTGCTGGAGGGCATCTAGTTGTATTTTTTGCTCTGCCGCCCCGGGGGGGTGGAGACTTGACTGCAATGGTGAGTTTTTCCACAGTTTGGGAGCCAGGAGGGACAAAAGTCTAGGACGTGTGGAGCGTTGGCCAGGGTGTTTCAGGGAAGCCTTCCTGTGTTAGCTCATTTACTGTTAGTGAGCAGGAAGGTTGTAGAGTTGGATCATGGGCTAGACATTACACATTATTTACAAACGCACTGTCTGAATGTTACGAGATGAAGTATATCCTACATTACAGGCTCAAGCAACGACATGGGTCTTGAAGTAGTTTACTGTTGGACAACAAGCCTATTATAGTTTTTAAACCATTTCAATTGTCCTGAATGTGTCTTTGCGCAACAACTCGAGACACACACATGCACACACACCCGCACACATGCAAGAAGCAGCATTCATTTTGTATGCACCACAGGTCTGCTACGTAGGTTGCTCGATGCTTGCTGAAAACAGAATGACAGGGTTAGAGGGAGTGATATTTAAAGGCGGAGTTGCAGACTGCAGATTGGCAGATTGGCTAGCAGTGCTCACACTTCAAGCTGTGAATGAAAGGATGTTTGTGAAGCATCCCCAGCAATAAAGATGAAAGTGTGAGATAGAGATCTTCCTTATTGAACTCACGCTTAGAGCTACATTTCTTTTAAATAAAAGATAAAGACCTTTCAGTTTGCTGCTGCCTTTTATTGAGTGGTTACGCGAGTTGCTCATGGACACTACGACACATAGCCAGGGCCAGGGGTACCTTCTGTTTCCCCGGCTGCCTCTCTGCTGTAATCTGTACATTTCTTGAGGCCTTGATAAAAACCGAGTTACTTCTGAGGGAATTGTTAGATGTATATCTCCAGTGACGCTGAGGGCGTGTTCTCTCCTCCGCGTCATCAGTGCCCATACCCTAGGTGGGGTTGGCGAAAGGGCCTTTCTGTGTGGAGTTTGCATGTTCTCCCCGTGTCCCCTAGGGTAGGTACCCTCACAAAAAAACATGCAGTAATCTCTATACTGCCTCAGTATAGAGATTACTGCATGTTTCATGCAGTAATCTGGTCAGCCAGGGTGCCTGATGGAGGGGAAAGGAACTGGTTGGAATAATGTATTCCTTCCACACGCTACGTCAAACCGGGGAAAGTACCCCCTGTCAGGTGAAAAGAAGCGGCCTGCTAACTCTTCATGCATTGAAGGAAGCATGAGCTCAGTTCTGGCCCAGGCTGGCAGAGGTAACAAGTAAAGACAGGACTTTTACTTGTTATAGAGTATTTCTACATTGTGTTATTGCTGCTTTTACATAAGTAAAACAAATCAGAGTACTTTTTCCACCTCTCTGAGTAACAGCCTACCCTTCCTATGTGAAAGCTAGAATCGTATGTACTCTATCAGGTGCTTTTAGGTTACAAACTGCAAAGAATAGCTATATTCTCCTACTTCCCACGGTCAGGAACACTGTCAGACTTTCATTCTTTTTATTTTTATCTGCTCCAGACCTGCTTTTTATCAGCCATAAGCCAGCATTTATCAGATAGCACAGTCTGTGATCCAAACAAATGAATTAAACTGAACAATTATTATATTCTGTTATCGTATAAGCGTGACTTATTCAGACATGCAAGAGTGTCACTTTTCAGCTACAGTCACCTTTTTGAACCCAAATAGGGCAATTGTGTGACACCTGACCCGAAAGAAAACAACAAGTTTTTTTTTCACCTCGGGGCTGTTTGCATGCCTGCTTATTACTTGAGAATATTGGGCTATTTATGGTTACGGAAATATTCAAGATTCAGATTGAAGATTTGATTAATTACATCTCATATAAGTATTCAAGTACACAATAGTGTTCCTGAGCATGTAGCAACAATAACAAAATAAAAACAAACGAAAGTGAAGAAAAAAGCTGAATGTGTACTGTACCGTTTGTAGTATACTGTATGTATATATACTTGTTTAAAAAAAAAAAAAAAAACATATTTATATATATATATATATATATATATATATATATATATATATATATATATATATATACACACAGTATATTTGTTTACAATCTTAATATAAAGTGTCAGAAAGGCAATGCTTTGGTTTGTAGCTGCACTGCGAGAGGAACAACTCACTACAGTTCAGACTGCAATCTGCCTCTGTCAAAGCATTATGCATTTATGGAAAGGCTGTTCTATTCGACTGCCATTATTATGAAATTATTGGTTACTTTCTTTTAACGACTGCAGTGATAACCTCCCTGGGTTTTAAGTGCCATTATGGTATTTATCAGTGACTATCATTTTCTGTTGGCATGTGTTGATTTAGACGATTTTGGCTCAAATAAATGAGCACCAATGCCATACTCTTCTACAAACAGCTGAATGCCGCTTTTTTTGGTTTTTCAACAGGATGGCCGTTTGGAAGCCTGGTATGCAAAATGAGCGGCATGGTTCAAGGGATCTCCGTGTCTGCATCTGTCTTCACCCTGGTTGCGATCGCAGTGGACAGGTACAGTAACACAGTTTCATGTTTCAACACAGCATGTTGTGGCTCTTCATCCACAGCATTGACAGTCACTGTCAAACACTCCGTATTATGATTCAGTGCCTGTCTTTACTCATTAATGACCAAGTACATTTGTAGTCGAAGACCTGATCTGTCACAGTCTCCACTGATGACCACTAACCTTAATCCTGCTGCCGTGACATTTTTGACATGATTAGCATGATGTGGGAGATGATTCACCACTGCACTGCATCATAGAACGGTGGGAAGGCAGAAGGCTTAATGATGAGTAGGGGTATTCAGTGATTGGCACTAATGATCTTAGAGATGATACGAAAGGCTGCTCCAAATGCTGCGCCCCTTGAGCTGAGTCATGCCACGACTGGCAATTTCACACATCAAATTGGTGCCAAGGTGGGTGGACTAGTGGCAGCAGCCCCTCATTATGCCCGTATGACATAGTTGGTATTTTACCATCATCCATTTCTTCATTAGGTAAATATAATATATGATGAGGCCTTATTGCCTGCGGCATTACCTTTTGGAGAGGATAGAGGAGCCCTTTGGTGGAATTATGATCAAAGTCACGGTGTTGATTCACATGATTTGTAGATTGGAGTGAGTATCCAGGTAGCTATAGCCGATGGATTCATTGATTCATTGATTTTGAATCACATTTGTTTGTGGGAACAAAGCTCTTGCTAAAACAGGCCTATCTGCACGTCGTTAGGGATCCCAGCTCACATCTTCATTTGCATGTCATGACATTTCATCGCTCTGTTGTGCCTATCACATTCTGTTTAATGAAGCAGAAATGATAAGACGCCATACTGAACTCCCAAACCACTCGGCCTTATGTCATCTGATGTAGCAGACCCAGATCCGATGACAACCAATGACCTTCTGATGGCGCCAGTCTCCACGGAAGAACCGAGTACATTTAGACACCAAATTTAGGGACGGCTGTTACAAAGGATATGACATTTGGCATGAGATCACCACCTAATCTGGCGCTACGCCAGCGTGACGTCACATCTTTATTACTGAACCCTGAAACCAGCATACAGATACAGATAGAACTACCACGAATACGATTCTGTGGATAAGAATAAGATTCCATGGATAATAGTAGGAAGGTGTCCTCTAGACGTGGATATAATTGACTGTGCTAAGTTTCAGACTATCAGCCTGTCCGTCTGTGTGTGTCCGTCCTTCCATCTGTGAACTGCTAATCTCCGGCACCGTTGGCTTGATGGCAGCGAAAATGTGGACACACACTCCCTGGGTGCCAGAGCAGAACCTCTGCCCCGAATCTTTCACACTGGCCTGTTATGGCGCCACCAGGAGGCCAATTTTTGCAAAAATATTTCTTAACTCAGTACTCGTACAGATTTTGTCCAAACATCGCGCAAATCGGTACACAGTATCTCTATAGTCATTAAACGAAATGTGTCTTTCAGATTTTTCATATTCTATCCTGATTGGCTAAGATTGGCTTCCAAAGTTTGCAGAATGTTCCATTTTGAACAAAATGCCTCAAATCATAAACACAGCATGCGATTTACACGCATATTCCCACTGGGCCGTGGAAGAAATGCCACTTGAAAATTTTCGAATCAGCCTGATGGTGGCGCTATAACAGGCCAATTCTTGTTTTAGTCCACCCTCTGGATATATTATAACTCTATGAACTTAGCCAGCTAGCCGCAGTAGAGTTCAGTTTTTCCGCGGCCATATCAATTTGGGGGTCCTTGGCACGAAAAAAGTCTGGTCTAATGCTTATCAAAAACTGGGGAGGGGTCTTTGAAATTTAAACACGTTTTTGTGACAATTTAAGGACTTTTAAGACCTTAAAAAAAAGGAAGGAGAAAAAAAGGAAGAAAAAAAAGACCATTATAGTAATCAACAAATTATATTATAAAAACTGGTCAAACTTTGGCCAAATTGTCAAATATTATAAGGAAGAAGAAAAACATTTGAAAATAGCCGATCTACAAGCTTGTAGATTTTCACAATATTTGCACCCATAGCAGCAGCAAGCGGCAAAGTGACCAGTGGTCATTCATGGCGTCTCTGTCGGGCAGAAACCTCCATATCTCCATATTTCATTTTTTTAATTTTTTTTTTGTCTTTCGTAAACAAATGTCCTCCTACTTCATCATCCTACCCTAAAAACCCCCAAAGTAGTGAAAATATCTTGCAGAGCGGCTATATCAAATTTTCTAATTTTTTTTGTGTATGTATTATTTTATACTAAATAAACGGTTTTGGACGTCCATTCCATTTTTGACCTAGGATGATTCCTAAGTTGCGTTAAAGCGCCCCTTGTGAGAGAAAAAAAAAAAAAAAGAAGCGTTTGCAAACACGAGAATTCTCGTTTATGGCACTCGACGGGTGTATTTGCAAACGCGTGAATTCTCGTGTTTGGCACTCAATTTGTTGGTTTGAGTGGGTGACACACCATTCAGTGAATCGCCATTCAGTGGGTGTGAATGGCGATTCACGACACGTTGTGAGCTTGCATATCAGCTATTTTCACTATTTGTACATAGATAGAGCTTAAGTGGTTAAGGAAAGACCCCCAACAAATCAAACCCTGATTATGTACAGTGCCACTACTCGCCTAAAACTCATCCCTTTCATAATTATAGTGACTATCATTCTCCTGCTCGCCCTCTCCACTGTCAGGTTGAGAGCCAGCCGCTCCGTCATAAAGCTTGCTAACAATGGGCTGCACCACTTCTTCCAGTTCCTTCCTCTTGGCCTGGAAGTCTTCCAGGTCAGCGTTCTGGTGAGACTCCATCCATTTGATTTGATCCGCCACGGCTTTCTCGATGGCTTCCTTCTCCTCAACAGACAACTTGCCGCCGAGCTTCTCCTTGTCACCGATCTGGGCGCTCAGGGTGTAGGCGTAGCTCTCCAGGTCGTTGCGGGCGTCTATGCGGTCCTTCAGCTTCTTGTCCTCGTCGGCAAAGTTCTCGGCCTCGTCCACCATGCGCCTGATGTCCTCTGGCGTCAGGCGGTTCTGCTCGTTAGTGATGGTGATTTTGTTCTTGTTGCCAGTGCCCTTGTCCTCCGCGGAGACGCGCAGGATGCCGTTGACGTCGATCTCGAAGGTGACCTCGATCTGGGGGACCCCGCGAGGAGCAGGAGGGATGCCGCTCAGACCGAAGCTGCCCAGCAGGTGGTTGTCCTTGGTCAAGGAACGTTCGCCTTCGTAGACGTTGACCGTGACGACGGCCTGATTGTGAGAGGCAGTCGAGAAGGTCTGGGACTTCTTTGTGGGCACCACAGTGTTCCTGGGGATTAGTTTGGACATCACTCCTCCGACAGTCTCGATGCCGAGAGTCAGGGGGCAAACGTCGAGAAGAACCACGTTGCCGGTGTCCTCCTCTCCGGACAGCACTCCAGCCTGCACGGCAGCTCCGTAAGCCACAGCCTCGTCGGGGTTGATGCCTCTGGAAGGCTCTTTGCCGTCGAAGAACTCCTTCACCAGCTGCTGGATTTTAGGAATCCTGGTGGAGCCTCCGACCAAGACAATCTCGTCGATGTCAGACTTCTCCAGCTTGGCGTCTCTCAACACCCTTTGCACAGGCTTCATCGTGGAACGGAACAGCTCCATGTTGAGCTCCTCGAACTTGGCGCGGGTCAAGGTCTCTGAGAGGTCCTCGCCCTCGAAGAAGGACTCGATCTCCACGCGGGCCTGGTGCTGCGAGGACAGGGTCCTCTTGGCCTTCTCGACCTCGCGGCGTAGCTTTTGCACGGCGCGGTTGTCCTTGCGCACGTCTTTGCCGGTCTTTTTCTTGTAGAGCCTGATGAAGTGCTCCATGACGGCCTGGTCGAAGTCTTCGCCTCCCAGGTGAGTGTCGCCGCTGGTGGCGACCACTTCGAACACGCCGTCGTCGATGGTGAGGAGGGAGACGTCGAAGGTGCCGCCGCCGAGATCGAACACGACGATGTTCTTCTCTCCCTCCTTCTTGTCGAGGCCGTAGGCGATGGCGGCGGCGGTCGGCTCGTTGATGATCCTTATGACGTTCAGTCCGGCGATGACACCGGCGTCCTTCGTGGCCTGACGCTGTGCATCGTTGAAATAGGCGGGGACAGTGACCACGGCATGTGTGACCTTCTTTCCCAGGTAAGCCTCGGCCGTCTCCTTCATCTTAGTCAGCACCATTGCAGAGATCTCTTCTGGAGTAAAGGTATTTTTCTGTCCACTGCTGATCTCCACCTGAAAATGGGGCTTGGTCTTCTTCTCAAGAACCTTGAACGGCAGGTACTTCACATCCTTCTGCACGGAGGGATCGCCCCAAGCGAGGCCGATGAATCTCTTCGCGTCGAAGATCGTGTTCTCCGGGTTGGAGGTCAGCTGATTCTTGGCGGCGTCGCCGATCAAGCGCTCGCCCTCGGCTGTGAAGGCCACGTACGACGGTGTGATGCGGTTTCCCTGGTCATTGGCGATGATCTCGACGCGGCCGTTTTTGAACACTCCAACACACGAGTAGGTGGTCCCCAGGTCAATCCCAACCACCGTCCCAAAATTCTCCTTGTCATTGCTGGCAGCAAACACTGTGCTGGCCACCAGCAGAAGCAGTAAGCACAAGAGCCTCATGCTTCTTTAAGAGAATATGTACAGCTCTTAAGATTAAAGAGACTAACGAGTAAGATGCTCTTTTGTCTTTAACAAAATGCTCTCTAGACACTCTGGTGATTAAACTACTGATTTCTGTCCACGGAATCAGTTGAGACTCCTGCCATTTATACTATTTGGGGGTGGCCCTTGATGTCACTACGGTGATGTCAGGTAGTGTCAGGCATATCCATACATGGATATGCCTGACATATATGTCAGTTATGCCCAAATCTGGGACTATAATGTCAGTCCTGGATGTTTCGGTTATCTCCATATATGGAGTTCCTAGGAGGGGTGTTCTGATGTCAGAGCTAGGTATGTTTAGGAATCTCCCTTCTAGAGATTCTATGCTGTCAGACTTTGTAGGTCGGTTTTCTCCATTTATGGGGATCTCCATATATAGGGACGTTGGTATCGAATAGGTCACTAAGGGTCGGAACTGAGTAGACCATTCATTCTCCTAAGTGAGTATGGGCGAGTATGCCCTGAATGTTTTAACAGACGTATAGGCACGATGTTGTCATGATGTCGTAACGTCCATATTTGGAAAGAGCATAGACGGCATGGGGGAACATGCGTCGACTTGCATAAGCCTTATCATGGCCACTGGTGGAAAAAGTACTCTCAATGTTTTACTCAAGTAAAAGTATCAATACTGCAATGTAGAAATACTCTGTTACAAGTACAAGTCCAGTAATCAAATTTTACTTTGGTAAAAGTACAAAAGTATTGGCATCTAAATGTCCCGTTTCTCAAGGTCTAAAATGTATAAACATCTTTTGAACATAGCAGATCTACAAGCTCACAACGCATCGCGATGTGACGCGTTGTGACCTTGTAGATCAGCTATGTTCAAATAGCCAAAGTATATAGGGTTGAAGTGGTTAGTGGTTATGTTTTGTATGTTTTTGTGTATTTTTTTTTGTTGGTCCCTACGTGTCCCTCTGTCTGTGTCCGTGTTGCTGCAGCACAGAGTGGCGAGTAGAGATGGGATTGATGGCTCTTTTAAGGGAGGGGGATCATGGGGATCCGTTCCTTTCAAAGAGGCGTTGTGAAGACTGGCTCATTTATGGCTCAGGTGTATATTATAGATACTTTAAAAAAATATATATATATATATATGTATGTATTTGTATGGGATTCATGAATTAAATAACAGGTGAGTAAATAAGTACATGTACTCAAGTACTGCACTTTTTGAGGCATTTGTACTTTACTGGATATCTCTGAGCGATTTTTGTAGCAAGTTGGGAGAGAATTGGCCCACTCCTGTGGCTGTCATCGTCGTCTTAGGCGGATAGGCGGTTGTCCAGAACCACCGATCTGCCCATATATAGGTATATATGGACATCCAGTTGTCCAGAACCGCTGATCCAAACAATATGCCCATATATGGGTATATACTGATGGCATCATTGGCCCACTCCTGTGGCCGTGGGGTTGATACAATCAAAAGGGTCCTCCTCTCTGATTGTGTAGCGAAGATACTTTTCACCAATTTTTAACCCTGGATAAAAATATTTGTGTGATTGTGCGATACTGTTGTACTATAAATTATTGCACACTGTAGGGCTTAAGTGGTTCATCAGACAAATCGATTAAGTTGAAAAAATGAAAGAGGATTCTTTGATAAATAAAAAAGAATGTCTGTCCGTCCATCCATCCATCCTCCACACCTGTCACTTTTCACTGACCTGTAGCGGTAAAGCAGAAAAGACATAAAAGGATAAAAATCCCATTGAGCTCTTTGCTATTTGAGACACGTAATCGTACCAGTTTTGATGAGTTCATAGCAGAGAGATGTTTCAAGTGTAAAACACACTTCAAGCTTAGGAGCAGTGGGATTCACCCATCACCCCCACCTTTAGAGTAGCTGCATGGTTACCTGAGGGAAAGGGGGGGAAAAAACATTTCCCCATGGCTTTCATTTCAAGGTAAGCTAAAGATAAATGGATTGATATACTTCGATGCCCGAAGTGCACATCTGGCTTAGGAAATATCAAGTTCAAAGAGAAGAGAGTGTGCACATCTAGTACCTATACCTGATGAAGAAGGTCGAAATAAGGTCGTTACAATTGTTTTGGAGCTTTATGGTTTAACCTTCTATTAGGAAATATCAAGGACACTGCTTCTGTTCACAAAGTCCGCTTTCTGTTCACCTCACTGTTAGGACTTTGACAGTATATGATGAATACAATATGAATAAATACAATACATTTGCTAAACAAAACAGGGAATATAACACCCACGGAGAACATAATATTGAGTCAGAGTTGACACATTAATTATGTCACAGGTTCACAGACGTTGCTGCCTCCAGACAATGAAAATTACATATGCACACAGCTGGCTAAATAACACAATTATGGAAATATACACTGTATATTGTCGGGTGGAAACCTTGTATGTCCAAAACTGCCAATGTTCAGGAAATGATAATAATAACCTGCGTTCCAATGGATCAATGTAGTTATTTAGTCACAAGCTCTTCATTGATTATATTTTCATTAAACCCACAGACAGATTTAACCACTTTCACTGTCAACATTTTTTATAAAAAAAAGCAAAAATAGCCAATCTACAAGCTTACAACGTGTCGCATTGTGACGCTGTTGTACGACATTATATCAAATATATAAAAAAAACACGAAATATGGAGATACAAGGTTTCTGCCTGAGCGCAATGATATAATACAGTGCGTTGTTGTTTTAACTCTATGAATAGCTCAGGCGGGAAAACACCAATCATCTCCCTTCTTTTTTTTTCTCCTTCCAGGTTCAGATGCATCGTGTACCCATTCAAGCAAAAACTGACAATATCCACTGCGACTTTGATTATAGTCATTATCTGGGTGCTGGCCATATCAATCATGTGTCCCTCCGGTGTCATGCTGCAAGTGATCAAAGAGCAAAGTGTACGGGTGTTACTGGGATACGGCAACAAGACGAGGCCTTTGTACTGGTGCAGGGAGAACTGGCCCAATCAGGAAATGCGGAAGATATACACCACTGTTCTGTTTGCAAACATCTACCTGGCTCCTCTGTCGCTCATTGTGATCATGTACGCCCGCATTGGCATAACGCTGTTCAAGACTGCCGTCCCTCTGGAGGGAAAGCCGGGCCATGACAACCGCCATACTGTGTCAAAGAAGAAGCAGAGAGTGATTAAGATGCTGCTGATAGTGGCGTTGCTTTTCATCCTGTCCTGGTTGCCCCTGTGGACCCTCATGATGTTGACTGACTATGCTAGTCTAACCGAGCACCAGCACAGGATCGTCAACATCTACATTTATCCCTTCGCCCATTGGCTGGCGTTCTTCAACAGCAGCGTTAACCCCATCATCTATGGCTTCTTCAATGAGAATTTCCGCCGAGGGTTCCAAGCCGCGTTCAAGCTCGGCGTGTGCACGGCGGACGGCCAGCGCGGAAAGACTTACTCGCACCGACTCCAGGGGAACTCGGTGCTTCCCGCCAATCCGCAAGCTACCATGGAGCCTATTTCCCTCAACAGCCTGGACAATTGTGGCTCCAGGCGAATGAACCACGTCAATGAGCAGGACCTGGTCATGGAGGACTTGGAGAAGGTGTCTCCGAGCAGTGGTGGTGTCACTGTGGTGTCGATTTAAGGGGAAACAGACATGAAAGCATTCTTAATGGTGATAGGCCCTAAGAAGGTGATAAGCCCTAAGAAGTCCTAACCTTAAACCGAAAAAAGGAAAGGAAAAGAAAAGTACACTGTAAGTTCAAGGCTTTATCCTAATAAAGTGGGAAATTTGACAGTAGAGTACTCAAAATAATACACACTGTACTGAAAATAATCAAGATACACAGACACACAAAAAAACTATGAAACATATAATGTCCAGAAAATGACCAAAGATGTGGTGGCATGGCATAGATATTATATTTGTTACAGTTTCATGACATTGTATAGTTTACAAGGCGCTTTGATTATTACAATTTCATTCTTAGATAGATTTAATGTGGTTTTCTGAAGGGTATGGCTTACTTGTGGGCAAAATACCCACAAGGGAAGGGACATCTACATTGCTCTGGGCTTTATGTACTGTAGGACTTGCCTGATGGCAACCACATAAGAGTGGAGTAAATACAGTAGTATGACTGTGAACATGTACTGTAGACTGCAGGGAGGTGCAACTTACAAAGTACATTTTATTTACATAGTGCCAAATCACACCAAGAGGTATCTCATGACACTTCACATGTAGAGCAGGTCAAGACCATACTGACAGACAGACAGACAGACAGACAGACGGAACAATAATAACAACTTGATCTGCAATTGGGGGGTCCGTCATTGCAGTCCAAGCCTGTGAGAAAGCACATAAACTGGGGAAGAAGTCAAGTTAGTGACACTGTGCAGATTAGAGGAAGGGGAGGGGAGAGGAGCTTGGTGAGCCATAGGAAGTCCCCTGACCGTCTAAGCCTATAGCAGCATAACTAAGTCCCTATAAGCTTTATCAAAAAGGAGGATTTTAAGCCTACTCTTAAATATAGAGAGGGTGTCTGCGTTCTGGACCAAGACTGGAAGATGGTCCCAGTTGAAGGCTCTGCCTCCCATTGCACTGTTAGATTCAGAGAAACAGATGTTATACAGAAAACAAATGATGGATGACATGCACAGTACACCTAATGCAGGTTGATATGAGTTTAGCACTGTGATGTGGTGGCTGTCATGCAACCTTCCTATATAGATGACATCTTATGCGTAGTATGTATAACAGGCAAAGTCGACACGTAAGTATAGGGGAGTTATTGTTTTAATTGACTAATTCAGCACTGAATAAATACATTTATTTTTATTTAGCAAGCCACATGGACCGCTTATATCATCCCTGAAATAAATCTTAAGAGCTATACAGTACCTATCACCTTTAAAACAGACACAACTTTGTTGAACAACTGTTCCATGTTAAATTTTAAGCAGGAAGTGGAGACACAGTCAGTGGAAAGAAAGTCTGTTCAGATGCTGTGTTGGGCATAATAAACAACCAGGTCGATGCTAATGACCAGTTTCACCATCATCTATTATAGTGAATAATGAATTGAGTGGGGGAAAAAAAGATAAAGTCATCAGACATATGTAGTAGTGTAATTGCTTGGCATATTAAATTAATGTTTGAGATAAAAGTGCTTTGCAGACCGATTCGTTATATTTAAATAGCTCTCCTCTCCACCCTTCTGCACCCTTCTGCACACATGCATAATTTAATGATATGAATACACAAATGCCACAGTTCAAGCATAGTCATTGATGTACTTCATCACAGAATATTAAACGTCTGTAGGCCAGTAACCTCACAATCAATTACATTTCCAGTGCTGAATATTATTATTATGCTTTTCTTTTTGATTTGGTCAGTGCAATTTTTTTTATCTCATACACCGATGGTGTTTTTGCAGAGCGGAATAATCTCTTAATTCATCTTTTTACCCAATTACTGTTCATCTCCATAAAGCTGTGAGCAAATTATGTAGACAGAAAAGTGAATGTTCACCCCAAATGGCAGGAGAAACTCAAGGTTATACCATATTACTTTAATCTGCAAGAATTGAATCTGATATTAATATACCGTGGCACGTACATGCCGGTATATATTTTCATGTGAAGGATACACACAGTCTGATTCACTGAATATTTCATGGGGAATAGCACTGTGTTTTTAACTGTGATGCTGGGTGGGCGGTTAGCCTCTATCAGTTTCAACCCCATCCCTTGGCATCCTGTATTGAAAAACATAAGAGCATCCCCACACTTCATAGTTTTACCCTGGACTGTAATTAGCTGAAAAGGTTATTATTTATTGATTTATTGATTTTAATTAAAAAGGGACAACACACAGTAATCAACATTTCCGCAATTGCGTCAAATGGTGCAGTGAGTTTCAGCACATTTTCATCTGTAGGTGATGAGATGCTGAGTTTGGACAATTCTTGGTCGGGTGAAACAGCGAGAACCCTTGAAGTTCAACCACTCCACAACACTTCCACCACATGCTTTCTCAGCACTGAAAGTTTGGAGAAAGGTTTACCTACGTAAGAACATATCTTCAAAATGTATTGCATCGTCATATGACGATGCAATGCGTGAGCTTGTAGATCTGCTAATTTTGTCATGCAACCCGTTGTACGATGGAGTATAAAGGGCCGTTCACACCAAGCACTGTAACTATAATGATAACTACTGTATATCTTTCACCGTTGTCTTTGTTATAATGGTGGTGTGGACTTTTTTTAACTGTATCTTTCTTTATAGTTATAGTTATGGGGCTTGGTGTGGCCCTTAACCACTTAAACCCCAGCATCTGAATTCAAAACTCACAGACAATAGCCGATCTAAAAGCTCACAAAACGCGTTGTGAGCTTGTAGATCGGCTATTTTCAACGAAGATATTTAATGTAGAGCGAAAAGGGGAAAGATACTAGTATAGAGCCCTGGGGGACTCCGCTCAACCAACTTTGGGCTTTAAGTGGTTATGTCACGCATGCACAAATCATTCAGATGCCACGTATCATTATATGATATACTAGTTATATGATTATACCATATTATTATCTTATGTCCTTATGCTCTAAAAATGTGAAAAACGTATTTTTTATTTCATTAAGTCGTGAGCTATTTTTGAGCATTTTTTTTTTAATTGTGAAAAAGGTTGAATCATTTTACAAATATTCAAAAGAAATCCTCTCTTATGGGATATCTGGATAGGGGTCCCTGACCAATTACATATCATTTTGGGGGTCCTTGACATGAAGATGTTTGAGAAACCACCGCGCTAACTGAAATTGTGCCATTACAGCTGTAGGGAACAGCTACGAGTCAACCATAGATAAAGCCGAATGGGTGACAACCTTGGAGTAAGATGATAAGGAAAACAATTTGTTAGCAGGTGCATTGATATTGATTAGCAGGCATGTTGATATTGATCAGCATGCGACATCTTCTTTGAGGAGCTTTGAAAAATTGATCTGTTAAAGTGACACAAGGAGGCAGTCAGATCGATACAGGAAACTTTTATTCTGAAACCTACACAAAAAAACCCCCACAAAGGTTCATTTATAGATGGATCTCTTTGTGTACAATCTTGTACATAGTATTCCTGGCAGTGGAATTTACTTAAAGGGATATTTCACTTTCTAAAAAACGTTTGGTCATTTTATCGTCTACTCAGGCTTTTGTGAGCCCCCCAGACCGTTTTTAAGTTGCTTGATTCAGTATTTGGATATTTGGTATTCATTTTATCATCAAACTCAATTTTTAGCATGTTAGATTCATCCAAAACACCCGTCCTTGGTTCTGGTGGCTCACCCTGCCCTCCTAATACGCGAGGGGGCCGTGTTTTTTCTATAACTTTTTTCATTTATTTTCAATATTTTGGGGGGAAAATGAAAAAAAAATAATACAATAAAAAATTCAATAAAATAAATGAAAAAAGTGATCGTAAAAACACGGCCCCCTCGCGTATTAGGAGGGCAGGGTGAGTCACCAGAACCAAGGACGGGTGTTTTTGATGAATCTAACATGTTAAAAATGGAGTTTGAAGTTATAATGGGTTTGCATAGGAAGGGGGCGTGTCTGATAAAATGAATTTCAAATATCTAAATACTGAATCAAGCAACTTAAAAACGGTCTGGGGTGTTCACAAAAGCCTGAGTAGAAGATAAAATGACCCAAAGTTTTTTTGAAAGTCAAATATCCCTTTAAGTAAAAGTAGTCCTGTATCCTACTTTTACTTGAGTAAAAGTACAAACATATTGGAATTAAAATATACTTTACCCTAGAACACTAACGTTGAATAATATCACGCCATCACTAACGTTGCGTATATTTTACCCAATATATGTTCCATAAAAAAGACTTCTCATCAAAATATATTAAAGTACAACGATACATTGCAAATTGAGGTACTCGTCTTTAATGTTTCAATATAAAATATCACAAAAAATGAAAAACATCATCGGGGGGCCCTATAAAAGATCAATACCATAATAAGACCTCATGTAGGCTAAAATATGTGAACAATTTGGGAATTGTTAACAAAGAATTCCCCCCAAAGAATTAGCTGGGAACGTCTTCTTTGGTCCAGTGAAGACACGGTCTCCCTACATGACTGACAATCACAATACACAATCCCGATTTTTTTTTAACTCTCTATCACTAACATCACCCAAAAACCAGGGATGCGGGCAGGGAAACAAGCCTACCTTCGATGATGTCACTGAGCAGCATGAAGGTACCCAAGGACCCACCCACCCTAGACATCAGCAACACAATGAAAATCACATAACCATAATTGTGTGGGTGAAAATCACCCTACGTTAGTGTTCTAGTACTAAAGTATAACATTTTTAGTATAAATAGGGCTTAATTGGTTAATGTTATGGTATATTTTGTATTGATAATCTAAATCTACAAAGTAACTTGTAACTAAAGTTTTCAAATAATTGTAGAGTACAATATTTGCCTCTGAGATGTGGTGGAGTATAACTAAAGTTTTGGAAAATGTACATACTGTGTACATACAAATAAAGTAAAAGTATCAAAATTGTACTTGAGTACTGTACTTGAGTAAATGTACTTAGTTCCTTTCCACCACTGTATTCCTGTGATCCAGGATGGGAGAACCAGGGACCCTGTTGATATCTGGTATCACTACGGTATCAATCTGGTATCATTATGATATCTGGTATCACTATGATATCTGGTATCACTGGTATCTGGTATCACTATGGTATCACTATGGTATCTGGTATCACTGCCATTATGATATCACATTCCACTGCCATGAAATCTATGTACAAGATTGTTCACAAAGAGATTCATCTATAAATGAACTTTCGTGTTTTTACATAGTAGGTTTCAGAATAAAAGCTTCCTGTATCGATCTGACTGCCTCCTTGTGTCACTTTAACAGATCAATTATTCAAAGCTCCTCAAAGAAGATGTCGCATGCTGATCAATATTAACCTGCCTGCTAATCAATATCAATGCACCTGCTAACAAATTGTGTGTCTGTGTGAGCTGTGATTATTAAGAATATGATTTGACACTGGTGGTGTAAAGTACCTCTTTGTGCTGTTCTAACACAAATATTTTCCATATTTTAAAGGTAGTGTAAGTGATTTTCTTTGGTTAAAATAAGTGTTAAATAGCTCTATATTCAGATTCTGATCATTGCTTTGCTATAGAGTGTTTGCGCGGTAACATGAGTCTCCATGTCTCTCCAGCTCTCTATTAAACAGAAAATGCATTTTCAGGTCGGGACACCAATTTTGTCCAATCAGGATAGAGAACTCAGGTTACAGATTAAAGAAATTAAATTGGAAGTGATGACACAAAGAAATGAGCAGACAAAATTGGAAGTGGAACACTATAGAAATTACGCTGATAAATGGGTTCTCTCTCCTGATTGGCTAAAATCTTGAAAATGTATTTTCTGTTTATTAAAGAGCTGGAGAGACGGGGAGACTCCTGTTACTGAACAAACACTCTATAGCAATGATTACTATCAGAATATAATGCTTTAACATTTTTTAACCAAAAAATATCACTTACCCTACATACCCTTTAAATCTTTGGATTGGGCCCTGCATAGCAGATTGAAGGGCCGTAGGCTCTGTTTTGAAAAATGTATTAAACAAAAAGAAAATGGATTATGGAATATTACTGTTCAAATAATCATACAAAAATCCCCAAATAAGATGAGAGCAAACAACGTTTGAGAGTAAGTACATGTTTGACAAGTTCTGCTCCTAACCAATTTTGCAGTGTAATTATTTCATACAACAATGTGTGGTTCCGCCATAAACTTGGTGTGGCCCTTTTAGGGCAATTTATGTCTCCCCACTGAATGCAAATATTACTGAGTCAGGGATTTGGACTCATTCATTAGAATGAGCTCGACTAGAACACAATTTCTTGTGATTTTATGGTTGAATTACTTCACTCTGTACACCAAACAAATTTGTAAATCGATGGCTTTCCATGTGATGAGGGGTAAGCTGAGCGGATCCGAAGGCGCAACTGTGAACTAACAATGAGCATAATAGATCAGCCTAACAAGCAATGAATAAGCCCTAGAATGTATGATCCACAGCTTCAAATATATAAGCCTTTAAGGCCAGGGAAGCTTGCTGACTGAGAATGTCCCTTTCTGTTCAAAACATACAGTTTGAACACCATCATCAACAGCATCAGCCCCACTTTCACTTACTGTATCCTTGCTATGTCTTAACACACTGGTTCTCCTGGCCCACAGGTCGAGAACTGGGCCGTGAGGCCATTGCAAGTGGGCCAAAACACTAAGAGCACAACACAAAAAGCCCTGAGGGCTTGTTTACATTGTAGTAGCCTACTTGCTTTTCACATCCAGCACCTATTTGGCACAGACAACATGTGCAGCAGGTATGATGATATTTACAATAATTGTGAAAATAATATATATATATATATATGTTATGGATTTTTGTTCTTCAGTGCCTGTGGTGTAGGAAAAAAAGGAATCAATTGGTAAGGACATTTTTCTCAGTGGAAGCTCTAAGGAATTTATGAATGTTATGGATTCCTTAACCTTTCTCTATGAACTTTAAAGGAAGACAAATTGTACAGCACTTCTTAGGGTTGGGCAATTATCAATATTATATCGATATTGTGATACGAGACTAGATTTAATATCGCAATATGGAATAAAATAGCGTATTTACAAGCTCACGTGTCACGTTGTGATCTTGAACATCTGCTACAGTATTTTCGCTATGTTTGAACAGATAATATAAAAATAATTATTTTCACGATACGATATTATTGTCACAATGTCGATATCAAGGTATTTGCCCCAAAAATATTCTGATAATTGATTTGGTCAATATTGCCCATGCCAGCCTTAGCACCTACTGTATGGCAGGGGCTTTTTTCCCCTTGGCCGTGGGAGCTCAGCTACATTCAATTCTTAGTATTAAATACTAAGTATTAAATAGTGGAAAAAGTGGCACTCAAAAAAAAAAATATCTTGCATTTTTATCTTCTGGAGTGCCACTATTTCCACATATGTGGTGGTTTTTATCTGTAGCTGTGAGACATTTTATGGTCAATTTCACCATCAACATTTCTGAAGTCCTGAAATATCATACTCTGTGAAATGTGTTCCTACTTTTTCTAGTTCAGTGTTCAGTGGAATAGGTAATGTTAATGATTTCTGGCCCAAATATATGAAAGCCATCCTGGCCCAATTATGTGTTGCTTTAAAAACCTAAGAAGTCATGAATATAATATCCAAGGCTTGTCCATCTTCTTGAAATGCAGTTATTAATTTGTTCCAAGTGGACAGAACCTCTTCAAACTATTACATTTTTGCAGTATGATGGAAATGTGTCATTTATTTCTGGTGGAGCAGGGCCTCTTCCTCATGCTATTTAAAGGTGTTGTTCTTGGTCTGCTTGGCTAAAAGTTGGACCAGTGGTTCTCAAGCTTTTTTAATTTCAAGGACCCCATAACTCTAAGAGTGACAGACTTGTAAGAGTCCATTTGAAAACCCCTCAAGGAAACATGACGGTCCTTGGACCCAACTTTGAGAACCACTGAATTAGACTTTACCTTGTTTCATTCTGATATAATTGCATTCTGTGAAGATGAGTAATTCGTTTTAATAGTATTATGTTTCATGTCATGAGCTGTGAGTCATTGGAAAATGTGTGATGTTTTATTATAATTTCTCTAATATGCTTTCACAACTTGTCTGATTAATTTCCAATTTGCCTTTTGGTGTATGCTTTCAATGTGTCAGAAATTATGACTGGGCAAGTGTGTTCTGGTGAACAAAATAAAGTCTTTAAACCATAGTGCATTCTTACAAAGGAAATTATTATTAAAATACAGAGACATTATTATAACAATCAAGGAAAACAACCAAAATGGGGATGAAACCAATGAATGTTTTAGATAGAAATATGAATAATGCACACTGATCTTACTCATCTCTGATCCTTACTCGGGTCCCCAACCAATTCTCTCCTGGGAAGCCCTCTCTTCTTACATCTGACACAAGCTGAGAAACCCATCATATATACTGTATATGCACGCACCCCCGTACACACATGTTAACCACTTACATGTAAGGCCTATAGAGCACCGAAGTCCTGACGTGACTCGTTCATCCCCAGGTTTGCGGAAGTAATTTCTCTATGGAGAATAACATTGGGTCATCTTAGAATCGTCTCATATAAGAATTGTGGTCCAAAAATAAACACCGCGTGTCGGCGTTATTGTCAGGGAGGGGGTTCTGTATCGTTTATGATAGTCAGTCACTTATATTTGATACAGTCTGTTTCTGGCGAAAATGTAACTAATTCGGTGGAAGTAACATTAGCGTTTTCTCACCGTCAGTTGATGCTTCATATCCATAAGCGTCAACACGCCGGGGTCATTTGTTTATTTTTGGAACACAGTTCTTATTTGACGCGATATTAAATACGTCTATGGGATTCAGAACGGGGGTGGAAAACTGCGAACCAGGTAGACAAACAAAGGATGTGTAAATGACGTCAGACTTCGGCGGTCTATAGTACATATACTTCTAGTATGATGAATAAAAATAACAGATTGCAGGCTCACCATTGTGAGTTTGTAGATTGGCTATTTTTTGTATTTTAGCTTTCTCTTTTTCCTTTATTATATCGTTTGACAATATAATGACCCCAAAAGTTTAACATTTTTGACTACCTTCAAACAGGCATGGTCTCAACGGTCACAACAGCAGCAAAACGAGGGAACAAATAACATTAAAACAAACATTTCTTCTTAGGCCTTGCACGACAATCGGACACTGACTGCATTCGTGATTTGAGGCATTTTGTTAAAAACATTAGTTTCGCTAAATTAGACCTGCTGGTGGCGCTATAACAGGCCAATGTTAAAAGGGTGGCATTTGTTCCTCAACATAGTGTGAATGTGCGTGCAAAGTTTGACCGCAATCGGACGGTGCGTTCATGATTTGCGGAATTGTGTTCAAAACAAGCCAATAATGCATACTTTAGAAGTCAATCTTAGCCAATCAGTATGGAATATGAAAAATCAAACACATCCGTCGTGATCATATGACTATAGAGATCATGTGTACCGATGTGCGTGAAATTTGGATAACATTGGAAGGAGTAGTATAAGATAATGTGTTTTACATAAGTCGGCCTCCTGGTGGCGCTATAAAAGGCAGATGTGAAAAATGCAGGGCAAAGGTTTTTTCTTGACCTCTAGGGAGTCTGCATACAAAGTTTTACACAGATCTGTGCAGTTATAGGTAAAAACACAAATCGGCCTGTTATAGCGCCACCATGAGGCTGATTTGAAAAAAATCTAATGGTAGTTCTTCCTCGGCCTAATGGGAATGTGCGTGCAAAATTTCACGGAAATTGCATGCTGTGTTCATGATTTGAGGCATTTTGTTCAAAACGGAGCACTCCTGCAAACTTTGGAAGACACAAAATCTGTAGGAGTGCTGTCAAAAAATGTGTTTGGCACAAATCGGCCTCCTGGTGGCGCTATAAAAGGCCCATGAGAAGAATTTGGGGCAGAGGTTCTGAATTGGCATCCAGGGAGTGTGTGTGCACAGTTTCGCTGCGATCAAGACAGCGGTGCCGGAGATTAGCTGGTCACAGACGGACGGACGGACACACGGACACACGGACACACAGACGGACGGACGGACGGACGGACGGACGGACGGACGGACAGGCCTTTCGGCCTGGCGGAGACAATAAATAATAAGACCATTACTGCGTCAAAAGTAATCGACAAAATATATTATAATAAATGGTCAAACATTGGCCAAATTGTCAAATATTACCTAAGAAAGAGACAAAAATTTTGAAAATAGACGATCTACAACCTCACTTGCGAGGCGTTGTGACGTTGTAGATCTGCTATTTTCACATATTTATCTGGTGGACTATGCATGGCAGGGGCATCCTGTTCCCTGAAAAAAAAGAAGTTTTGCTGCAGGGTCTCCAGCTGGGAGCACATTCATGGATGTTTCGCCCCTATCCAGAACATCTCCTGGTGGCGGGGCAGTGAACAGGGACGTCTCCCTGACACCCCCTGCAGCTCGAATTATTTTGTCCCCCCATAGCCTTGTCTCGCTGTCTCAGCCAGAGCCAGTGGCTTGCTTTCTCTGCTTCCTCTGAGAGTTATTTTTTTGGCTTTGCTCAGTCTGGCTACCCGAAGCCCCACCACGTCCTTGAGCAGGCTGGGCGTGACTTGGAGCTGCCAACAAAGCCTCTTGCTCCCACCTCCACCGGGTACGTCCTCGCACTCCATCCACTTTCCCTGCACTCTGCAACCGGCAATGCGGTATTTTGCCATCTTTCTTTCGTAGGCAGCTTCCAGTCCCTCCTCCCATGGCACTGTGAGCTCCATCAGCAGTGCTGACTTCACGGCTGCAGACCAAACCACCACATCTGGTCTTAAAGGAGGAGTTCACCCCAAAAATGACTTATTTTCTATCAATTGCACACCCTATGAAGCCTTGAATCCATGGATTATTTTTAGTTTTTGTCGCATTCCTAAGCTAATAATTTGATTCCCGTCTCCTACCGGCTAATGTATCCGGTAGGAGACACAAAGTAGATTATTTGTGTCTCCTACCGGAAATACACACGATCATCAAATTATTGTCTTAGGAATGCCACAAAAACAAAAATAAATCAAGGCTTCATGGGGTGTGTAATTGATAGAAAATAAGTAATTTTTTGGGTGAACTCCTCCTTTAAAGTGGTGCTGCAGAGTGTTACAAACAGATTATAATGCATTACAAGTATGTTTTCTATATGCATTATAGACATGGGCTTCATAGTGAAATGTTAAATGTTAGAAAGTGGCCTGGACGGCTGGCGTAGCGGTCCAGGCACCTAGGCTCAATGTAACGTGACAGCGTGTCGCGTGTTCGAGCCCGACGGCCTTTGCTGCATGTCACTCCCCATCTTCCTGTCATTTTATTTTTTAAGTTAGAGAGTGAGCGGTCTGGGAACCCATTCGGTAAAAAAAAAACATTATTTTTTTCCCCTTTGTTTTTTCCTCTGGGGGAACCACCACATTTTTTGTGTAGAAACCAACGCACTCTCACCTCAAGAAGTCAAACGGTTGACTTCTTGGGACGTTGACTGGAAGGGGGGGACAAATACGGCACATGTTGACTAGGGGGGATTTGAGTTACGATTCTGTCCCTATCGGGACATTAACTCGAACGGCGCTGAGTCGGCTCAAGCGGACTTTGCACCGCTCTGCACGGCGACTTGCTCGCCTGACGGCTCGCTCGGCGATGCCTCTCATGGTTCAAGTCTGCTTTAGACGGGGCGCCTCTGTCGGTTTACCATTTTTTTGTCGGACCCGTCTTGGGTTTGAGAACTGCACTTCCGCATTCCTGGAGTGCGGAAGTGCCCGGGGAGGCACCGACTAACAGTCACTGTTTGGCGTTGGGTCACATTTGTCCCAAGAAGTCACAATATGCATTTTGGGGAGTGACAGGAACACTCTTTGGCACCTCCCCTTTCTTCTGTCTGGTGCGTCTGTTTATTTCTGTGTGTGTGTGCTAGCTTAACTCTACAGAATACTTATTTGGTGATTGGCAGCAGTTGGATTATTCGGAAAACCAAATCAGTGATTTATGTACGACGTGACTTGCACCTGCAAACAATTACTGCCAATAATTGATCCATCACAACAATGAAAACACCACTGACGCATAGCACAGTGCATAATTTTGGCAAGTAAACACAGCTGAAGGTATTAACTGAGGTAATAACATTAATTATGGGTTGTTTCTTTTAGGTATCACTGTGTGCACAGACAGCACACAATACCTGTCAAAATGTCTGCTGGGAAAGGGGTCTAACATTTTCTCGTTCTCTTAATACAATTGTGACAAAGTTTGGGGCATGTTTTACACATGGGCATCGATATTAACGGCATAACATATTTGTTTATTTGCATCTTTTTTTATAGACACATTCAATGTGTAAATAAAAAAGATGCAAGTTTAAAAATTGGTAACATTTTTTGGTAATAAAATATAAGTGAGGGAAGGAAAAATAATAATAAAAAGGGTAAGAAGAAAAAAACTACCTAAAAACTAAACAAAAAAACGAATAAAAAGGGAAGAAAAAAAAAAAGCTTCCATAGTGGCTCAAAGCATAATCTGAGAACAGGCTTGGTAGCAGTTGCTTGTGAACATACACTTAATAAATCTTGCCTAGTACCAATGGTGCGTGCATACTGTAGGGAGCAATGACAGACAACAAAAGCTGTACAGATTTACATATAAAGATATCTGTGTAGTTAAATGTTACTGTCTTGAAGCCCATGGTACTGTATGTAGCAGTTTGAGTAGTGAGAAGTAGGCTTCCCAGCACAGCAGGAATGTGACGTGCACCTCAGTAGCCTATTACCAAAGGAACCTTTTCAGAATCAAGTGTAACCTGTTAATAGAGACATATACAATGAATGTTGCCGCTGTACACATTTTGTCACATTTCAGTATACCAACAAAGAATAATGGAATATAAACATGAGGATTACAGTGAGTGTATAAGGTTTGAACATTATTTTCATTTTGACGTATCACACAGTCTTAATTGTCCTCAAACAACCCACATGTTTTTGGTTTTTCTTTTGGAGTAGAAACACTGAACTACAGTATGACTTTGTGAGATTCTGCAAAGATACTGCAGCCACAGCAGAACAACAAAAATAAAAAGTAATCTCTATAATCACAATGATCCCCCTCATTGTTCTTCACTGACCGGTGACTCAGCGTCAGCTCTTCATCAGCTACATACCCGACTATGTGTTCCAAAACAATGTTTGGAAGAAGCCCTGAGGCTGATTCTACAAATGCCCTTCTAAATCAGTAGTTCTCACACTTAGATATTTCATAAATGTTCAAAAATAGCAGATGTACAAGCTCGCAGCACGCTGTGAGCTTGTATATCTGCTATTTTTTAATAGTCAATGCAAAATTCAAAAAATTACACAGATGCTTTCCCGGTTTTAATGGGTTCATGTTACTGACGTTTTTGTCTACGTTTTGTTTACAAGACAAAAAGCTAACAGATTTGACCACTGTTATCCTATAGTATCATAAGGGCTAGACAAATTACCTTCATAATCAAAAAGTTGCTGTTCAATGAAGAATCTGTAGCCTTTTCAAGTTTTGAATGTGTTGTAAATATATCTCCTCCAAGTCATAATAACCTGTATTTGTGACAGACTGTGCAATGCAGGCTGCAAGGTATTGATATTTTTTTACCCTGCTTCTACTCAGAACCGAGGTTGTCTCACTTCATGTGAAAGGGGCCTATTGACTTTGGATTAGAGAGGGACCTGCGTCAAATACCTCCCGTACAATACCCGCTTGCCATCATCAAGTGCATCCACTCGCTCTCCCATCCACCCACACACAGAATGAGCTAGACTTAGCCGATTAAAGGGGCCTGAAGCACACAGTAAGTATATGGCACGTCAATTCAGTGGATGAGCCCTTATCAGTAATGCTGTTCATAAAGAAAGAAAATCATAGCTTGTCTTGCAGGCCCACATTTGGACTTGGGTGCAGTCGCAGATCTGAGAGAATTTTCAGGCAGTTCTCTGTACTTTCTGATTGTGTTCCTGAGCTGTCGAATGCTGTCATACTCTGACTGCCCCTCTGAGCCTACGTCTGGCTTAGCAAACAGTCTCTCTCTCTCTCTCTCTCTCTCTCTCTCTCTCTCTCCTCTCTCTCTCTCTCTCTCTCTCTCTCTCTCTCTCTCTCTCTCTCTCTCTCTCTCTCTCTCTCTCTCTCTCTCTCTCTCTCTCTCTCTCTCTCTCTCTCGCATTCATGTCCCATCAATGCACGTTAATAACTTGACTTCTTCAAAGTTCTTCCCCAGTTTTTGTGCTTTCTCATCTCACAGGCTTCAATGGACTGCAATTACAGATCCAGTTGTTGTTGTTGTTGCTCTGCATCCCTGTCTGCATCCCTGTCTGTCTGTCTGTCTGTCTGTCTGTCTGTCTGTCTGTCTGTCTGTCTGTCTGTCTGTCTGTCTGTCTGTCTGTCTGTCTGTCTGTCTGTCTGTCTGTCTGTCTGTCTGTCTGGCTGTCTGTCTGTCTGTCTGTCTGTCTGTCTGTCTGTCTGTCTGTCTGTCTGTCTGTCTGGCTGTCTGTCTGTCTGTCTGTCTGTCTGTCTGTCTGTCTGTCTGTCTGTCTGTCTCGAACAGAAAGAAAGAAACAAATCAACCTGGAATGCTTCTCTCTCTCTCTCTCTCTCTCTCTCTCTCTCTCTCTCTCTCTCTCTCTCTCTCTCTCTCTCTTTCTTTCTCTTTCTCTCTGAAGACAATCTCCTTTCTACAGGGTTTGTTTTTTTGCTTATCTGATAAACCACTCTGCGTCCCATGGAAGGAAGGAACCAGGCACCATCGGAACGCACCGATGTACAACTTTAGCCTGTCTGAGATTTACAACCGTGTTAGCCTCTCCGCTGGCTGACACAGAGAAAAGAAAGAAAGGAAGGGAAGTTCTCACACTAGCTCCCAGTAGAAAAAAATATTAATGAACTGAACTTCCTTTCCTTTCCTCCAATGTACGTATTGCTGTTCAGCTGAAAAGTTTTTGTTGGGATGTGCGTGCTTCCCCCTGGTTCTCTGTGTGTGTTATCTTACAGGTGCCATTGAAAAGTGTTCAAATATGATAAATGTAGCTCTTTTGATATGACAGGCGTCATATATGATTATGGGACTGACCTTTATCTGCTTGACCCCAGTACATATGTGTTGAATCACTCTCATCTGCGTAAGCACATACTGATACCCTTCATACCATGACCATCAACTACTTTATCAGATAGACTGACGTCTGTGCACAATGATACGAGATGCTTGTTTTGTTATATTGTCATTCTGTTCTTTTTCCTTGTCTCATATCTTGGTCACGTCATGTGTACAATACTGTATATATATTCTCTATGTGTGTAATAAACTTCAGAACTTGTCGTGTGATACTGCCTGGTGTCATCTTGTTCTCGTCACTCAACCACCCTTACTAGTTGGAGGGAGACTCTTAGGACCACATGGCTGGTCAACTTGTGTCTTTATTTCTTTTTAAATATGGCAGCTCCGGGCCCCATTCCAATGATCCATCTGTACTTTGCATTGTAGGTCCACCCAGAGCCATGTAAGGAGAGTTGCGTCACCTCCGTTCACTTCATCGGGCCAGTCCAATTGCGGCTCTGGAGGAGCCGAATATTGACAAAGCCCTGAATCGGAAGTTACGGAATGCACTGGAGTCTATGAGTGTTTGTCACGATTTCGAGTTTACATGAACCACGAGACCGCTGTGCTCGTTGACGCAACTCTCAGATAAAAGGCTCTGGGTCCACCCAATACACCCCATACATACACCAACAAGACAAGCACATCAGTTTAATTCCTGAGTATTTGTATCACATCCTTTGCAAAGATGGCTGCCACAGGCACATAGGATATCATGTTGATGTCTACAGTACATCATCATGAACAAATGCAGTATCCATCGCCAACACTGAGGGCTCATCACCATGCCGGGTTGTGAAGGACATTTTCGTCAAACTTATTTTTTGCCACAGACATACAAAATAAGCTGCCAATAATATTACCAGAACATGTAGGCCTATTAGCCCTACATGTACAGTATACTACTGGACTCCTAATGTGCCACAGTGCCCATGCCAATTTGCTACACATTTTACAATGATAGTATTTCTCAGTGGTATATACAGTACTTGAAAGCCCTACTTGAGTAAAAGTTAAGATATATTTTTTTAAGTTAGTCACATAGCTTAAAGTAGCTAACATTTCAATAAAGGAGAGATCAAGTTGATACAAATGAAATGTTTAATTGAATAAAAGATCTAACATTTTGGCAATTAGACTCGGTTAACGCTTAACGTATAAGATTAGTTTTAATAGGGAGAACCCTGGAGTATAGACACTGGTGGCAGCAATGCAGATGAACCTCCTTCCTTCTCAACTCTACACAAATGAGACTTAATAGAATAGAAAATAGAATGACAGGATCAGAGGCAGTGATATTTAAAGACGGAGCCCAATCGTATGATTGGTCGACTGCAGGTTGGCATTTTCAAATTCCGTATTGAATTTACGCTTGGAATTACATTACAAGTAGGCTACTTAGTATCCAGTATCTGGTGTTTAAATGCATCAAAAGTAAAAGCACAAGTACAAAGTAATAAAAGTACAAAGACCTTTTCACAGTACAAAGAAACAAATCAACCTGAAATGCTTCTCTCTCTCTCTCTCTCTCTCTCTCTCTCTCTCTCTGCTTTATTATTATCTGATTTGAATGTTTTGAAAATGTAATTAAAGCAATAAAGAGACTGGATCATTTGTCACAGTACCATTCTTTCAGGTGAATGATCTCACATCACATGTTAGTGTTGGGCTACTTACTAGCTTATTTCCAAGTAGCTTGTGTCTAGCTTCACTACTTTCAGAATGATGTTTCAAATAGTTCAGCTATATTTTTCGCCATGGAGCTGGGCAGCTTGACAAAAGCTACTGTACATCACACATCAACATAAAATAGCACAACAGGTGAATTTTGAGTGCACATCAAAGGGAAAATTATTCATCTCCATCCAGCTACGTTTGAGCTTTGAGTGGATTTTGTCCATCATAGCAAAGAAATAATTCTCCATCTCACACTAGTTGTTTGGAGTTTCACTGTCATATATTTTGGTTTTGAGTGGACTTTGTCCATCACATCAAAGAAAGAATTCTCTTATATCCAACCACTCATGCTTTAACACAGTCGTATGTTTTAGTTTTAAGTGGATGCTGTCCATGACACCAAAGAAATAATTCCCTGTCTACATCCACTTGTAGCTTTTACCTGTATGTTTCATTCAGTCACTCAATAGTGTTCCGGCCTGACTGATCTATACCTCTCAACCAATGATTCATGAAAGAAAAAACCTTATCAGTCAGGTACTCAAACAGCAAACAAAACCCTTTCATTCATACGAACATGGAAATACTTGCAACAGGCCAGCCTGTCTCCACTGCTCTTCTCACAAAGACACTTCTGTGCCAGGCCCCATGCACATACTGTAACACACACTGGAACATCTACTTCTTATCTTATATAGCTACTTCAAAATCAAAGCCTTGCAACATAATGTATTCTATCAAACACCAAAATGCGTAAATGCAGTATATGAAACAGGCACTAATAAGTCCCTGTAATTGTCCACACAACAATGGACACCAGGCAATTTGTCTCAATGAGAGTGCTAGTTGTTCTCATGTGAATCTGAACAGACTGGATAATTCAATATCCTGATGATGCGAGACTAACAAGTATATTCAGATTTTATTTGATTAACAAGGTGTCAATGATAATGTTGTGGATTTTTCTTATTTTAAATGTATTGAAGTAAAAGTTGTGATATAAACTCAAGTAAAGTATAGATCCCCCCAAAACGAAGTATTGTAACAAAGTACTCATAGTTCGTAAGTTGACACCTACGGCGTTTTTGCATTCATTAAATCAGCGTCCTACCGTACCTATTCTGAAGTCAGCCACTGTATACAGGCTGTATACATGCATCAATGCAGCATGGTCCAGGTCTATGCACTGTATACTGGCTGTATACAGGCATCAATGCAGCATGGTCCAAGTCTATTCACTGTATACTGGCTGTATACAGACATCAATGCAGCACGGTTTATTCCGTGTTTGGGATTTCAATAACTGGGTCTTAGCAGTACAGTCTATGCTTTCATCACACATTAGATGAACAAAAGAAGAACTTTTTGTGTATCTGAGAAGGGTTCTATTTATTATATTATTTACTGCACAGGGCTTATATTAGTAGTCCCACTGACTCACTCATTCAGCTCAGGTCCTGCGTGGGAGGAGATCTGGCTGGGAGGAGACCTTCCATCAACAGCTGGACCAATCAGGGAGAAGGCCTCCTGCTGTTTAAAGCTGTCAGCAGCTATGTACAATGGTGTGTGGCATGCTGCCTGTGATGTTACATGCTGTCAAAAAGTTACACGTCATATATGTTGGGTGCTGAAGGTTAAGTAATCGCTCTGTGTTGTATACCCTCTGTTTAAGTTTGAAACCGCTAAAGTAGTGTTGACTATAAATGAGTTGCTGAGCAGCTTGCTAAAGGAATTGTACTTGATTTGAGTCACTCTAAATCCAACTATAACCCCGTTGTGGATTTTGTTTCTGACCACCAGCGCCAGCTTTTTGAAAGACCAACAACCTTTTAGATTTAGATTAGATTTCAGTCAGACAACTCTTAGATGATTTTAGAATATATTTTTATTGAGCATTATTGAGCATAGATATATGAAGCATAGTTTGGCGTCAGGGCTCTGTATCTATTCATTCCCTGTAAGCATGAACATTTTAATTAATGTTACATATGCCAAATAGAATTACAGGGAATGAATTAAGACCCCCAAGGGGAATCTAGAAACAGAGCCTACAGGTGGATGCCGGGGAGGCGGTGGGATTGCAAACTTGATGGTCAGCAGCAGACAGCGAGGCAGCAACAGCAGCACAGCCAGGAGAGAAGCCAGAATGAACAGGTAGGCAGAGAAGATTAAATAGCCACCCAGATCAGGAGAAGAGAGCATGTGACTGGTCACCTGAACAGGTTGGCATGCTGCCTTGAGTTGCCTGCCTGAACTAGCTGCGCAGGCTTCGCATCATTAGGGAAGTTAGACTAGATTAGGGAACTATTGTAATTTTGATTTGGTATAGGTTAGGCTAGGTGGGGGTTTAAAAGTATGGGTTAAGAATATTGTTATATTTATTTATTGTTTTGCACTGGGGTCACTTTTCCTGTTTATATCAATTTATTGCCATGTAAAACATTTCATTATTATCTCTGTCCTTTCTAAAAGAAAACTGAAGAACTAAGGTAAACAAAAAAACGTGTGCGCATCACAGTGTCATGTCCATGAACGTATCTCTCACACAGTAGTAAACATTTTGTCTGCCTGCTCCAAACACCATGAAAAACACTATTTTTTTTTATTCTTAGACATTTTGACAAAGGCAATTCATTTAATATTTGGCAATCAATCTATGAATTGACTAATCATTGCATCAGTTTTTATATAATCTCTCAAGAACAGCTTCTGCACTGCGTTGGAATCTGTCGGGGAGGTTCGTCATAACGAGTGCGCATTCAGATCAGGAAGTAGGCCGCGCTTTACCCAATCACATGTAGTGGGCGGGATTCACATGTCCGTCGATCTTTCCCCCTCGAAACAAACCGAAACTAATTTAACAATAGCGTCCGCGGAGCAGACAAAACCACGGAAATATATTCACATTTTAACTTACTCTTTCATCATAGAAACAAGTGGGCTTATAACCAAAACGATCCATGTTCTCTGGGAGAAGTGGTGTTAGTGTTCCGTGTAGAAATATTGTTAGTGGGAATGAAAACATAGTCGCACCAACCGGAAGTGATGCGCTGAAGGCGCATCACAAACACCGGTTTCCTTGTGCTCTGGTGTTACGTTATCGTCCGCCCAGAGCCAACAGACATAGAACAAACAGCAGAGGGCGCTGTTTTTCATTTTCAGTTGGCGATGGGTTCCCAGATTGGTTTTTATAAAATGGATTTTCAAAAATACGTATTATTTTGTATCTCAAATAAATTTCTCAGACCCTAAATTTGTACTGTGATACATTTTTGACCCAGTATTGTAACTTGTATCAAAATACTTTTTGATGTATTTTCGCCCCTCTCAACTGACACACAATATAAATTGCAATTAGATGGCTTAATAGTGGAGAACACCTTAAAGAATCTACATGTAAACAGAAAAGACGTCAATGTAGTTAATTCAATCTTTATTTGCTATGTGCTCCCTATTACAACAAACAGCATCAGTAGTGTACACTTCAATCTACACAAATACACAGAAAAGCAATTAGAGAAGAGAACGAACCACTAGGCAAGAGATTCTTATTGCTTATAGCCATGGATAGCGCAGGGGTATAGATACAGTACATGTTATATCCTATGCAGTAATATCTGTCTGAGGCTCAGGGATTGTCAATGTATCTAAAACTATCCTATATTCATCTTTACAAGCTTAGTATAACATTAGCAGCAATGTTTTATAGGCAGCAAGTAAAGGACATGAACAAAACTGGGGAGAAAAAGGTAAAATGGTTAGGCAACATTTGACAACTACACGCAGCATCAAAAAAACAAAAACAAAAATGAAACAAAACAAAACTAGACTTGATTTACTGGTGCTAAAATACCACTATTCAGGGTTTATTGATAAAAATAGGAGAATTGACAGTTAAATACATTGCTGTGATGGTCACAGCTTCGTTAGGGAATTCTACAAAACAGCTGTGAAAAGACAGCTTTCTGACAAAAGTACATCTCAAAATTGAGCATGTATATTTACATCTAATTGTTTGCAAAAAACAATGTCATTTCTACTCTACTGTTTCTTTTTTTAATTGTTATTTAGTTTTTACGTAGCAATCCAACAATCGCATTGAAAGTGTGGCTGAAATATGGCGTCAGTTACGTATATAAAATGTCAAAGGTAGTGACCAGCTGGCACTGCACATAAAAATTCTTATTTTTTATTTTTTTTACTTTCAATAAATATTTTTTGTACTCAATGCTATATACAAGTACTATACATTGGCACACAGGAGTGAGTGTGGATAGTTGCACGCTATAACGTTGCTGAAACACAAAACTGTGTCTTTGCTATTGCAGTCAGATGCATGTGGTTGTGAAGAAATCCTTTTTTCAATAAATAGCTCTCTCCCTCTCTCCTCTGAATCATCTTCTTTCACTGTAAAAGCCATTTAGAAAAACAACAAAAAACAACAACGAGAACAACAATACTTTGGGGGAAAAAACATCTTCCACAAAAACTCTGAAAGTCCAGCTCCATCTGCTTACAATGAGGCGTACAATGAGGCTTACTGTACTTCTTTAGCTACACATTATAGTTTGAAAACTGGCTTGAAATCAAGGCACAGTTGAAGTGAATATACATTATTCTTACTGAATACAGTAACTCCATTATCAGGCACCAATATAGACTTAGGACTGCTACATGATTCTACGCACAAAACTCTATGAGTGTCACACAACGAACATTCATTGTGATGCATACAATACACACACATCCTACATGGCTGTGAAAAGCGTAAACTTATTGTCAAGCACCTCTTTGTCACGCCGATTCATGCAATGGTTGTTGAATGTTTCAAATATCCTCAGCTTGCCTTCTTAAAAATAATACTGATATTTTTCATGTACAGTATTTACAGGAACCTTTATAAATATCTATAGTTTTCCATAGAAACCGAAGAGTGCCAGTAAACGAACATTGTCGGATATTTAAAAAAAAATCTATACAACTAGAACCATCGTCCTATGGTTAGCGATATTACATACTGTCCGGCTTCGTTCCATCACCACATACAGTGTTGGAAGCCTATTAAAATCCCAACAAAGTGAGCTCCATAGGGATTTGGACATGAAGCTTTTTCCAAAAGTTTGCTTCAGCTTAATTCTTTTTTTATATATTATTTTAGGCTTACAGTTACACAATAACTAGTAGGTTAAATGGCAAACTGTCAGTCTTAATCCAAGGGTCCTTTCAGCAGGCCAGATGAACAATTTAAGAACAACTAATTTTTTTTGTATGGTGTCCAAACTATTTAGTGAGTTTATATCAAATCATTTAGTATGCAGGGATCTCTACAGCCATAATTACTAGATTGTTTATATTCTCTTTGTACCACTTCAGTGTACATCTGAGAATTCAGCTTGGCTTTAAATCAAATAGATGTACATTAAAGTGACATAAATAAATACGTTTGATGGACGTTTCACCAACGAAAGATCCCCCACAGAGGCACACAGGAGAAACAGCCTTCAAATAAAAGCCATCTATGCCAACATGATAAAGCATTGTTTGCAGGGATATGATTCAATGCTGGCTTCGAAACATAGACTTGCTTGCTAGTTCTATTGCATTATTACCTAAAAGCCTATGTGATTCATAGCCTGTGGAGACACACCTTGACCACTTAAACCCTATACTTAGTTGACCGGATTCCCAAGGGCTCTAAAATAAGCCCTCACCTGTTTTCAATCTACTCTAAATATCTCTGCCGTAAATAGCCGATCTATATGCTCACAACACTTCACAACGCGACGCGTTGTGAAGTGATGTAGATGTAGATGGACTATTTTCTATTTATTATATTTACTTTTCTGCTATTTATTATGTGCTATGTATTATGTTTGCCCCAGAATAGGGATGCTAGGGTTCAAGTGGTTAAAGGGCAGAGTCTAAAGTCCTAGATAAATAACACAATCTTTGTTTTTATTCCATAGACCCCCATAGACCCTTTTCACAGTAGACATTTATTTTGACAGGAAAACACAGCTTAAGGTAGTAATAATAGATGCTGGTGTGTTTCACCCAAGTGTTAACTGTATGTCAACATGGACAACACGTGTACAGTTATGTATCATGCTGGCACACAGAAACACCTAAATAAAACACACAAATAACATTATTACATTCAGCTGCGTTCACCTGTAAAAAAAAAAAAAAAAACTACTGTGAAAAGGGTCTGTTGAATATGAAGACGTTCCAAATAATCTGGGCACCCTGCAACCATTGCCCAAAAAGGAGTGAGGTTCTTTCACTCTTCATCCGATATGACTGAAATCTTCCACAACTTTAACCCATGCAATCTGGGAACGCATCTGTGTCATTTTAGATTTGAGCTACAACCATTATTCTATACTTTGGCTATTTTTGAAAAATCTTGAACATTTTGTGCAAATCTTTAAAAAATATTTTTTGAAATTTCTTTTTTAACTAAAAATCTTTGCTTCTGGGGTCCCTGGAACAACATATGTTGATGGGGGTCGGCGGCCAAAAACATATCATTTTGGGGGTCCTTGACATGAAAAAGTTTGAGAACCACTGATATAACAACTGACATAGGATTTAGAAGACATTTGTAAAGATTTGCACACATTTTCATGATTAAAAAAAAAAAAAAGCAGCTCAACAAGCTCATAGCGCAAGTGCCCACGCTATGAGCTTGTAGATCTGCTTTTTTTTTTAAATAGCCCAAAGAAATCAAAAAAATGACAGAGATGCATTCCCGAATTGTATGGGTTTAAACTGTCAATCTAGATCATGAAAAGCGTGAAACTAAAACAAAACAGCACTTCGCTCTCCAAATTCCTACGCAGCTTACTGTAGGATGACAGAGATAGCTCAAATAAATGGCAGGCAATGGGGGGGAGTGGAGACACTAAAAATCAAAGTGAACCAGCACTTTTCTTCCTCTCTTGCTCTTTCTCTCTTCATCATCTCTTGTCTCTCTCTCTCTCTCCCTTGGTTGTGGTGAAGTGAAGTAATGCAGGGTGATGCTGGATATCTGCTGTACATTATTGTCCTGAAGGGGTTAACCACTTAAACCCTACTACTGTGTATATATATACTGTGTTGACCGGGGGTCCCCCAGGGGTCTATACTTGGACCGCTCCCTCTACACCAGCGATTCCCAAATCTGTGGGCCGGGGCGGGGAGTGCAAGTGGGCAAAACACCACGATTTTAATGATAATAATATCATCGTGTCTAATGTTTTTTTTATGTCAATTTCTTTTACATTAATATTATATTATAATATTAATATAAAAAAAATTGACTTGGTATTTTTTTCTTTCAAACAAAATTGTTTTTTTTTCATTTTGATACCAATAATGATCATTAAAATAAACGTGCTCTGAAAATGCACACGGCCGGGCCCACCCATCTGACCACTTGACACGGAAGCCATTCAGCTTCATGTAAGTGGTCAGATGGGTGGGCCACCCATTCTTTTAACCCATTAAGACCTGAGGCGATTCTTAAAAAAATTCTAAATCCTAACAGTTTTTTGAAAAAAATCTAAAAAATATATTTTTCACGATTTTTCAAAAATAGCAGATCTACAAGCTCATAGCGCGGCACTCGGTGCCGCGCTATGAGCTAGTATATCTGCTATTTTTGAATAGCCAAGGAAATCTAAAGTGACACAGATGCGTTCCGTCTTAATGGGTTAAGATTCTCAAGTGGGTCCCGATCCAGAAAAGGTTGGGGAACCGCTGCTCTACACCGAATCTCTCACCGCCAAAAAAATAGCCCATCTACAAGCTCAAGCTTGTGAGCTTGTAGATCTGCTATTTCCCCTCAGAATCTTCGCCTAACTGTGACACGCCCAGAATAGGGACGCTATAGGGTTCAAGTGGTTAATATCGTTGCTCATCTCTCGACCTCGGAAAAAAAGGCCGCCAGCCGACTACTCTCCGTCGCGCTGCCCGACCTTTGACCCTCAGTAGTATCTGCCTGACGTTCAGGCCAGACCGCCAAGGATGACGGCGGCGCCATGGCGGGTAGACTCCTGCCATTCGCGTGCTGCGGGATGCGCCTTGGCAAGTTGCTCGTCTGTGATGACGACGGGCTTTTCCTCAGCGGGGCGGGCGTGGCCTTGTGTTTCGAGGCGTTGCCGCCGGAGGTCGCGGGCCCTTTGCCGTTAACGCGCCGACCGCTCCGGGTGCCGTTGGCCTCCATAGAGGCGGTCAGTGTCTCTAGAAGCTGGGAGGCCGAGCCGAAGCGAACCTGATCCTCCATCTCGGCTGCCTCGGAGAGCAGAGAGAGGGCGCCGCCGCCGCGCTTGGTGCAGGAGTCACAGCATAGCTTGTTGTAGCCCGGAATGGAGCAGTACCGCGCCAACACCTCCATTTGGCAGAAGATGGATTTGTCTCCATTACATGGCTCGTCTGTCAAGTCAAAGAACACAAAAGAACACAAAAGAGTGTCACATCCACGCCTCTCACAAAGCATTGAAAAGCAATACGAGATAGCCTTGAAAATGGAATCAAAATTCATTATTCACAAGCAGAGAACTCATTACAACGACTCAGTGGCCTGTATCACACAATATGTATCACACAATATGATACAACACATTGCCTTCTCTTTTGCAATTGAGAGTACTGCCGTGGCAATGTGTATTTGTGGTGTTGATTCATCTATGGCTGTCCATGACCGAGTTTGTGGAGCTGGGGCTGCGGTACTATGAGGCAAAAGACGGACAATGGACAACGCCATTGATCCATGAATAGTGCCGTTTCTTTTGTGTATGGGATGTGCGAGAGCTTGCTCTTTGTTCTCGTAACTTGGGTCCATTCTTCCCACATTAAATCAACCCAACGACGATCAACAGAGATAGAGAGAGAGAGAGAGAGAGAAAGAGAGAGAGAGAGAGAGAGAGAGAGAGAGAGAGAGAGAGAGAGAGAGAGAGAGAGAGAGAGCGAGAGTGAGCTTAGCCAGTGTTTGCATTATTAGCTGTGCATTGTTGACAGTAAGTGCATATAATTGCTGTTATTTACATCACACATTGTCCTGGTCCTTAAAACAAATAGCCTATAATACAGTAGTTGGTCTAATATTAGCCTTCCCTATAGACCAATTATTTGTTTACCAACATTGAGACTGGACACACAGGTGATTGTTTCATGCAATCAATTCCCAACATATTGTTTTGGGGTGCGCTGGTTTCATTACATTCAACCTCCTCTTGTGTGTTGGCTAGTGAGGCGCGTCCTAGCGAGACATGACAGAATGGGTTTCATTTGGTGCCGGGCTGCGCACGCAGACTGGTTCTTATCAGTGTGACGTCGTCTGTTAAGGGGTCTATAGCTGCTCTGCCTATGGTTTCTGGTAATATTGACCACTTATTTTGTATGTCCGTGGCAAAAATCTAATTTTGACAAAAATCTCCACCACAAGCTGGCATGGTGGTTACCCCCGGTAGTGATCAAATCGGTAAACCTTTTTTAGAGCCAAGTTAGATGCTCTTATAATAGCCTATTGGACATGGCCTACCCTACCAGACTGAAGTCCAGGGGCTGTGCCCAAATGTTAAGTTCAATTAGGCTACTTGCAGAAATTAGACTATTCCTAAACAAGCTTCATGATCATGCATTTTTGGTGGGTGTAACAGAGCACTTACTGTAAATATGCTTAATGTTAACATACAAGGCCACAACAAATATATTACAGACAGTGCAGAATTGACCGCATACGGTTATTGCATACTGCCACTTACTACTGGTGAATGCCGTGGCCACCCTGCCATGGCCACTATATGGACCAAACTGTCACCTGAGTTTCAAGGTTAGATACAGTGATTAACCGCTACAAACGTAAGAGGCCAAAAACGGTCACTACAGAAGAAATGGGGAGCATTAATGTAAGGAATGTATGTAAGCAGCAATGCCCTCACATTCAACCTCATTGATGAAACGTGAATGAGGTGTGATCATAAAAATCATAAAAAATGGTATGATACAAATGTACATGTTCGGAAATATGTGGGAAGGTATTATGCTAAACATGAAGGGGGTTCGCAACTCACTTTAAAAGCTCCAATTTTATTCACAGCACAGCAGCAATATACAACGTTTCGACCTTGCGGTCTTTTCCAATATAAGGTATTATGCTGACACGACTTCTACTAACACCGCCATATGGTCACTCCGACATAGAATGCACAATGCACATCATAGGCGCGCTGAAAGGCCACTGCAGGCAGAAAAATGTCCTGTACACACCTGATAAAATATGAAATGTATAATAGCTTTCATATTCCCGTTATTAGTCCTAGACCAAATCAGAAGCCTAAGTATTCAATCCATCATGTATCGTATAATGTGACAGAATATTACTGACATAACTCGTGCCTTTCAGCATTGGGAGCAGGAGCATGCACGCATTCGTGCACAGATAAAAAAGTAATATTGCCCGGATTAGACACATTTTGACCTATCCAGCCTGTGACTTCAAATTTGTTTGACAAACCTTGACATGAATAATGGCTTTGTTACACCTGAAAGCCTCAAGCTTCAGCAATAGCTTTTGAAAATCGTAAGTTAGCTATGTAACCAATGGGCAGCAGTGGCTCACAAGGTCTTGGAAGGTTCACATTTCGATTCTCCTCCTGGCTGCATGTCAAAGTGTACTCGAACAAGACATTGCATGGTTTAGTCTGCCATAGGTGTGTGTGTGTGTGTGTGAATGGATGTGAAATACAGTGTAAAGCGCTTTGGATAAATGCACTACATAGATGCAGTCCATTTACGTAACAACTCCAAGTTCCCTGGATTTAAGGAACATTATAATATGCTGGAACATAAGCATTGACAGCCTGGCTTTTAAGCGTAACAGGATTGTTATAAAACGATTTGTAATGCAAGAATAGGCATAAAATAACCAGTTCAACAAAGCTGGTCACCGAAGATTGCTCTTGAGTGGGTACTAAATGTGAATTGAATTGCAGAGTGGACTTCTTGAGCCTTGTTTACCCTCGTTCCAATATGTATGAGATGGGTTCCTGCATCTTGTCTGTGCAAAATTGTGTAATTAAATACATTGTAGAATAAGGCTCTAGGTAGGAGCCAGGCTTTTATAATGAATACACAAAATGGAGTATGGAGAATTAGGGCTGTTCATAGTGAAGTGTAAGGGTAAGTGTAGATAGCCATGGACTGAATCTCATTGTGTTAAGCCTTTTTCTTTGTACTACAGCACATGCTGTAGTACAAAGAAATGATGAAAAAAAATGATGAAATGAATGAGAGTGTACAAATGGGTCCATTTCAAGGGCGCCGATACTGTGTGTGCCTCGGGGCTAAAGCACCCAGGGGCAATGACGAGCACCCATCACAAACTCATCACAAAAAAAGAAAATAAAAATCACACCCTGTGTGAAGTGGGCGGTGTCTTGCTAGCTAATCACAATACTGAATCAACCAATCAACCAATCATGTACAAAAAATAAATACATTTATTGAAACACTCTTTATGATGGACAAAACCATAACTTGAAAAAAACCAATTTATGTTTTTTTTCAAGTTATGGTTTCTTATATAGGGCTATGCACATGTGTCATGTGACACTGGCCAATCACAGTCCTGAATAGACTGTGATTGGCCAATCACGGTGCAGGATAATTGTACAAATTATCCTGCCAATCACAGCGCAGGATAATTGTACAAATTTCCAAACCTCACTTATAGGGGCGGTTTCACCGCCCAAAAACTCTGATATCTTCACTTCATGGAGTACATTCTCTGTACCAAATTAACTTTTGTAAAGGAGGCCGATGCACACCTCCAGGGTCGGCGACAGGTGCGTAAGTCAAAAAAGTATAAATTATGGAGGAGATCTCTGATGGTTAAGTCAAAGAATGGGACCCGCACACCGTCTGGACCAAATTAACCAAATTAACCGCATTAAAGTAACAAAAAAATAAAAAAAGTAACAAACCCGGAAAATAACCGAAAATGTTCGCGTGCGGACATAAATCGGCGCCCCTGGTCCATTTGGTTCCATTTGTACACTCTCAGAGTTATATAAACACTGAGGATTTTACAGTGTAGATGGGGGTCTAATAGATAAATAAAAACACTGGGGGATCAGGCTTACCGTGACACGGTCCTGGTCTGCATGGTCTCATGGCATCTGGTTTGTCCCCACTGCAATGATCTCCAATCCGGCAAGTGACCAGACGTCTCTCGATCCCATCTCCACAGGATACCGAGCACTACAGAAGAAGCCAAACACAAGCTTAAGCATAATAGTTTAGGTAAATAAATGTCAACAATCTTCTTGGCACGATATAAGCAAACATGTGCCAAATGTACCAAATGGTAAGATCAAAGGTACTGAAAGTTATATTTTTGGGGATAAAACCAAAAGTTGTTTTGTTAAAAATGTTGAAGTTCTATATTGATTGACATCCCGCCCTGAAAATGTAAAGAGCTGCAGAGACCTCTGATACTGAACAAGCACTCTATAGCAATGTGTCCTAGGGCTTTCACGACTAGAGATTTTTACAGGTCGACTAATTTGACCCAGTGGTAGTCGACTAGTCGATTTTTTTTTTTCTTCTTTTTTTTAGGGGGGCCATTGTTGTAATGCCATCCTACTACTATATTACTATTATTATTATCCTCCTGCCCTTATTTTTATGGCATTTTAAGAGAAGCGCTTCTGGCACAGCAGCACAGCACCACAGCAGCGTCTCCAAGGATCCCCATTGCCCAATAATAGGCTTTTATTGGGCATACTTTTGACCCCCTATTGATAAAAAATAAAGTCAGGAGGATAATAATAATAGTAAGATGGGCCATTACTATGGCATTAAAACAAATCAACTATTCGACTAGTACCAACAAGGTCGACTAGTGGTTATACAAGTCGACCAGTCGACTAGTTGGTGAAAGCTCTAATGTGTCCTATGGGAATATAGAGCTATTTAAAACTGTACTATGTAACTCTTTCTTTAGTGAATACAATGTTATTTGTCCAATCTGTAAAGGTAGTATATTAATAAAATATAACTTATACAGTTGGGGTGTCTACAGCGGTGAGGTGTCTCTTCTTTTGAGACATTTATATCCTCTTTCCGGTTTGACACGAATTTTGACCTGAAGGTCAGTAAGCAGGCAGGCTCTATCAGCTCAGTGCTCACTTATTTCAACAACACAAATATCACTTACTGTATCTTTAATGGTAAGCTGATAGCACATAGATACAGTATCTGACAAGATACCAGATTACATTGACTGACTGCTCATTAGAAGCCAGCCTTCTAATCTTGCGACATCAGTTATTTTTGAAAAGTATAAAATAGAGCTCAAAGTTGCGCTCTGTCATTTTCATGCCTGCTTTGCTTGTTCAGGGGAGAAATCAAAATGTGACCTTCAGGCACTACCATCTGTCAACCGATAGTGGTCAGACCCTACCACAAGATCAAACAATTCTCAATGGAAGAGCAGGGAGAGCAAATACAACCACAACAATTGTGTTAGTTGTATTGTATGTGTTAGTTATATTGTATCAAAATACGGCACCATACAGATTGGTCAAAATAACATCTAAAAGTTACGTAGGGCAGCTTTAAGTGGTTAATGTTAACTCATTCACTGCCAATGAGTAAAACCTATTTTTTTTCCGATTACCAATACTGCCAAAAACTTTTTTTTTTTGGAAAAAACATTATTTTTTTTTTGGCCGAGACATCTTCAAAGGCGTATAAAAGCGAACGGGAGGTCGCAATGACATTTTTTCTTCTTTTCGCGGAAGCACAGTGAAACCCTCTGGGACCCTATTCTGTGACTACTTGAAAAATAAGAAAATCGAAAAATCGCAGGCAGTGGATGATTATTATTATTTTTTATTCTGGCAGTGAATGAGTTGTTAATAAGCACGGTACCGAGTGGTTACCATGGTATTTCCACTGTCCAATTCAATGCTTTGCTTTATACACTGAAGGAAAAGACAAGCTTGACTCATTGAAAGGTGGGAAGAAAGGGAGACTGGAACAGCTCGGACAGTTCAGGCCTCTTTTATTAAGGTGCTAGGTACAACAAGTAATGACAAGTCATTACTTGTCATTACTTACAATTACTTAATGACAAGTCATTAAGTAATGACTTGTCATTACTTGTTGTACCTAGCACCTTAACCCATTCAATCCGGGAACGCATCTGTGTCATTTTAGATTTCTTTGGCTATTCAAAAATAGCAGATATACAAGCTCATATAAGCTTGTACTGTAGATCTTTTTTTTTTTTTTTTCGTGAACATTTGCGCAAATCTTTGAATATATATTTTTTAAAGCAAACATTTGTCAAATATTTTGTTCCAGGGGCTCCCAGAAGCACAGATTTGAGTTACAAATGTTTGCTTTTTTCAAAAATAGCCAAAGAAATCTAAAAATGACAGAGATAATCCAGTGTCTTCTCAACAATCATTCAAAGGTGAGTCAGTATAATCATTTATCATCATCAATTGGGCCAAGAGGTAAAAACTTTTGATCCCTATCCGAGTGGATTAGATTTGGATTTGGGGTGTTTAAGATATTATATTTCTTACAGTCTGGATCTCAAAGTGATCCAAGTACTGTTTTTATTTTTGTTTTAAGCAACCCAAAATCCAAAAGGGATATTGGGCCTTGGCGATCAAAACCTTGATCTGTGACTTTGCCATAAAGAAGTGGAAGCAAGCAGCAGCTTGTGGACTTACTAATTGAATGTCTCTTTTGGCTGACTTTTCATTGTCACACTAAACAGCTGTGACTGAATCAATTAATTCATAAATCCGTGTGACTTCATGCAAATGCAGCACACATAAAATGAGGAAAAATTGATAAATTATGCAATCCACATGAACTTGAATCACTCAGAATTGGGGCAATTAGTCCCTTAACTGCACTAATGTCAGTCTGTCTTGTTCCCGTCCACAACGTCCTTGTATCAGATAATCGCGTGTAGAATATTAATATTTTAAAAGCATATTAATAGCTTATGAGAGTGAGAGGGTACAGGCATTTTACATAATAATGAACCCAATTAAAGGAAATAAATAAGAATAACACATTTAAACTTAAAGTTATACAATGCAGAATCCCAAATAACGATTTTTAGCAACCTCTGCTGGTCACTACCGTCACTGCATACAATTTCCGTAATCCTCGATTACCCAGAATTCCATTCGTTTTCACCGGAAGCCGGAAGCGTTTCAAAAAGCGATCTTTTAATTGTTTTATACTATCTACGGATCGTTTCTCTTAGCCAGTGGAGCATTAGTTACCATGAGCTGTGCTTTCTTTTTCTGTTCTTTTTCGATCTTCTAATCCTACATTCTCTTAACATCAGCGTGAGGTTCCTTTTAGTTATTACCGCGATAGTTCCTGGCCAAACAGGAAACCGTTGCGGTAGTTCCTGGGGACGTCGGCCACGACGTCATGACGTTGGCCAGGAACGTCATTTCCCCGGGAAAGTCCCCCCAGTCCACATTCAATAGAAAATATATAAATAAAAGGCTTCCGGGGTGAAATTCATGGAGTGGGTGTTGTGAAACTTTTGCCACTCACAAAAGATATACAATTTAACTTTAGTTTTGTTGAAAACGTTACCTAGTATTACTTTAAGAAGCAAGATAAAGTAAAGTAGTAAGACACAGTGGTGGACAAAGTACTCAACCCCAGAACTTAAGTGAAAGTCTAGATACTCAACTACAAGTGAAAAGTTGCTCTGTCAAATTTGAACTTGAGTTAAAGTTCTGGAGTACATGCTTTTAAAAAATGTTTTAAAAGTATTCAAATTAAGAAGAGCATTTTATTTTTAATACCAAATTATCAATGTGTTAATGTATTGAAACTTCAACATTTTCAAATATAAAAAATATTTCAACAATAGTGAAACTAGCAGATCTACAAGCTCACAATGCATTGCAATGTGACGTGTTGTGAGCTTGTAGATCTGCAATTTTCACTATATTTGAAAAGAGGGCATCAGTGGTTCATTCATAATGTACCTTTTCACTTCTTAGAAATGTAGTGCAGTCAAAAGAACCATATTTATCTTTGAAATGTAGTGAACTATCCAAAAACACAAACACTCAAGTAAAGTACAAACACTTAAAAACACTTAAGTACAGTACTCAAGTAAATGTACTTTGTTACTGTCCACCACTGGTAAACGGGAGAGATTGTGTGGTTACAGCACCTCTGACCAGGCCCCTGTTCTCCACTGTGCAGGACACGGTACTCTGTTACAAGGCCTCCGGCTCTCAGGTTTCTCCCCGCTGCAGTATTTGCTGTGGACAGAGCGGTTGGTGCCGTCGTGGAGGAAATGCACGCAGCGCACGGTCCGGATCTGAAAGCCAAGGCTGCCGCAGGTTTTTGGACAATGCTCCCAATCATCTGCAATCCATCTAGACATGAACAAATAAAACGACACATTACATTGCAATGCAATACAAAACAACATGTTGATTTTAAAAGGCTATGTAGTATTCTCTCCAGAATTCCACTTTACAAAATCATTAACCCATATTAAGACCTGAAGCCGATTCTACAAATGTCTTCTAAATCCCAGCAGTATTCTGAAAAAAATTATGTTTCTATATCAGTGGTGCTCAAACTTTTTCCCGTCAAGGACCCCCAGAATGATATGTATTTGGCCGTGGACCCCCATCTCAAAATATTTTGTTCCAGGGACCCCCCAGAAGCAAAGATTTGAGTTAAAAATGTTTAACTTTAAAATAATATAAATATATTAATTTGCACACATTTTCTCGATTTTTCAAAAATAGCAGATCTACAAGCTCGTAGCGCTGCACTCGGTACCGCGCTATGAGCTTGTAGATCTGCTATTTTTGAATAGCCAAAGTGTAAAATAATGCTTTTTAGCTCAAATCAAGAAGTGACACAGATGCGTTCCAGGTCTTAAAGGGTATATCATAAAGTAACAATTTGCGAGTCATTTCATTTACGTCATGTCTGGCAATAGTTGTTGAGCTACAGTACAATTCTGCCTGGGAAAGTGCATTCGTGGCTGGCTTGAGTCCTTTATACTTCTATTCCACTACATCTCAGTGGCAAATATTGTACTTTTGACTTCACTACAATTATTTGAAAACTTTAGTTATTAGTAATTTAGCAGATTTATAGGATTACTAATTAATAAAAAAATATATATAAGATAAAGGTAAAATAGGGTTTAAGTGCTTAATGATCAACAATTGTAGTCCAAAAACATGATATGTGTATATGATTCTGAAAAAGTCGCAAAAAGTCGCTCTGCATAATGAATTATTTAACTTTTGCTCCTTTAAGTATATTTTGAAGCAAATACTTTTGTACTTTGACTTAGGTAAGATTGTAAATGCAGGACAACGTTTACTTAGCAAAGTATATTTAAAGGTAGGGTAAGTGATATTCTTTGGATTTTTTTTTGTTTGTTAAAAAGGTTAAAGTACTATATTCTGATAGTAATCATTACTACAGAGCGTTTGTTAAGTCACAGGGGTCTCTCCAGCTCTTTAGTAAACAGAATATAAATACATTTTCAGGTAGGTGACAACATTTAAGCCAATCAGGAGAGAGCACTGAAAATGCATTTTCTGTTTAATAAAGAGCTGGAGAAATATGGGAGACTCCTTTTACTGAACAAACACTCTATAGCAATGAGTACTATCAGAATATATGATTGCAAATCACTTACCCTACCTTTGAACTGTGGTATTGCTACTTTTACTTAAGTTCAAAATCAGAGTATTTCTTATAATAAAGCCTATTGCTCTCACATCCCATGTAGACGCACATGTACGAGAAGAGGAGATTGGGAGCAGCTGAGTGAGCTAGTATTTACAGTCAAAAGAAAACGGCTACATTAAGCCTATTGCAACAGCCAGTGGAGATTGGTCAAGAATAATATCCCGTATCTCACAATTACAGGTATAATACATTACTGGCAGCACAATGTTGTACATTTAGTACATTTGCTGACCCAGACAGCAATAATAGATTTTATGTCAGCCATCAGCACCTGCAGTGTTATCTGCCAACTGCCTCTTTACAGTGTCAGAAAACGCCAGCAGGACTTTTTCTTTTTTTCGTTTAACCTTGTTGACAATTATGTTAATCTTAGCAATTATTCTATCATATTTCTTGATTATCGAACAATCAAGCTTTTTAAATGTTTATAAACGAATCGATGTGAAAAAGAAAGTAATAGAAGTTATAATCAACTACATCGATTGGTCTGATTAGCCACTTAGCTCTGTATAATAGTGTCTTCTCGATGCCTAAATTGTAATGTTGATTGAATTAGGAAGGAAGAAGGAAGGATGCTGGTTAGCACAGATTCCTCAACAGTCAAGACAAGCACATTTTCATGATTCCCCAACCAAAGGTGAATTTTGTTAAAATATATACAAAATACATAGAATTGATTAAATCGATTAGTAGTTCAATAAATTGTTCAATTTATTTAATTACATTTGGCCATCGATTCGGCGTCATCCGAGGTTGGATAACGAAGCCAAGATGAATGCTCAATACTGTATGTCCATATGATCTAGTACTTTGCAGACATTTGCGATAATTGTGTTGATAAAATGTAGTATATGTTAACAGTGTATTCACTTCGTATTTCTGAGGACTACGAGTTTGAGAGAGAGAGCATAATAGTCTGAGATCACTATGAAAAAAATGACTGATTATTGATTTCCGTAAAAAAAACAGGGAATCTCTCTATGCCCCTCTTCCAACAAGTATGGGATTGAGAAATGGACAAAACAAAACAAAAAACGGCAAAAATGCAAAATAATAGTTTGTTTTGAAAGAGAAGGGAAAACTTCTTCATGTTTTATAAAGCACCTTGGGGGGCGGCTCGCTGCAATAACCATGCTACTGTGCAGAGACCACAAGCAGATGGGAACCAAAAAATAATAAATAAAACAAATTTCCAGACAATAAATTGCATTAAGCATCCTTGGCTCAACAATCTTAAGGACAATATTCACAATAACAATGCAAACTTTTTAGGATTTAAATGAGGCTGTTGATGCTTCAGTCAGACAACAAAAATACATTGTACTTTTGGACACTACGCATATTGTCATAGAGAAGAAAATGCAATTGAGCCATGCAATAAATGTTAGAAAAATGTCATGCATACACTGTACTCTGAGGATTGTGTATAATCTGTTTACATTACACTGATGAATGTTTGGATGTCATTTGCCATGTTTGTTATTTAGATCGGTTGTGTGTTTTATTATCAACATAAACATACGTAAATTAGATTGAACAATTGAAAGGAATTGTCTTGCCTTCCCATTTAACTTGTATGTGTGTAAACACCTACCATTGCAATAATACAACTACCGTACGGTACCGTCTTATTTATGAATTTAGCAGGCAATTTTGATGAGGTTTCATAAACAAGATAGCTGTACATTTACAGACTACACATCAGTGTAGTAGATTATATTGGCTGTTAAAGAAAGCCACAAAGGGGGAAAAAACACTTGGTGAAGTGGATAGAAAATATAATCAAATTGCTGTGAGAACATTGGCTATCACCTCCAGATATTTATTAATCTGACTGAGAATGAATTTGGGACCCATGCAGGCGTATTGTTCCCTTTGAGACATTCAGTAATAAGTCACACATGGCTTGCACTCACATCTGGCAGCAACAGCAAGCAGCAGAAGTAGCTTTTCCAACGGTAGCTGGGCTACACTGGGTGGCATGGAGCGGCATGAATTGGCTCTGTGCACAGCAGCCATATTAGGCAGACAATTGTTCAAGTCGCTCCGGTCTGAGTCCAAGTCGAGTCCCAAGTCATTTGGTCCCAAGTCCAAGTCGAGTCCCAAGTCGTTTGGTCCCAAGTCCAAGTCGAGTCCCAAGTCATTTGGTCCCAAGTCCAAGTCGAGTCCCAAGTCAATCCAACCCTCAGGTCCGAGTCCCAAGTCGAGTCCCAAGTCATTTGGTCCCAAGTCCAAGTCGAGTCCCAAGTCAATCCAACCCTCCGGTCCGAGTCCAAGTCGAGTCCCAAGTCATTTGGTCCCAAGTCCAAGTCGAGTCCCAAGTCTTTCTGTTGTGGGCAAGTCAATAATGCATTTAACTTGAAGGTTAAGGATGATTGTATTTTAATATATTATAAGAATAGTATAACTATCTGTGAAATATAACCCATTTATTTCACAAAATAATGTGTTGGCAAATTACCAATATTTAGTTACATAGGTCTCAATATGTCACATTCAGCCCTGGACTTCACTGACTGAAGTAGGGGTCACATTAATCACATTAGATTCACAGAATGAATTTTACTCACAAGTTATTTTCATTCAAATGAAATGTGAATGAACTTGCTCTAATATTGACTTTAGTTGATTTTTCAGTCTTTCAAATATAGTATTTCTTAATTATTAAATAATTACAGCTTGTAGATTGGCTATTTTCACGATTTCAAATTGTTTTTAAATAATAATGAAAAAGGAACATACAAGATTTCCACCCGACAGCCATAATATATAGCCAATATATGGTTCTGTATCAGTATATGAGTCCGTTTTAGCAGATTTCATTCTAATTGGCTACTATGCCTGCATATGAATTTCATGAGCCTGGGTAGGTCACCCTGGCTTGACGGAGATATGCCCAGTAGCGCACACTCTGCACAGCAGCAGCAGGTGAAAGCAATTCACTTAAACGAGGGTTGTGTTGCGCACCAAAACACGGACTAAGACTTTATTGCTGTTACCATGGATAAAGTAAATTCGACAGTGGTGAGTGACTTTCATGTTTACAAGTACGTATATCTCGCTGGCTGGTGCTACTGTTGTTGTTGGGGTGGCTGGGGTCATAAACAAAACACTAACGACTAGTTGCATGGGAGGCGTTGTGAGCTTGTAGATCTGCTATTTTCAAATAGCTGATGTATATGTTAGAGTGCTCATGTGGCCCATAGTCGCTTGACTCGCTTCTTTTGGGCTGGTTTTCCTAGACCTGGTTGCTTGTTAGTTGTTTTTCCTCACAACACTGGCACTGATGATAACTAGACGGCAGCCGTCATAGAATCAAAATGACCCCGCTGGGAGTGGTGGTGGCGTTTGTGGTAGAGTGACCATGGGTTTGTATGAAGAGAGATAGCGCATTTGCGGTAGAGTGAGCATCGGTTTATATGAAGAGAGAGAGCACATTTGCGGTAGAGTGAGCATGGGGTTGTATAGAGAGAGATAGCGCATATGCGGTAGAGTGAGCATCGGTTTATATGAAGAGAGAGAGCACATTTGCGGTAGAGTGAGCATGGGGTTGTACAAAGAGAGAGAGGCATTTGCGGTAGAGTGAGCGAGCATGGGTTTGTATAAAGAAAGAGCGCATTTCACACACAGATCATTCATAGGGGAAAAAACTAAACGAGTCATTAGAGTCATCTTGTCTCAAGTCGAGTCGAGTCGGGAGTCATTGGCTAGCAAGTCCAAGTCGAGTCTCAAGTCTCGTTGGTCTTTTACCTTCCAAGTCCGAGTCGAGTCGCAAGTCTTTACCTTCAAAGTCCGAGTCGAGTCGCAAGTCGTCATGACTCGAGTCGAGTCACTATGACTCGAGTCCAATTGTCTGATATTAGGCCTCTTCCTTAACTCCTTCACAGGTGTTACCAATGACACTAATGAAGGCTCTGTTCCATGCTGATATTGTGCATGTTGGCTCACTGGAAACACTTTGTTACACCAGCGGGTCTCAAAGTGTGGTCCAGGTACCCTCATGGTTCCTTGAGGGGGTTCCAAATGGACCCTTACCGGTGTGTAACTCTGAGAGTGTACAAATGGACCCCAAGGACCCCCATAACTCTGAGAGTGTACAAATGGAACCACTGTGCTACATTAAATGGAACACAGCCTTCATCATCATCATCCTATAATTCTACAAAGCTCTGTGTGTGCGTCTGTGCGCCTGTGCCCAAATCTCTTCTGCCCGGTTCTCCTCAGTGGCTGGAGCAATTGATCTGCATTTGCACACAGCCATTGACCATTACCATGTGCACGGAACACCAAAGCCTGTTTTTTGCCTTGCCCAAATGTCAGCTGTTTATTAGCGTGTTTTTGTTCGCTGGCTCCCGGGTTGCCAAATCATGTGCGTGAAACAAGCGCCGGTGTTGCCATATCCGTGAAACAAGCATGGGTGCTCATATCCCCCAACGGATATGGATAATTATAATCTAGGAAGTATAATTGGTAACACCTCTGAAGAAAGTAAGGAAGCAGCCCAATTTATTTCCAATATGGCTGCTGTGCATAGAGCCGAGTGGCAACTTCGTGCATATGAGCAGTGACAAAGTAAAAGCTACTTCCAATAACAGGGTGTTTGCCTATTAGAACCATCAGAGATCAGAGATGGGGCCGGCAGTGGCTCAGGTGTCAGTGTCCTTGAGCAAGACACTGAATCCCTAACTGCTCCAGATGAGCAGGTTGGTGCCTTGCATGGTTCACTGTTACGTCTCGCTCCTCCTCGCCTCCACAATAAAGCCTCCAGACACAATAAAGCACAACCTTGAACCATTTATCAGAGATGGTCACGGAGTGTCTGTTTATCAAATGTTTCATCAGCACAAAAGGTGAACAGAACATACATAATGTATACATAGGAGACGACATGTAACATACTTTGACAATGGGGACTAGTAAAATGATGGACTTCCCTATACTGAACATTATTAAGAAACTTTTAAACTAGCCATTGTAAATGTCAAATTAATCAATATTGAGCAACTGCAACGGCCTATTTCGTCCCCTAGACGTTATAGTTTAATATAATGACTTCCCCAGAGCTGGTTTTGTGATCTTTCATTCCTCAATCCCCTCAAATTAATTATTTGTTATGAAGCACATAAAATGCATCATAGTTATTAAAATGTCAACTGTTTGACTCCTGCCTGCTACATTGCTGTAAGGATTGCCTCTTCTGACATTAATACTTCAAAATCTACTCTGCAATCCTGACAATATATTATACAGGAAACAAATGACAAGCACACCAGCTGCGGTTTGATATGAGTTTAGCACCGTGATGTGGTGGCGGTCATGCAACTTTCCTATATAGATGACATCTTATGAAATGTCATAAGCATACTGTACTTTATTGCAGCTGTGAAAATTATTATTACTATTATCATTATTACAATTATTTTTATATAACAGGTAAATAGGGGGGTTATTGTTTTAATTGACTAATTCAGCACTGATTAAATACATTTATTTTTATTTAGCAAGCTACATGTACCTCTTATATCATCCCTGAAATAAATCGTATTAGCTGTACCACCATTATAATAATACAGTACTAAATCTGCCCACACTGTAGGCACTGTACAGAATTCTCAGAATAATGCCTTGATGCCGAAAGGAAAACAGAAATAAACCAGAACACAAGAAGACAGCTGATTCATCCACTGATTTGCCCGAAATGCCCCCTATACCCGCTTATCTGTCAAAATACCTCCAAAAAGTTAGTGACACCCACAGTCACGAAACTAGAGGGAGCGTAAACAACAATCTGGTACCACCCACCCATAAAACAAACATGGGCAAATTCTCCTTCTACACCACGGCCACCGAGGTATGGAATAGCCTAACCCCATCCCTCAAAAAATGCAGTTCGTTGGGCTCATTCAAAACAGCCCTAAAAACTCATCTTTCTGGAGGCCATAAGAGGAGGTAGTACCAGTTTCCCTGTAGACAGATGACCCCCCTCCCCCCTTTTTTTGTATATACTTTTATTTTATTTTTCATGATGCTTTTTTTGTACATAGTGGTATTTTTTCTCAGTTTTTTATGTTGATTTGAACTGTTTAGTTGCTATTATATATGTCTATGAAATTAATTCAAGGACCCCAACGGAAACAAGACCGCAAGGACTTTTTTGGTCGGACCTTTTAGACAAAAGTATTATAAATGTAACTGTGTTGTTTTACATTCTTTTGCCTAATAAAAATTTCAATCAATCAAAAAACTGCACATAAAGAAAATCCTTGTTTACAGTGGCAAAACACTCCACCACAGAAATGGCTTCAATCATCTGACAAAACATTACTTAGCACACATTTGCCATATCACTCTACCATTTGGACTGCAAAAGCAATTTGGCAGCCATGAAGCACCCACTTATGCTAATTAAAATCAATTAACTTTTCATTTCAGTTGAAGCTTGATTGATTGAATATTTTATTAGACAAAAACGCAAAACAGCACGAGTGCAGTAAAACACTTGGTCTGAAAGGATAACACCAACAACAAGACATGACTCAGTCATGTATACCAGCTTGCTTTCTGTTTTCTCTGATTTGTCTCGCAGAATCTGGCAACGCTGCTAGTGGCTCCCAATTGGCTTAGACCTGTTGCTTATTTCTCTCGCAGAATCTGGCAACACTGCCATAGAGGCGAGAGGCGTGTCTAGTACCATAGCTTGGGAGGACGAGACCGCCCGTTAAGAGTATGGGAAAGTATCCCCATTGGCTTAAAGGAAAGCCAATAGAGCACTGTACAAAGTCCTGACGTCACTGCCAGTAGAGGGCGCTTTTCCGCAGGTTCTTGGCTTTACTTTTTGTGTTGATATCCTCATTGGGGAATCTTAGATCGCTTCATATAAGAACTGTGTTCCAAAAATAAACACACCACCCTGGCGATTTTACTCATATGGATATGAAGCATCGACTGAGGGTGTAAATGTACACACTTACCCAAAGAGTAACACAATATAAACACTAGAAACGAGTCAAACAACCCAAAGACTACATTTCCCATGAACGCGGCTGCTGTAGGGACTGTGATTTCAGACCCGGAAGTAGTAGTTCTTAAGACTTTTAAGGCAGAATTAATTCCATTTTTGCCAGAAACGGGCTGTATCAAATATGAATGAATATCATAAACGATGCAGAGCCACCCCCCTGACAAAAACGCCAGGGTGGTGTGTTTATGTTTGGAACACAGTTCTTATATGACGTGAAGATTCCCAAATGGGGATTTCAACACAAAAAAAAAAGCCACGAACCCGTGAAACAGCGCCCTCTAGTGGCAGCGACGTCAGACTTCGGTGCTCTATTATGAAAAAGTGTCGAGAAAGTGTTGAGAAAGTGTTGACTAGACTCAGTCTCTTCTTAGACCAGAGTGCTTTGCAAGCTGGTAAAAAATCCTTGCGGTCAATTGTTTCCATTGCGGTCCTATAGCTCAAATCTATTCCTGTTCATGTGTATGAAGTGGCTGTTTATAAGCATCAACATTCAGTAATGGATCACGCTATATAAGGTGTTTTCATTATGGTCTACTCTACAAAGGAATCGCTTCACATATTTAAATGGTATGCTGTAAGTGCACACAGGTCACATTTACAGGCCTCTGATAAAGAATACGGACGTTCTTTTCCATTCAGGAGGATAACCCTAAAGCCTGAGTGCAGATCTATTGATTTCAGTTGGTTTCATTAGCTCTGCGTGAGCCAAGCCAGCTGCAGCTTGGGAGAGAGATCAACCATACATTGGACAAGATAAAATATGTCACACCGGACTTGTTAATGAGTATCACATCATGCTTTGAATTGTATTTATGGATTAATTGCAATTACTTTGATGTCTTTTATGTGTATCATCACAAATAATTAATTTGAGGGGGTTGAGGAATGAAAGATTACAAAACCAGCTCTGGGGAAGTTATTATTTTAGACTGTAGCGTCTATTTGATTCATTTATATCTTTGATGGTGAATAATAATATTTATTTAATGATTGGGCAATATATACATTGTTTATGCTACTTAAAGAGGCAAATCATGCTCAGTAAAGCTAAAATGCTAAAACATTGTTCCAATTGTTGCAACCAAAAAAGCTGAAAACACTCTAACTCGTTATTGGTCAGTACTGAAAAATAAAGCACTTGTACTCAGCCTAGTATTATAAGGGGGCCCGGGAGCCCAGGTGTCAGGGTACTCAGGATTTCTAGGAGTGCCCCTGTGTGAAATTGAGGCCAAGACCACTGATCCGTCTAAGACAGGGGTCTTCAAAGTTTTTCAGCCCAAGGACCCCCTGGCTGAGAGAGAGATGAAGCAGGGACCCCCACCCCCCCCCCCCCCACTACATTGCAATTGTGTTGCAGATTCAACTTTTTCATTGATTTTATAGATAGAGTAGCTTCATTGACTATCATCAGTGTTGTGTAAATGTATGTTTTTCTGTTCATTTCAGACATTTAAACACTTAAACCTTCAATACTTAGTAGGCTACTTGATTTGCTCCTTTTCCCCATACACCAAACCTCTTTGCCGAAAATAGCCGATCTACAAGCTCACAACGCCTCGCGTTGCGAGGCGTTGTGAGCTTGTAGATCGGCTATTTTCAGCAAATGTTCCTCAGATTAGAGATGCTAGGGATCAAGCGGTTAATGTAAAAAAAATGTTTTATCCTATCGCAAAGATTTGGTGGACCCCCTATAGTAGCTCTGAGGACCCCCTAGGGCTCCCGGACCCCCTGTTGAAGACCCCTGCTTTTAAGAGAATAAACTTCCCATGCTCACCTTAATTTGCCAAACTGCATAAAAATACGCACCACACACCAAATAACTGCAAACCTTTGTGGGAATCTAACTGATACCTGAGAGTGCAGTAAATCCCATCACTGCCAATAAGCTCGGGCCTTTAACATGTCTGTTAAATTACTGTATATCTAGATTCTAGGACTAAGATTCTAAATGTGCTTGTCTTCGCTATTGATGAGTCTGTACTACTGCATTATGCATTATCCTTCCTTCTTCCTTCCTAATACAGTAACTAGAGTGCAAAGAGAACAATGTAGTGCCTCAGGGAAACTAGGATTCCAGGTAAACAGTGCCTATAGCATCTGTCTAAACAACATACTGTACTATGTAAATATGGGCCTATTTTTTTTAACATTAGTGGTCAATAAATATAAACCAGCATCTATCTATCGAAATGTCACAATAGTGACATTTCATCATTATCACATCTTCATCTGGCAAAGGTAGGGTAAGTGATTTGCAATTATTCAAATAATTGCAAAATGGGTCTATGTTCTGATAGTGCTCGTTACTATAGAGTGTCCTGTCCATATAAGGAGTCTCCATGTCTCTCCAGCTCTTTATAAAACAGAAAATGCATTTTCGTTTCATTTCCAATTTTATCCAATCAGGATAGAGAACTCAATCAGGATACAGATTAAACAAGTGAAATTGGAAGTGATGACACTAAGAAATTAGCAGGCAAAATTAGAACTGGAACACTATAAAAATTGAGCTTAAAAATGGGTACTTTCTCCTGATTGGCTGAGATTTTGACACCTACCAGAAAATGTATTTTCTGTTATTAAAGAGCTAGAGAGACGGGGAGACTCCTGTTACTGAACAAACACTCTATATAGCAATGATTACTATCAGAATATAGTGCTTTAACCTTTAAAAAAAATACTTTTTGTTTTAACCCAAAAATATCACTTACCCTACCTTTAACACCGCGAGAGGTTAATCTCATAATGTACTCACCAGTGCCAATGTTTTATTGTTGTTTTTTGTTTTTTTCACGTCGCCATAGATCTTGTTAAAATCCTTAAGATTGAGCCGTACACGGTCTGTTTACATCGGCGACATCTCCCTGCGTGTACCAGTCCAAACCACGTGTCAAACGGGGCATCCATGTTGTAGTTAGAACGGTTTAGGTTAAACAGTGATCAGCGAGGAGAAAAAACTACAGGAAGAGAATTGAGTTTCAGTGTGCGCTTTAGAATGGGAGCCGGCGTGATCGTCAAAACCGGATCCCAAATAATTCTGTTTCCGGTGGTGTTACAATGAAATGTGCCGTACTAGAAAATTTAAAAAATGTTTTTTTTTTGAAAAAAAGGAAAAAGCACCACAGCCCGTAGGCTACGGGATCGGCGCTTTACCGTTGGATTTAACGGCCCGTAGAACTACGGGCCCGGCGGTCAATGTGTTAAGTTAGTTTTTTATTAGCACATGCCTTCCATACATTCCATAGGGCTGAACCACACACGAACAAATGACATCATCAACCTGCGACGGGCGTTGTCCCCCTTGAGTAAAACTGTTTCTAAAATAAATTAAATATCTACGGTGTTTTTAACTTACATTTTTTTGTTAATGTATTAAGGCATATAATGCTTATTAGCCAGGGATCCTTTTAACTTCAACTGAATGGAGAGCCTGGGATAGCTTTTAAGTTCACTGCCAAATACTTCTCACCTTGAGGCTTAACAAAGGAAAGGAACTTAAAATCCTTTGACTTATAACCTCTCCAAAGAGTACCTGTTTTCAGGGAAGTAATATTGTGGAACGCTGACCATGCCAGGAGGTCTGGGGCTGTGATCTATAATGCTGTTTTGTTTTGCTGCCTGGATATTCTTCAGCAAATTGTCAACACTTCACCCTGACTGGATATTCATATTTTCCATAATAGTACATTCACTGTCCTGCTTCATCTTGTATTTGATGTGTAATCTAGTCAGCCAATCGGTGGGAGAAACCTAGACGGAGATTGTGCAAAATCACCTGCTACGCCTCGCGCACCACGTCTCAGAGCTAAATTAACAAATGTACGCAAGGTGAGGATGAACTGTCACACTCTTGCAGCAGTAATAAGGTAGACATTTATTAATCCCGCAGGGGAAATTCCATTTCAACTTCACCCAGCTGATTGCTGCTCAGATGGTCCCAATGAGTGCTCTGTCTGAAATGTATTAGAACGTAATTTATGTTGAACAGCTCACTTTATTAGGATATAGGCTTAAAATTATTTTATCACTTGATTTGCCTAAAGAAGGAATATGATATTGACTGGTTAAAATGACAGCTGAGGTGCACTCGAAGACTTGCAGCAGGCAGAGGCCTTTTGTGGTATTGCCTTTCCTGTAAGTGCGCTGCACCCGCTGCGTACGTGACATACAGCCTGCCTTTATGACTGATCAGTGAGATCAAAGTGTACCCAAGATTTGATAGATTTAATGCAAACGTGAATCATTAGATTTTCTCATTTATTTAACCCGATGTTATTAATGATTTAATTTACTCGTGTATAATTGCTGATAATATGCAGTATAATTTGCATTTACTGAATTATGCTCAGGTATAAGACACATCTTGGGGGAAATTTAACCCCCCACTAGTATGCCCATATATGGCCATGCTGATAATGTCAGTGCAAGGTGCAAAGTAAGCGTTTTTTGTGTGTGGGTGGCTGTTAAATTTGTTTTAATTTGTTTTAATGCCATAGTAATGCCATAGTAAAGTGCTCAGACCAGACGGGAGGCGAACCGGTTGACCTTCTGATTACCAGACGGCCTCCATATCCACTCCATATCTCCACTCCATATCCACTAAGCTCTTTATTTATCTTGTCAAAAAAATTTTAATTTGTTTTAATGCCATAGTAATGCCATAGTAAAGTGCTCAGACCAGACGGGAGGCAAACCGGTTGACCATCTGATTACCAGACGGCCTCCATATCCACTCCATATCTCCACTCCATATCCACCTCTTTATTTATCTTGTCATATACGAGATTAGATCGGTGGTAACCATCGTTTTCAAGCCCAAGTTCGCTTTTCATTACAAAATCAAAGCCTGGATCTACAACTCAAAAAAGAAAAAGAAAAAAGAAAGCTGTTACCATGAGTAAGACTGTTTGTTGTCATGTTTACTTCCGCACATTTCTGACTCAATGTATACATATACTGTACACACAAAGAATAGTCTAAACCAGAATAAACAGTGCACAGTTGCACACCCCTTCTGTTCAATGCTGTCATTCAGCCTTTAATGAGATCGCTGTGACATTATCTTTCCAGTCTGAAGCAGTCATAAGATGTGACTCAGCTCTATACTTTTATTCTCAATTGTGAAAAGGACATTTTACATAACTGTCCTACTTCATCTTGTATTTGATTACTTGATTACATGTACGTGTATGTCTTAACAATACGTCACATGGTCCACGGATATGGATGAATAGATGAAAAAGATGAATAGATGTTGCTCTCCAGACTCTTGATGATTCTTAGAAAGTTAAAGAAGTCAGTGTGTGTATGTGTTAGGGCATTCACAACTAATGATTTGTGTGAGTCGACTGTTTTGACCAATTAGTCGACGACTAGTCGACTAGTCGAAATTAACATTAAAAAAAAAATTGGGATTGTTTTAATGCCATCCTACTACTATATTACTATTATTATTATCCTCCGGCCCTTATTTTTATGGCGTTTTAAGGGAAGCGCTTCTGGCATAGCAGCACAGCAGCACAGCAGCACAGCAGCGTCTCCAAGGATCCCCATTGCCCAATAATAGGCTTTTATTGGGCATACTTTTGACCCCCTTTTGATAAAAAATTAAGTCAGGAGGATAATAATAATAGTAAGACGGGCCATTACTATGGCATTAAAACAAATAAAAAAAAATTTTTTTTTCAACTATTCGACTAGTACCAACAGAGTCGACTAGTGGTTGTACTAGTCGACTAGTCGACTAGTCGACTAGTTGGTGAAAGCCCTAGTATGTGTGTGTGTGTGCACGTAGGCGTGATTCTTAGAAGTCGGTGTCTGTATGTGGCTTTTTGTGCCTTTTTCAACAGCCACCCACACACAAAAAACGCTTACTTTGCACCTTGCACCGACATTATCAGCATGGCCATATATGGGCATACTAGTGGGGGGTTAAATTTCCCCCAAGATGTGTCTTATACCTGAGCATAATTCAGTAAATGCAAATTATACTGCATATTATCAGCAATTATACACGAGTAAATTAAATCATTAATAACATCGGGTTAAATAAATGAGAAAATCTAATGATTCACGTTTGCATTAAATCTATCAAATCTTGGGTACACTTTGATCTCACTGATCAGTCATAAAGGCAGGCTGTATGTCACGTACGCAGCGGGTGCAGCGCACTTACAGGAAAGGCAATACCACAAAAGGCCTCTGCCTGCTGCAAGTCTTCGAGTGCACCTCAGCTGTCATTTTAACCAGTCAATATCATATTCCTTCTTTAGGCAAATCAAGTGATAAAATAATTTTAAGCCTATATCCTAATAAAGTGAGCTGTTCAACATAAATTACGTTCTAATACATTTCCATATGTTCAACACTGTTTACCAAAGAGCTGGAGAGACAAGGAGACTCCTGTTACTGAACAAACACTCTATGCTTTACTATCAGAATATACTGTTTATACTGTAGCCATTTAACCATTTAAACCATATATATATTTAGTTGACCAGACCAGAGCCTCTGTGCAGTACAAGTACAGTATATTGGATTAAGTCCACAGTGTCATCTAAGAAAAGCCTTGAAACTTAATTTGTCCCAAGAGCAAATTTGACTGATGTCCTTGTGTGGGAGGTACAGAGTCATCAACAACTAATCTACAGCACCTCAAACAGACAACTAGCAGATGATGAAAAATGATCTTGGGAGGAAATAACAAACACAGTTAATTGCGTATGGCTCTGGTCCTGTGTTTCTCAGTGTACAGTGTTCTCAGTGTGTCTCGATGTTCGGCGACGAGTCAAATGGAAGATGGCGTTATGTGTAATCTAGTCAGCCAATCAGTGGGAGAAACCTCGACGGAGATTGTGCCTACTACGCCTCGCGCACCACGACTCAGAGCTAAATTAATAAATGTACGCAGGTGTGGATGAACTGTCAATTTGCCCGCTTGCTGCATGGCTCTTCCCAGGGGGAGAAAGCTGCAGTTGGAGAAGGGATTGTGTACCGATGCAGAGTTGCCATTGTTTTTATTTGTGAATCAATTTCACACTCTTGCAGCAGTAATAAGGTAGACATTTATTAATCCCGCAGGGGAAATTCCATTTCACCTTCACCCAGCTGATTGCTGCTCAGATGGTCCCAATGAGTGCTCTGTGGGGAGCTGTTTAGCTGGGCTAAAGTGACTTGCTCAGGGACACAAGACATGTACAGTATACTGTACTCTACAGTACAGTATACCATAAATTAATAAATGTACGCAGGTGAGGATGAACTGTCAATTTGCCCGCTTGCTGCATGGCTCATGCCAGTGTGCTTGCACCAAAATAGGGAGCAATATGTAAATGTTTGTGAGGCTCTTCCCAGGGGGAGAAAGCTGCAGTTGGAGAAGGGATTGTGTACCGATGCAGATTTGCTATTGTTTTTATTTGTGAATCAATTTCACACTCTTGCAGCAGTAATACGGTAGACATTTATCAATCCCGCAGGGGAAGTTCCGTTTCAACTTCCCCCAGCCGATTGCTGCTCAGACGGTCCCAATGGGCGCGCTGTTTAGCTGGGCTAAAGTGTCTTGCTCAGGGACACAAGACATGGACAGGCCGGGAGACCCGGCGACCACCGGCGAACCGGTGACCTTCTTATATTTTTTTATCTTCTTATATACAAGATTAGATCGGCGGTAACCATTGTTTTCAAGCCCAAGATCGCTGACAGGCTCAATGTATACATACTGTACACACAAAGAATAGTCTAGTATGAACAGTGCACAGTTGCACACCCCTTCTGTTCAATGCTGTCATTCAGCCTTTAATGAGACTGCTGTGACATTATCTTTCCAGTCTGAAGCAGTCATTAAGATGTGACTCAGTTCTATACTTTTATTCTCAATTGTGAAAAGGACATTTTACATAAGTATTGTACTGTAAGTGGAGCCAAAGAAACAAACTCTTGACCCCTCAGATGTCAAGAACTACTTTCCGTTCAATACAAAAACTCTTGGGAATGTTGTTTCTACCCAGCATTATCTTTTCTTTCTCAGAGAATAAATGTTTGCCTATTTCCATTCCATTCTATTATTGACATACCCAGAAATAGGGACGCTAGGATTCATGTGACAAAAAATGTGGTCACAAAAGTGAAGGCTATGGAATGTCTGCATCTGTTTGGGTGCTCTCTTCTCCTCCACAAAAGAAGAGATACCAAAAGTCCCAGCTAAAGAATATTTCTGAGTGCCAATATCAGCTCAGCTGATAATGGAATGTTGGTTATATTGTAGTGATTTATATTAGGCCAGTACCATTACAAATCACTGGACTACAGCCTTGTTTCAATGCAAGACGGATAAATAGCAACCATTACCGTCGGAATTGTAAATTTTTCATCGTGGTCATTGTACCTACAGTACACACAATTGTGCCTTTATTCCTGTAAGAGGGCACCGATTGGACCATGCCAGCTTTTGGCATAGAGAAAACTTTTCCATTTCCCATCTGGATCTCTCCAGACAAGGTGATTCTGACCACTCTGATCTCTCTTTGTTTTTAAAAGTGAAAACAGCCGTATGAAACTCTTTTCTCAGCACTTCCTGAGCAGAGAGAGCAACCTTTTTTGTGAGGGAATAAAATATTCTGATTTTAAAGGAGTAGTTCACCCCCAAAATTACTTATTTCTTATCAATTACACACCCCATGAAGCCTTGAATTACTGAGATTTTTTTTGTTTTTGTCGCATTCCTGAGCCAATAATATGATGACCAGCAGAGACTCCAGTAGAGTCTCAATTGAGTCTCCTACTGACCAGCCACCCGGTCATCAAATTATTGGCTTAGGAATGCAACAAAAACAAAAAAAAATCTCCATGAATTCAAGGCTTCATGGGGTGTGTAATTGATAGAAACATTTATAGAAAAAAAATAATTTTTGGGGTGAACTAATGCTTTAAAGTGAAAACCAGAGAGATCTAAATTCGGGCTGGATTGTCCTAATTCACGTTTTTAAGATAAGATAAACTTGTATAGATCCCGTCGGGGAGATTCAGGTGTCGTGAAACTGGAAGCATTTCTGTTCCCGTTCCTCAAAGGAAGGAACAGATACTCACTCAGGCTGTGTGCAGTCCTGCAGGTTGCACATTCTTCGGATGGGCTTGGGCTTCTTGCTGTCATCGCAGTACCCTCGTTGGACCATCTTGGTGTCGCCCTTCTTTCTGCATCCATACTTGGTGTACTGAAACCCTAGAGAACAAATTGAAACAGTTTTGATTTAGTTTTAGTCATAGTCTTTTGAATAAAATTACATTTAGTTTTAGTCATATTTTTGTCATCTGAAAGGTTTTAGCTTTAGTCTTGTTTTAGTTGACCAAATATCAAAAGATTTTAGTCGACTAAATCTACAGTTAATTTTGTTGACTAAAATGTATTTCAGTGAGCCATGATTGGCGTCGTAATGCCTGATTTATACTTGCCTGTGTTTCGGAAATAGCAGATCTACAAGTTCCGGCTATTTCCGGAGCACGACACCCGAGCACAACCAGGCATAAAATGACTTGCCTTATTAGTTCTACTGGATTTCTTCTAGTCTAGTTTTTATTTGTAGACGAAATTGTCAATATATTTAGTCGTAGTTTTAGTCATCATAGCTTAGTTTTTATTTAATTTTGAACGAAATATGAGGAATTTTGAGTTCAGCCGTCTAGCATTTTTGCAAGCAGGGAATCATAACTACAAATTGACATATTGGTTGTGCAGTTTGACCCACAAGTTTTGGAGATATGGCTTATAGCAGGGGTAGGCAACCTTAGGCACAGGGGAGGGTAATCACTGGCACACTGGCATAAGATTTTTTTGGGGGGCTTTTTATGCCTCTATTGATAGTGAAGTGCAGTTAGACAGGAAACGGGGACTCGGGGAGAGAGAGATGGGGAATGACACGCAGCAAAGGCCGTCGGGATCGGTGCGCCAGCGGTCCGGGCCAGAGAGAGGATTTTTAGTTTAAAATAAAAAATATGTTTTTTTTAAATAGTCAATTAAATTAAGTCCCCTCACATCTGTATGCAAATTACATCTAGCATATAATTGTACATTCATTCAAACTCTGACTGGGGAGGGAGTCTAGGATACAGGTGGGTTATTGATAGTCTAATGATCATGACAAGGTCCTGATGTGAAAGAAAATATATCAAAAGAAGAAGGAGAAAAAAAACTGTCATATTTATGGACAATAAAAAATCGGCTGGAAATATAACATTTCAAAAAGGTTGCCGACCCCTGGCTCGAGTGATGTCTTGCACAGAACTTGAGAAAACAGCTCCTGAAGAGCCAAGTCTTTTGTTCTCTGGTTCCATTTGTACACTCTCATGGGGTCTAATTGAGTACATGTACTGTCTATTGGCATAATACCTTACATGAAAAATGTTGCCACGGTAACCGTGGTTATTTTAGAGTAGTACATTAATTCATTTGTAAACAGGACGGTAATGCTAATGGCATGAAGTAGTGCTCCACTAGACTACGCCGTCATGCATACGTGAGGATTCTGGCACAATTAGAAAGACACACAGGAACACACATTTCCATACATTTAATGCATGCGTGGTCTCTTTTGTGCCGTGTAGCTTTAACCCATTCAACCCATGACACGCATCTGTGTCATTTTAAGATTTCTTTGGCTATTTTTTGGAAGATCTTGAAAAATGTGTGCACATTTTTTACAAACGTCTTCTAAATCCTAACAGTTTTAGCTTAAATCTAAAATGACACAGATGCGTTCCCGGATTGAATGGGTTAATAATAGCTGATAAAAAAAAAGAAAAGGTGATTGCATTCATATATAAGAAAAACACTCTTTACCTCCAGCACATGGTTTGGAGCATGAGGACCAGCTCTTCAGAGCCCACTCATATGTATCCTCCTGAATCACGTTGTTGTTGTTGATGGGCACCGAATCTTCATGGATGATGTACTTATACATAAGTGTTGACCTGGTTTCATTGTCCTTTGGTATAATCTATAGACCATAAAGCAGAACAGAATCCATTAAGGATTTGCATGAGAATGAAAATACTGTGTAAATGGATGCAGAGGAACACACAATTTGTTTAATTTCCACAGACATGAAGGTGGTTGTCAGTCTTTTGATGTGGAACACTGACTTTGTGGTTTTAAATAAGAATGACATCGAGTCAAACATTTACATGTCTTGTTATTACCATATCTGCTAGTCGGACGTGGATAAGTGCTTGTGTTCCTGTTAATGCTACTTACAGTAAGCATTATAATACACTTTCAGTTCGGGATGCCAATTTTATCCAATCAGGAGAGAGAACCCCACAAAGATCGTTTATCAGCTTTCAAATTTTATAGTGTGCCAATTTTTCATCTCTTCATCATTTCCACTTTCAATTGTTTATCTTGTATGAGTTCTTTCTCCTGATTGTATCCACTAAGACTAAGGAAATACAATCAATAAAAACTGTGGAAAGAAGAAAAAGAGGGTTGAGTTTATTGAAGTGATATTAAAGAGGTGGGTTTTGAAGAATTGGAGGGTGCATTCCACAGTACTATTGTGATAGTAATCATTGCTACAGAGCGTTTGTTCGGTCACAGGGGTCTCTCCAGCTCTTTAGTAAACAGAATATAAATACATTTTCAGGTAGGTGACAACATTTAAGTCAGGAGAGAGCACTGAAAATGCAATTTCTGTTTAATAAAGAGCTGGAGAGACATGGGAGACTCCTTTTACTGAACAAACACTCTATAGCAATGAGTACTATCAGAATATAGAGCTATTTAACACTTATTTTAACAAAAATAAATCACTCACCCTACCTTTAACACGTTGCAAACAGTACAACAAGTACAATTAAGCAAGCAATGCTAAAAGGATAACACAAAAAAGCCTTGATGGCTTGTTTCCATTGTGGTCCTATGTATTCATTCAATTCATCATAAAGACATACAAGACATACACTACAATAACAAATCATCATCATCAATACTGGAGCAATGCAATGTATATTTACAGAAACTATTGGGTGGCAGAATAGCAGAATGCATTCATCCCCATGTTTGTGCCGAATTTGGGGGACATGAGATCAGTGGAGATCCCCCTGGTGTGGTAACCCATGGGTGTTTCTCACTCAAGTAGTTTTACAGATACTGTACACTGATCCGCTCAGTATCTTGAAGACAAGGCCCATTGCAAGTTGCTGTACTCTGTCCTCTCCCCTGAGCCATCCCAGCCTAGTAAAGTGAGCTGGGGAATGTTATATCATCATCAAAACAAATGTATTACAAACATTTGTTTGAATGAATGGCTTGTAGACAGAACGGTATAAACAATGCTGTCAGTTATTCCCTCCTCATCTCCCACAATAAACGACCCCGCTGCTAGTTGTCTTTCCCATGAGCGAACACAGACAGTATATCATTGGGAATGGGAATTATTTTCACTCTAAAGTTTCAGTGTCTACATACTGCAGTCCAACCGACCGTGTGATTGGTCTTACACTCGATGCGCTCGTTGTATTTCCGCCCAACTGTCTGCAACGTACCGTGCACTGTTTGGAGGAAAGGTTGGCTGAGGATAATCCTCCTACAAGTCATCTGTATTCTGTATTGTCCCTCGGCACCACCGTTTAGAAAATATACAACAGTCTACTGTAGCATCTCGTCTGTGTCAATACATATATGAATATATTAAAGCGGCACTATGTAACTTTCCTTTAGCCCACTGACGGTTCTGCAAAATATCTTCTAAATCCTAACAGTTTTTTGAAAAAACTTATGTTGCTATGTCAGTGGTTTTCAAACGTTTTAATGTCAAGGACCCCAAAATGTATATGTATTTAGCCACGGACCCCTAACTCAAAACCTTTTGTTCCAGGGACCCCCCAGAAGCAAAGATTTTAGTTAAAAGTGTTTGCTTTAAAATATATATATATTCAAAGATTTTCACACATTTTCACGATTTTTCAAAAATAGCAGATCTACAAGCTCGTAGCGCGGCACTCGGTGCCACACTACGAGCTTGTAGATCTGCTATTTTTGAATAGCCAAAGTGTAAAATAATGCTTTTTAGCTCAAATCAAAAAATCACACACACTTTATCAACTGTCTGTCGCCAGGAAATGACAATAGGTCAGAGACACATTATGTCAAAGCATGTCAGAGATAGATGAGAATAAACGGCATGCAATGTACTGTACAACTCCAGAGCCATTGAGATGGACGAGTTGTTTGTTTCAACGAGGGGTCAGAGTGGAGTGCTGATACTGCCATCCTCTCAAAGTTGTTGTGCTGCCACACACCTCAGACCTCACTTTCCATTCGACGTTTTCCAGTGTCACGACACGCAATTTCAGTCAGGAAACTCTATCTGGCTTAAGCTGATTGGATCACTCAACAGCATGCATGTACTACAAGTGAACCCATCATCATTCACACCCCGGTGTCAAGCATTTAAATGTGTACTCAGCCACAGCAAGCTCCCCATCTGGGCCACTCTCCTGCTTGCTGTTCCATGAGAGGTACTCCTATTTTTTTTTTAAGTAAAAGTAGCAATACCACAATAAAAGAATACTCTCTTCCAAGCAAAAGGCCTGTTATTTTACTTGAGTAAAAGTACCTTTATCGGCATGAAAATACTTAGGCTACAGGGTCAAAGTAAAAAAATACATTTTTAATAGCAGATCTACAAGCTCATAACGCGTTTGTTGTGAGCTTGTAGATCGGCTATTTTCCAATAGCCAAAGTCTGAAATAGGGCTTAAGTGATTATGTTACAGTACTTGAGCAAATGTATTAGTCACTTTCCACTTTCCACCACTCCCCCTCCCCCCCCCCCCCCCAGCTCCAACTGAATAGAGACCTCTGGGAAACCAAACTATCTACCATCTACAGCTCACCAAAGAGGAATACATTATATTAGCTTTCAGGGCTTCAGGCAGAGCTGCTGATTAGTTAGTATCAATAGTAAAACAGCGACATTACACCATTGGTTCTCAAAGTGGGGTCCGGGGACCCCCAGGGGTCCTTGGGGGGGGTTCCAGGGGGTCCCCAGCTAAATGTGTTAATATAGCGTCACAATCATTTTAACCTTTTATACTTTGGCTATTCAAAAATAGCAGATATACAAGCTCATAGCGCGGCACCGAGTGCCGCGCTACGAGCTTGTAGATCTGCTATTTTTGAAAATTTGTGAACATTTTTGAAAATCTTGGAATATATATATTTTTTTAAGCCAACATTTGTAACTCATATATCTTTGCTTCTGGGGGTCCCTGGAACAAAATATTTGAGATGGGGGCGGCCAAATACCTATCATTTTGGGGGTCCTTGACATGAAAAAGTTTGAAGAACCACTGCATTACACAACTATTTATGTCAACATGGCTGCTGGTGAACATTTTCAATAGGCCTTACCAAAACCACCACGGCATCGTGCAGAGGTCCGTCCGTGTGCACGGTCTCGACGTCGTCTTCGATGATGTAGTCCCATTCCACGCCCAGGTCGATGAAGCTCTTGGACTTGGCCTCCTCTCCTTTCCCATTCAGAAGGTAATGCCCTGTCGCCTGATTCTTGATCGCTGTAATCAACCATTTGTTAGGAGCCACTGACAAGAAGTTGCAAGAGTTTCAATTCTAAACAGTGACAGAGTGAAGAGAAAGTTAAAAGTATCACAACAGGGGAACTTTACGGTTGTTGTTTTTTTAACGGTAATCTGTTGTGTTGTGGAAATACTAAGCCATACTAATCAGCTGTTAGTTACAGCACATTATCTGAATTAATCTGAAATCAACTTTTCCAAAACTTGAACACAGCAGCCGTATTGGAAAGAAATTGGGCCTCTTCCTTACTTCCTTCACAGGTTTTACCAATGATACTAATGAAGGCTCTGTTCCATTTTGTGTTGCACAGTGGACCACCATAACTCAGTCTGAGAGTGTACAAATGGAACCAAATGGACCCTTACGGGTCCATTTGGTTCCATTTGTACACTCTCAGAGTTACACACCCGTAAGGGGCCATTTGAAACCCCCTCAAGGAACCATGAGGGCCCCTGGACCACACTTTGAGACCCACTGGTGTAGCAGAGTAGTTTCCAGTGTGCCAACATGCACACTATCAGCACCTTCCCTCATGACCAGAACGGAACAGAGCCTTCATCAGTATCATTGGTAACTGTGCAGGAAGTATGGAGGAGGCCCAATTTTCCTTCCAATATGGCCGCTGTGCATAGAGCCTATTGGTCATTATTTGAGGGAGGTTCGTAACAAGACTATATACAATACATACTGATATACCACTCCCGTTACATTACAACTCTTGTTGATTGAAATGGCCAATTTGGCATGCAATAAAGTGCTGCACGCTAAAAGGAATGATACGGATATTCGGGTCAGTTATTTGCTACAGTAAATGCAATTGCACATGTCACTGAGGTATAGACAGCAATGCATACAGTATGCTGTATGCCACAGTTGGAAATGTTGACAGGCATTACTTAGCCCAGCAAATGGACAGACAAGTCAGCAAAGACTTCAAGACAGGTCTTTGCATTCAGTCATCCATACATGTCACTTCATGGAAGATGGCAGTGACATGTAAAATGGATGCTACATGCACGCAGTAAAAGTCGTAGTGTTAATTTGACTCCTGAGAGCGTAAAAAAATGGAGCTCAGGGTTAAATGAACACCCAGGATTTTACTGTGTACATAATACACGACTACAGCACAACATCTTTCCAGAAGCTGAATTGTACGGTCTTGCCAAGCACAAGTGCAAATGGTTTTTTTTCCTCCCCCAAATGGAAAATATCACTATGAATAAATGTTTCCAAAGTGGGAACTAGCATTATATTATTTACATGAACGTTATCATAGCAGAACCTCTTCTTTAATAATTTCATCAAATCCCAAATGGAGGCCTTGAGTGGTTAATACGACGATATGTTATGGTTTACTGCTGCAATGAAAGGGAAGGAGATGGGATGAGAGGAGACGTGGGCTTTTGTTTTGACCTTGCCATATTTTCATTAAATCCTCCTTTCTAGCCAGAGTTCTCTGAGAAAAAAGCGAACCGGTATGCATTTTTCATGTAACAATGCTTTTTTACGTAACAATGCTGCTTATTAAATTGGAACTTTCCCATAGTAAGACAATAGGTATTTATTTCCAGATATCCAAGGTATGTAAAAGGTATGTAAAAAAAAAAAAAGAAGAAACAAAACAGAAGGCACTATTTATAGGAAAGGACAGGTTATGAGGTCACATCTCTCTCAGTTTTTCTCACAGGACTGAATCATGTGCAATTTGCATGTATAGCAGATAGTAGTATAGTATGTGCAGTACTGCATAATGTAATGATATGACTTTTTTGTGAGCCGCTGTCTTTTACTGAGTTTTTTTATTCTTGTGCTGCACTGTCAATTTATTATTTTATTTTTCTGTTCTAATTTAACATATTTTTTATATTTTTCTGTTCTATTTTATTGACTCTTTAATAGCAGTTTTGTTGTATAATGTGTTTCTTTGCAGTGCTTTTGTGTAAAGCACTCTGAAGTGCCTTGATGTGCAATGCCTACAGAATTTGAGCACCCCTTAACAGGATCATTTTTAATACACTGAGCAGCTTCCTTCTGGCTGACAAGTTTAATTAGACACCTACTGTATGGGATCAGTGCAAAAGCAAATTGGGGACAATGACCTCATTTTGTGTGTCTCTGATAGCACTGTCTTTATGCTTATCTGGAAGATTCTACATCTTATTAGACTTACAGACGAAACACAGGGTAGACAAGACATTTCTCTACACGAGTAAAAAACAACAACAATAGTAATCATAGCCGCTGTGTGATCGCTCATTGGTGGATATCTCCTAGTAGCTGTGTGATTTCTCCGTGATGGATATCACTTAGCTGGTTTATCGCTCCATGGTGTATATCACTTAGCTCTGTGATCCTTTACTAATGTTAAAGGAGTAGTTCACCCCAAAAAACACTTATTTTCTATAAATTGCACACCCCATGAAGCCTTGAATTCATGGATTTATTTTTGTTTTTGTGGCATTCCTAAGCCAATAATTTGATTCCCGTCTCCTACCGGCGAATGTATCCGGTAGGAGACACAAAGTAGATTATTACCCGGTCATCAAATTATTGGCTTAGGAATGCCACAAAAACAAAAATAAATCCATGAATTCAAGGCTTCATGGGGTGTGCAATTGATAGAAAATATGTCATTTTTTGGGTGAACTCCTCCTTTAAACATTTCAAAATAAATGTATAGGTTAAAAATACAGGCCAATCTGTGTTTATCATGTTACTAAAAATTCCAATTAAAAAAGTATTAAAAAAAATATATACAGGCCAATACAGGCTTACAGTTAGAGCAGAGTTGGATTTGTTTTGATGCCATTCTGGCAGAGATAGAGGTTTGCTTCAGTGAGCGTAATGTGGCAAAATGAAATGGAAGGACGCTGTTCTCAGGAAGTATCATGCAGGTCACAAACACCGCCTTCAGCTCAACTCACGGCAAAATGAATACATAAAACATACACTGTATGTACTAGTACTGCTGTATTTTTGTTTATATTTATGCACTGGCAAAAATCATTAGCCTAATTTATCAGGCGCTGAGGAACTGTCCATTGTCTTGGAACTGTCAATCACTCACTGCCGCTGTGGACAAGCAGGTTTTGCTTTCTTTTCCTTCCACCGTGGAGGTGGCGACCAGTAACCTTAAGTAACCCCACTAACACCCTATTCTGGAGGGGAACATCCATCAGAATTAGCCAATCTACAAGCTCACAACGTGTCGTGGCTCTGCAATTTCTGGCGAAAGAGATTCGGTGTAAAGAAACGACAGCAGACCAAATACAGTTGCAACTCAGGTCCGTATCACTAAGAATAGAGGGTGTGATCACTGTGGTAGTGCTTCTGTATGGATATACGGTGTATAGCGGTAAGTCTATACTATTAGGAATAATAAAGGCTTTGTGCCTTGACATGTCTGCTAGTGCTTTGATTGATAGCCTCATTTCTTTGTGTTTCATTTTAATTATTGTTTGTTGTCGGTGCATCATTTTACATAATTAGTTTTTCGGTGCATCCCTGTGTTTATGGGCTACATGACATATTTATGTCATATACAAGCTCATAGCGCGGCACCGAGTGCCGTGCTATGAACTTGTAGATCTGCTATTTTTGAAAAATCTTGAAACTTTTTTTTTTTAGATTAAAAAAAACTTTTAAGAATCGCCTGAGGTCTTACTGGGTTAAAACAGTGCATGCCCCCCATGAACAAATATATGTTGATCATTGTCTGCATTGGAGGACATACATTGTGAATGCTGTTCTAGACGGTTCGCACCATAGGAAAAAAAGAAGAAAAAAAAGAAGGTCGCCTACTATTTATCGGAAAGGACAAGGTTATGAGGTCACATCTCTCTCTGTCAAGTAGACCCAATATATTACTAAATGTATTCACAACCCAGAAAAAACTGCCACTCAATTGAGTTTATTGCAAAGAGCAAACACTTGTTCACTTATGCAATCCGCCTGGCCGTCAAACATATCAAAAGAAACAAAAAGAAATGGCCAACATCCACAGGAAAGGGCAAGGAATGGCTTTGGCTTTATATGCAATGTCCGTCATCCAGCCCCCTTCATTCCAGAAACTAGAGTCCAGGGAAAATTGCTGTGACTGACTGACAGTGTGACTGAATTCATGTTGTCCTAGTCTAGTCTTCTTTGTCTTGTCCTATGTTTTTCTCTTTCTTTGGACTCAGGCCAGTGAAATAACTGCAAATACCGGACCTATGAACCTATGAATTTTGCACTCAACTTAACTGAATATTTGTGAATACTTGTGAATAATCTATTATTTTCTTAATCGAATAACCAAGAAGCACGTTTAAAAAATTATAGTAATAATATTTTCTTTTTTTATTGAATAACCACTATTTTATACTTCGTCGCACAATGGTGTCATGCTAAAATAGTGAAAATGCCATTTGGTTCCATTTGTACACTCTCAGAGCTATGGTGGTCCACTGTGCTACACTAAGGGCCCGTACACACTGCAGGAGATTGGGTCCGAGATTGCTGTCGCCGACATTTTTTGGCACTCGCCGACAAAACCTCCCGATCTGACGCAGATCGGCCTTTGATCTGCGAGATAATGCTCGCTCTGTGTGAAAGGTTCCGCGAGACGATGTGGCCGCGATTATCCGCTCTGCGACGGCTTTCCGACCGTTTTCAGATAACTACCATGTTAGATATTCAGCTCTGTCCCAGACAGGAGATCGGACAGTATCATACATTATGAAAGGGTCTGCGAGGAGATCCACGCTACAGCCAATGAGAGCACATTACAGCCACCGTGGCCAGGGGAGCGTCGCTGGATCTGACCACAACAAACAGTCCCTACCGCAATATTACCGTCCAGTCCTGTATTAAGTTAACATTATAAAACAAAATGAGAGAGTGAGCGAGCCTGGTGGGCTGTTTATTTTAGAGGAATTGTACAGAGAGAGAGAGAGAGAGAGAGAGAGAGAGAGACAGACAGACAGACAGAGAGTGAGAGCAAGAGCGAGCTCTGTGTGTGTGTGTGTGTGTGTGTGTGTGTGTGTGTGTGTGTGTGTGAGTGTGCAGCATGTGCACGCTGTTATGAACAGCGTTGCCAGATGTTGCGAGAGAAATAAGCAACCAGGTCTATGAAAACAAGCCCAAGAAAAGGCCACTTGAGCACTTTAAACCTATTTACAAATACATTGGATATTTGAAAATAGCCGATCTACAAGCTCACAACGCGTCGCAGCTATTTTCAAATAAAAATCTTGAGAAAATTGTGGAATATTTTCCAAATCCACACAAATCTTGTATGGGGGTCAGTGATGGCACAACATATTTACAGAAGGGGGGTCTGCGGACAAATACATATTATGTGTTGTTTAAACCACTGGTTTAAACAACATTAGGAAACAAGGCCAAATAAGCAACTACACAAATAAGCCCAAAAAATGCACCCCGCAACAACCAATATTTACAAGCAACTCTACAGAAAAACAAGCCCAAAGTCGCTTATAATAAGCGGACATGGCAACGCTGTCACTGACGGCTTCTGCGCACTTGACTGCGAGAGAGGGAGAGAGAGAGAGAGAGGGAGAGAGAAAGAGCGAGAGAGGGGGGAGAGGGAGAGAGGCATATCACGGGATACGTCGATTAAAATGAATTGGAATAAACTCAAATGTATGTATTGGGTCTGACTCTGGAGATAGCATCCTAGTGAACTATCCTACAGTGTGTCAGCCCTTGTCGGGGATCAATCCTGTTGTGAAGACCACAACGATATTATGACAGCCGATTTCAAGAAATAAACTCCTGCAGTGTGTAATGCTTAACGATCAGATGACCCCCCGACCACGTTAAGGTCCTGCAATGTGTACCTGCCTTACAGAGCCTTAATTAGTATCATTGGTAAAACCTGTGAAGGAAGTAAGATTTCAGTGATCTACAAGCTTACAATGCATCGCATCACAACACGTAGTGTGCTCGAAATCGATTACTTTGATGAACTCGATTCAATTAAATCGATCAATTAAAATTGATTAGTTTGATTACAACTGTAACTGTTTGAGAATATATGTTTTCTACAGTGGCCAGGATAAAGCTAAAGGTTAGAGGGGTTATTCAAGGGGGTTGACCACCATGGCTAACCACTTAAACCCTCAAACCCTTAGTCCCTCTGGGCTCTATACTATGACTTTTCTGTTTTCGCTCTACACACGTTGTGGGTTTGGAGATCTGCTATTTTCTGCTAAAGTTTTACACAGAATACGGATGCTGGGGTGGTTAAAACATTTCTTCCTTTCGTTGCTTTAATGGCTCAACATTGTTTGTGTTTTATAGTTCCAGAGGTTAACTTCCCCACAAATGGAAGTGAATTTAGTTGAACTACTGTACCAGCAAGCTACAACAACATTATTTTTACGTAACCTAACAATTACATGTATCGGCAATTATACTCCTACACTAGATACACTCACTACATCTACAATGACACCACTTTCCTCCTCCAAGTGCATTTTAAGATGATAAATCCAGACTAGAAAATTACCACACTGGAAACGCTTTAAATAGCTCAGGGATTAAATAATTCCATATTATCACCGTCGTACTTTAGAAATGTGTGAGCTCATTTTCCTTGGAAAGTAAAAAAAAAAGAAAAGAAAACTATTACCTTTCCTAATTTATTTAACACATTATTCAGTGCAGCTGTGAGGGAAAATCTCACGGGGATGGCCTCGCTTAATTTTTGTCTTACTAATCCTATTTGACATGGGAAAATGAGGAATCAAGAAAATATATCCTTTAACCACATGAACCCTAACGTCACTATTCTGACCATGTCCTAATACTGTATGCAAACATTTGGCGAAAATAGGCAATAGGGGGGGACTACGGTCAACCAAGTATATCGATTTGACTGTGATGTCTTTCCGTCATGCTGTATCTACAGTACTTTGTTTTCCATGCCCTGTAATCCGTTTTTAACTGCTAACTGTCTTTGGCGCCTGAATTTCCCCAGCAGGACCAATAAAGGTCTTATCTTATATGGGGCTGAAGTGGTTAACTCCAATTCTGTAATTCTTCCTTAAGCCCTCACCCCATCAAGGAAACGTCTCGTGTTCTCAGCCCTTATTACATAAAAAAAAAACATTATTCTTAATATGCACTGCTGCAGCCAGCAAAGCCTGCAGCAATGCATAATAAGAATAATGCTTGTTTTATTGTTCACTGCACACATTTTGTATGCCTGTGTTGAACAGTACAGTATATCCCGTGTTTAATTCAGAAAAGCCTCTTTTTTTTCCCATCATGATCCATTTTACATAATTTTGCATAAGTTATTCTCTGATTCCTCACAGGAAACTGTCAAGAGCATTCACGCTTTCAGCAGCAGCATTAAAAATCGTCCTGTCAATCCTAGAGCAGTCGGAGAACACCCACAAGAAACATGTGAACCACCTAAAATAGCCGTGGAAAGGAAGTGTCATATCCGAGAACTCCAGCTGGGTAACATCTAACTGAAGGGAGAAGTGGGCTCTGCTGATAAATGGATTCCCTAGAAATGCCAAAGACATCAGGTTCAGCAGGTATGAACCCCACAAAACGATAACTATTGCCGTTGAGCCATGGGTCAAACATAATTCTAGGGGTGCAACATTTAACCAAACTAATTGATTTGAGTAGTACAAATATGGGTTAAGGGTTTCAATTACATCTTTTTCACATTGATTTGTTGATGCATTAAAAATACGATTAAAAAAATATATATGCTTCACGATTCAGCTGAAAAAAATACCAACTAACAAAAGTTATCATTAGTTGCAGCCTTACATCTTATCCCAAATTAATTGAGTTTAGCTTTTGTCTCTGCTGTAGCTAAATGCAGTACTTCACTTCACATCAGCTAACTCATTCATCCTTTACAATGGTGGGACGACTTCTTCTAGCAGGCCTGTTTAATGAGCTGAGGGAATGCTTCCTCAAGCTACTCTTTTGGTCTCTATTGCACTACAAAGCACTGGCAACCTTATAATGTTCAAGACCGGTTCCTTTAAGGGATTAGTCTGTTATTTTAGTTCCTGCAATTAGTTGGGTGGGTGGGGAGTTAAAGTAGTATTTCTTTATTTATCTGTCTGAACTGAAACTTTGTTGTAAAAGGCAGACTTCAAAACATTTTGCCCTTTAAAAATATCAACTTTTGTAATGGCTTTTCTATGAAAGGAAACGCTGTAGAAAACAAGCTCTGTGCTACAACTCTCAGTTGTTTGAATTCAAAGCCAAAGACCTTTCTGTTTGCTGCTGCCTTTTACTGAGGTTATTTGAATTATTTCTTCTGTGCTGTCATTTTGTTCACTTATTTTTCTAATTATTTTCTTTTTTTAATATATTCTATGTCCTTTTATAATGTGTTTATTTTGCAGTCTCTTAATGTCTTACTGCTTAATGGTTTATGTAAAGCACTTTGAATCAAAACGTGCTATACAAATTATCTTGTCTGCCTTCCTTTTCCTTCAACTTTCCACAGTGGCTGCAGGTCATACATTAGTTGGTATTATTGAAAAATTTTCTTTTACATACATTTATTAACACATTAACTGCCAAGACCGTAGCCCTACGGGCCGTTAAATCCAACTGTTAAGCGCCGAGACCGTAGCCCTACGGGCTGCGGTCTTTTCGCGCATGCGCGGTCCGGGTGCACTTTCGGAATTTTTTTGATCCACTTCCGTTTCCGGTTTGATGACAGGAAATAGAATTATTTGGGATCCGGTTTTCACGATCACGCCCGCCCTCGTTCTACAGACGAAACTGAAACTCAATTCTCTTCCTGTAGTTTTTTCTCCTCGCATTTCACTGTTTAACGTAATCCGCTCTAACTCAAACATGGATGCCCCGTTTGACACGTGGTTTTCACTGGGAGATACAGGGAGATCGCGCGGATGTAAACAGACTGTGTAGCGCTCAATCTTAAGGATTTTAACAAGATCTATGGCGACATGAAAAAAACAAAAAAACAACAAAAACACCTTGGCACTGGTGAGTACATTATGAGATTAGCCCTTGGCAGTGGATGTGTTAAAGGCCAACTAGGTAGCTTTTCTGATCTGTGTGTGTACACACACACTTTTACACGATTAGGAGCCCACCAGTGGGCTCCTAATCGCTGCATTAGACTACCAGTATGTACATAGATTCAGATACACACTTCGATCTATGACTGGCTGTGTTTACCCGCCCTTCCCGGAACCGCTAGACAAGGAGGATCTACGTAAATTGATGGCACGGTCAAGAACGCATGGACACATCACACGTCAGCCTTTGCTTTGCGTTGTTTGCGTCTTGGCATGACTAAGTATCAGAGGAGAGAGAGAGTCACACTTACCAAGAATTTGAGGGGAGGCCTCATGTTCTTGGATGATCACATGTCTAGCGCCAGGTGGAATGAGAAACATCTTAAGGTAACCTTTGCACGTGTTTCAGCAGGAGCAGCAGCAGCAGCAGCAGCGGAAGTAACGAGGGTTAGAAAAGATAATAACAATGATATGTGAGTGAGCGTCAAAAAAAAACTAAAAACAGCTATCATCACGTTTGCAGAGGTGGACATCACACATGCTCCAGAGGCTTTTCTTCCACTTTGCTCTACAAAAGCTGGAAGACTCGGAAAAAAGAAAACAAAAAAAACAAAATACATACAGTATTATAGAATATGCCAGTGGTTCCCAACCTTGTCTTGATCACTTGAAAATCTGAAAAAGCGTTCACAGCCCACCCATCTGACCACTTAACAATCTGACCACTTAACAAGTGCTCAGATCGGTGGGCCACGTGCATTTTCAGAGCATGTTTATTTTTTATGATCTATCAATCGATTCTTGTGTTCAGGCTTGAATCAATGGAAGTAACATAGTATACTTTAGGTTAAAAACAAATTGGTATCACAATGAAAACTCAAGGTTTTAAAGAAAGAATACTATGTAATACACAGGTTGGGAATCACTGTGAATGCATATTTACAGCAGTTCTCTCCTGGCCACAGAAGCCTAGAAGAGATGGTTGAATTGAAACATGACATAAAGGATCCTCATTCATATCTAACCTCTGAAATGTACACGTGACTGTTATGAAAACATACATTCATTAGTTAACCACATGAACCCTAGCCTCCCTGTTCTGGGCATGTCTTAATAGGCGAACATTTGGTCAAAATAGCAGATCTACCATGTCACAACATTGGGACACGTTGTGAGCTTGGAGATCTGCTTTTTTCACCAAAGAGATCTGCCGAATAGGGGAAAAAATGTAAGGGAACCCCGATCAAAAAAAGTATACAGGGATTAAGTGGTTAAGCAATTAAAAAATGAAATATCAACAGAATGAGAAGGCCTTTAGCCATATTTCAAACGTGGCATGGTAGACAAAGCTTTGCTCTCTAGAGCCGCAAAGTTGCCTTTTTTGCCAAGGATGTCCACCAGCTGCAAAACCTACACTGACTCACCAAGTACATTTCTAGAATCCTCGGTTTCATTCAGATACACATTTCGAGCTCCTTTGGGCAAGAAGAAGGCTCCTCTCGTCTTCCCTTGAAACGGAATGAACCAGTTATTTGATTATTTTTGCACATTTGTCATAGACTCTTACGACGATGTCACCCGAAGGCATTTTTCATTTGCATAGCGTAGGGGAAATCATAACAACTTGCGTCAGAAGACAGTCGAAGCACACTAATTATGTAGTCAAGGCTGAATGGCAAAGCAGTGGCACTTGCTGGGCAATCAGCTACCGTGCCATTATTACTTGCCATTTAGCTTTGACAGGCAGACACCAAAACCACTGTCGCCTATACTGCGGAAGCACTGGAGTCGCTTGGGGGGTGATTTTGAAGGCAGCCCGGCACTCTTTCCCCCCGAGTTCACCTGATGTGAACTACAGGTGCAAAAGTGGCAGATGCACGATCTGTATCACACAAAGATAAAACAGCAATTGGACAAAATTGCAGGCTACTTTTCAGCTGTGAGAGAATGGCCAATGATTGCAACCAATACCACCAGGTGATCGGCAGGTAGAAATTACGGTAGAATTTGATGACACATTAGTGAAGGAAAGCACTGCATTCACCCACACAATCATTAAATGAAAGACATTGTGCCGAGGTGTACAGCATATGAAGAACTAAGTGTGTGCTTCCTTTTTAGTCTCTCAGATACAAAAGGGTAGTCGTGGTATCACACTACCAATGGAGGGACACAGAGCTGTATACAGTAGGTCTGTTAACCCCGCTATTATTTTTTGACCCCAAGCACTAAAGCTGCAATAACTCTCAGGACTGCTCACTGGAGTTGAAGACTGTTACTGGTGACAGACAACAACAAGATACTCATGACACAGCACACAGTTTTCATGAGAGCAAAGCTGATAGGATCATTAACCAGAGACAGTTGTGTTGGGATAGACGGGATTGGACAATAACATCTAACACATGATACATTTGGACAACTCAGTGCTACGGAAAAGAAAACAGGACCAGCTGTTGTTCTTCATTCCAATGTTTCTACAGCGTGTTAGTCATTAATCTAATAATCTGCCCAAACTACAAGCAATCAATCAATCAAACAAACAGAGAACACTATGACATGAAAGACGCTGTGAGAGGCTCAGTAACACTGGATACTTGCATATTGTGTTTTCCAACATAGGGATGTCTTTATGGCATCTCTTGCTTAACTGTTTTCCTGTTAAAAAAGGTGAGTGATTATTGTTAGAGACGGGCAGTTACCATTGGTGAGTCAATCACAGATTAAACAAGGTGTATCCTGTAACAATCGAAGCCTTCACACATCAATCTTCATCAGTGGTTCTCAAAGTGTGGTCCAGGGACCCTCAAGGATCCTTGTGGTACGGTTCAAATGAACCCTTACAGGTCTGTAACTCTTTGTACATATTTGTACATACTCAGAGTTAGTTATGGAGAACCTAGAAATAAAATCCTTTGAGAACCATTGATCTAAATGTTGCAATAATGCATGCAGTACTAGTACAACTGAGCAATATGCCAGCTCCTTTTCCCCCATTATGGTCTCAAACTAAAAACCTTTCAGCTCGCATTACAATTCTCTGTTACCGTATCTGCGGACCATAAGCGGTGAAAAAAGGATTTGAGATGGCATCAAGAAACCAGTATGGGATGTAATTAAACTCTCTCATCATTCTCTTTGTTATTACAGCATCGTTCATACACGCTTCATGCTTAAAGTTAAAGGAGAATTCCGGACAAATTAAGTGTTATCTTTCATGTCTCGTTACTCACCTAGCGACGTAAAAAGTGGCGTTATTTTTTTCCATATATTCCCCTGTCGTCATTTTTTAAACACCCTCCGTTGTTATTTTGGGAGCGCGTGGGGTAGTGAAGTTCGTCTATTATAACCGACGCAATGTTATTTTTTTCTCTACTACGATTCATTGTAGAGTCTCATGATAGTCAAACATGCGCTGAAAATTCCTGCGAGCCTGCCGTTAATGGCGAACGATTTAACACTGGTTGCTTGTTTCCAGAATCTGGCAACACGAGTTGCCAGGTTCTGGAAAGAAACAAGCATCCAGTGTTAAATCGTTCGCCATTAACGGCAGGCTCGCAGGAATTTTCAGCGCATGTTTGACTATCATGAGACTCTACAATGAATAGTAGTAGAGAAAAAAATAACATTGCGTCGGTTATAATAGACGAACTTCACTACCCCACGCGCTCCCATTATAACAACGGAGGGTGTTTAAAAAATGACGACAGGGGAATATATGGAAAAAAAGAACGCCACTTTTTACGTCGCTAGGTGAGTAACGAGACATGAAAGATAACACTTAATTTGTCCGGAATTCTCCTTTAATGTTAAGATACATCAGCCACAAAAAGAAACCCCCTCCAAGTGTTCAGTTTCCAAGTGTTCAGTTTGACACTACAGTAAGTAATCAGTTATCTTTGCACCAGTCCACAAAGCATAACCAAATGTCTCCTGGAGGAGTTGTGGTCACTGCATTTTGGTGTGTGCGCATGCATGCGTGCATACAGTATATGAGAGAGAGAGAGGAGAGAGAGAGAGAGGGAGAGAGAGAGAGAGAGAGAGAGAGAAAGAGAGAGAGAATTTATCTTTTCCTTCTGTTACGTGTGGATCCAGAGGACAGATAATGACTTGAGCATAGTTTGCCATGAGAAATTCATTAAGTATTCCAAGTTCCAACTATGAAATCCAAATGCCAAAACACGTAAATACTACAGTTAATCTCTCCATTTAATGCTTTTCTAATGTAAGTCCCAACAATGAAAAGCAGTGCTGTGTAGAGATAAGGCAGAATAATGGAAGCACTTGTTTCTCTAACATGAATGGACTGGCCGCTGTGGCAAGAATGATTGTAAAGTTAGCAGCCTCCCCTTGATTATAATCACTATGTACACCAGACAGTGTCTCAATGGGGCATACCAACTAGCTGTGAATTTAAAATGGAAAGTGTTGCATAAAGCAGCAGAGCCTGTATAGCCAATGTACAAGCTCACAACGCAGAGCGTCGCAACCCGTTGTGAGCTTGTACATCGGCTATTTTCGCTAATTTGCCCAAAACGGGGATGCCAGAGTGAAATTTGGTAGGTAGCTGGGAACCAATGGTTCCCGAGGCATGCGGCCCACAGGCAGTGTTGCCATATTCTGTGAGAGAAACAAGCAACCAGGTCTAGGAAAACCAGCCCAAAAGAAGCTACTATGGGCCACATGAGCACTTTAACATATACATCAGCTATTTGAAAATAGCAGATCTACAAGCTCGCGATGCGACGCGTTGTGAGCTTGTAGATCGGCTATTCTCAAATAAAATCTTGCGGGGAAATTATAATATCAGATCAGATTTTTATAATCAGATCTGGCAACCCTGCCCATATAGGACAGGAGCCTATCTCCTGTTTTTGTAGCGTGAGGCAGCTTGATGCCCAGCCATGGTGCACAAGTACGCCCCCTGGACATGATGCTAGTATGTCACAGGGACATACAATCCAACCCTTGATGCTGAGTGCCAAGTAGGGAGGCATTGGGTCCCATTTTTATAGTCTTTGGTATGACCCATTAACCCATTCAGACCGGGAACGCTTCGGTGTCATTTTTAGATTTCTTTGGCTATTCAAAAATAGCAGATATACAAGCTCATAGCGCGGCACCGAGTGCGGCACCGAGCTTGTAGATCTGCTATTTTTGAAAAATCGTGTAAAAAAACATTTGTTATATTTTTTTCAAAAAACTGTTAGGATTTAGAAAACATTTTTAGAATCGGCCACAGGTCTTAATGGGTTAAACCCCGACCCCCCAATCTCAGGGCCAACACTCTAACCACAAGATCACTGAGCTGGTAATCAGTGTGAAAGTGGTTAAGGAAACTGGGCCTGTGTGTCCACCAAAGCTTTTTTTCCTGAGCGCAGCATATCATTTGAATTGTTTTCAATGGATGCTGAGTGTCTATTCTGCGCTGCATGTTGGCGTGAGGTAGAGCTCGTCGGGTTAGGCATGTAACCCGAAATACCCGGGTTCCGACCCGTACCCGGCTCGGTCACGGGTCCATTCACAAGAAGTGACTCCGGGTCCGGGTCGGAGCCGGTACAGTCCGTCTCGGGTCTCGGTTCTCCGACTGTGAAATGGACGGTTCCACTAATACCCGAGTTGACCCGGCGAGCGGGTTTCTCAGGGCTCAGACTGTGAAATGCACGGCTCCACTAATACCCGAGTGCACCCGGCGAGCGGGGGGTCTCGGGGCTCAGACTGTGAAATGGACGGTTCCATTAATACCCGGGTGGAGGGAGGGAGGTCGCTCAGAAGACAGACTGGCAGTGACGCAGTCAATGACTGGCTGCTATTTATATTATCATATCACTACATAACGTTATATCATTGACCTAAATGGCGATATATTAACAAGGATAGGATGATTAAAACATATTTATGTCTGTATTAGCCTTGATGATCGTCTTTCTTGACCGAAGGCTCTGTCTGTATTAGGAACAACTTTGGACAGGTGGAAAACTTTAGTTAAACTTGCAGAGTGGCGCATTACTTTACCTGAGTTACATCTTCTGATACTTGTACTTGAATGTTGACATGAAATAATAATCCTGTTTAGTGTTTCACTACCACGAGCAAAGACTACAGCGCATATTAACGGCGCTGATCAACACACACGTTGAAAGGCTAGGACAAAGATACCAAGTATTCGACAGTGATGTCATTATGCAACAAGGAAGTAGCGACGGACGCTACGCCATGTTCAAAGTTGTTTTAAAGATAGCAAGGATTCGTCGGCGATCTGATGTGACATCACCGACGAATCCTTGGACATATTTTACCCACTCATTTATATACACCAGTTATATCAAATATTGTCGATTAACGTAACGCTTTGGTTAATGGTTAAAAATGCTAAAATAATCGAGTTAATATCAACATGACGTTACGGTATACTCAAAGCACAATGGAAACTCCAAAGCCAATTATAATGTTAAACAACATTAAATGTGGTTTAACATTAGAAATTAACGTGGATTACAGTTGGCAATGAAGAAGGATTACAAACATCTAGAACGTGGATTTATTTTTGTATAGCTGTCCAATGAGCATTGACTGGGATTATACATCATAATCATGGAGGCTATACATTTAGGTAAGAAAGTATGAAACAAGTCTTATTTAACGCTGGACAACTTGTACTAATGACGTTGGCAAACAATTTTGCGTTCGGGTTTTTCGGAGGCTCGGGTTATGTACGGGTTCGGTTCTTGTATGTCACGGTTCTATACGGGTCGGTTTCCGACAGCTCTCGGTGCTGTTCGGGTCCGGATCTCAATTTCTAATAATGGCCCGGGTCCATTCGGTTACGGGTATTTTTTTCGCGGGTCCATTCGGGTATCGGTCCTTCATATTGGACCATAGGCCGGGTCCATTCGGTTCCGGGTAAAAAAATCACGGGTCCATTTGGGTTCGGGTATTTATATTTGACCCGTGAAGACCTCTAGCGTGAGGTGTTTTTAGCGCGCCTTGCATTTTCAGCTGGGAGGGAACACTTTGGTGGACGGACACACAGCCTAAACAGAACCAACCTAGAGAAACAAGACGGTCAACAGCGTGGCTTCCTTGTGGATCTCAGATTCACCTGTCTATATGACATCAGTGTTTACATTTCATTCATATGTTATATATTACATTATATATTACATGTGTGTGTGGGGGGGAAAATGCAGCTGTTTGTGAGATAAGGCCCCCGTCAACAGATCCACAGGCATGCTGTTATGAGACCCGGTCTTGTTTCTTTCTAATTTCAACTGTCCGCCCCTCAGGCCTGCCATTTCTGCAGTAGTCTCACGTAGCCAGATGGTCAGAGATCTCTGCGTACAGATACATTACGTCTGGGGAAATCTAAATTCAATGGAGTTGCTGGAACAGGCAAAAAACGGCCCATACACCCACTGCTCTGATCCTGATACCGTGCCGATATGATTAGGACTGCCCTAAAGTCTTTGCATTGGTTCCGCAATGCAGTTTGTGTTTACATTTCTGAATTGTTTCTATCCAGTTCAAGCCCCTACATTGTTTTACTGTAGATGTCACCAGACGTATACTGTAGGTATGCAGAGATCTCCGATCGTCTGGGTAAAAGATCTTTTATTAACTTCTTCAAATGAAACCCCTTTCCTGTCACCATTCTGCAAAAAAAGTGTAGCTTTTTCTTTGCACTGTATGGTTGTTACATTAAGGGGTAAAATAAGAACGCAAGAACAGCAACAAACAAATGTGACCAAACTTGACTAGGAGACAGTCATCTAGCATTTTTTCATTTTCATTTTTTCATGTCATATTAAAGCAAAACAATTATATATTGGTTAATAAGATTGAGTGAATAGTTTTAAAACTACAGCTTATAGAACTGAGGTCAAGTTAAAACTCTTAAGTAGAGAAAACAACACTTGAATTAGTGGTTGCTAGCTCTAACCTTATATCTTAGCTACATGTTTAAGCATCTATTTCATATTTACATGCCGATTTAAGCTCTGACATTTATGTCAGACTTACTCTAGTACAGTATGTGAAGAGTCTAACTGGGCTATTATCTCATTTTGGATAAAAATACGTTTTTTGCCAAAAAAGCAGTTTTCTGCTTTCCTGAAGAATGGGCACCAGCAAGATGACTGTCTCCCAGACAAGAACAATCACAAATTGTCAAATTGTACATTTGTAAAGACACAAAAGGCATACATCAAGAGAAAATAATGACAAAATACGGTAAATGGTCTGCTGGCGTAAACAGGAAAAGGTCTGCTGGTGTGACAAGTCTGCAAACAATATCTTTTGGTGTTTTGTCAGTGGCCTCAGTCGGGGAACAAAGAGACCTACTGCACAGTCAAATACTCAGTGTTAATTGATCCACTTGTAAGTCTGTGTATAAAGGTAACCAAGGGTCAGTTTGGTTGCATTTGTACACTCTCGTAGTTACAAATTCTCTCTCTGAATAAAAACACATTATTCTGAGAGTGCTGGCACTTTTTCTGATACTACAGCAATGAGCACCGTCATTATCACATAAACATCTCCAGTCAGCAGTTTCTGCCTTCAACGCTGTGTGATGTGGGAGCTTACCAGGTTTCTTGGGCGTGCGGGTGAAGGTTCCTTTAACCGTGCGGCAGTGAGAGTTGTCTCCTCCACAAACCCCACACTTGTCCTCAACTTTGTTCGAGCCTATTTCTTTGTCACAGCCCACTTTCTGGGAATCAAACCAGAATGATGCGGTTAAGAGTGAACCCTCGTGAGGGAGCAGAGATGCATTTCTTTGTTCATGGATTTGTAATATCTTCAAAAAGCTGTGATGGAAAGCGAAGGTGATTCCATTATGTATTGGATCGTTAAAGACTGACTGGCTATCTATCTGTTCACAGAGTTTTGATTATTCTCAATCACGCTCTCTTACTGTATCTCTCTACCATCTATCTCACACACACACACACACACACGCGCACACGCACACACACACACACACACACACACACACACACACACACACACACACACACACACACACACACACACACACACAGCCTCCCTAGATTAAGGTCGGAGAACATTCTATGGTTTTCCTTTGCTGGTTTTAACATTCCAATAGCAAAATAGTAATAATAATGTCAGCAGTTCATTGAATTTATGGCTTTGAGAACTCTTACCACGCATTCTCCACGTACGCAGATACTGTAGGCGTCCTTGTAGGAGCATCGTGTCCCATCATGTACAAGTTGTTTCATGTACGCCACGTCGCCCGTCTCTTTTGACTGGCAGTACAAGTGACATCTCTTGTTGGCTGAATCAAGGCCAGAAAGAAATGGGAAGCATGTATTAGAAAAGGAAACAATGGAATAAAAGAGTGGCTATATTTCCAATATCCGCTCCACACTACTGCTGTCATAATATGACGTCTCTGGGCCCAGAGAAAAGGGACTCATGTACTGTAGGTTAGTAAGTCCTGCAAATTAAGAAAAGAGGTTTGGTTTGAAGTTTTTTCTTTTAATTTTTTTTCATATCATCAAAGTGTGTATGTACCTTCTCAATATAATAGATACACGTTTTAGAATCATTAGATAGTTTAAAATAGTCTGTTAAGATGGCTGTGTTTTGGTGTTTCCTTAGACCCTTCTGATGGGCAGAAATGCATGTGAAGCATGCAACATTTACAACAGCAGTTTCTGTTGACTAATGTGTGGCTATTGTCCTCTGGCTTCAGCTACAGATAACCACCACATTATTATCTTGCAAGTTAAAGTTACCACGACATCCCACCTCAATATAAAAAAAAGTCTCTTCCAAATGCTACATCTTTCTGAAAGAGAGTTTTGGATTTGACAGATTAATGGTTATTGATCTTTAGAATCCCCAGGACCCATACAAGCACAACGCTGTGATCCGCAGTAGATTAACAGGCTCATGGAGCAAGGGAGGGACAATGAAAGCTATTACTCATACATGACAGACACAGACTGGAAAGAAAATGGCTATTTCTACTGTACGTGCACGGAACGTCCATCAGCTCCTTAATGCTTGTGTGTATTCCTCCGACAGGAGCTCTTCAAGCTCCTGTCACACTCTGAACCGCACTGACAGAGCTCATCACTCACTGTGGAAACACACCAGACTTTTTTAGCACACACGCGCATATACGCACAGACGCACTTTTAGATCCAGTCCTATTTTAAAGCCTGCGTATGCGGGACTCGCGTATCCGCGCGCCTGGTGTAGCCGCTATCATTGATATCAATTAGATCTAAACAAACGCGCTCTACGCGCCACGCATACGCGCGCTTTGAAAAGTCTGGTGCAAGGAGGCACGGTGGCGCAGTCGGTAGCGCTGTCGCCTCACAGCTAGAAGGTCCTGGGTTCGATTCCCGCCCACAGGGCGCCCCCAGCGGGCGTGTCTTCTCCTCCGCGTCATCAGCGCCCATACCCTAGGTGGCGTTGGCGAAAGGGCCTACTCTGTGTGGAGTTTGCATGTTCTCCCCGTGTCTCCTAGGGTAGTTAATACCCTCACAAAAACATGTAGTAATCCTGGTCACTATACCGCCTCCCCCATGACAGCCGGGGCGCCTGATGGAGGGGAAGGGAACTGGTTGGAATAACGTGTTCCTTCCACGCACTACGTCCAACCAGGGAAACTCCCCCCTGTCAGGTGACAAGAAGGTCAGTTGGCTCTCATGCCTGAAGGAAGCATGAGCTCGGCCCTGGCCTCCCTACTGTGGGGGACTGGTGTAATGCTGGTGTAGGGCTGGTATAGCACCCAGGATCACTTAGGAAATTGGCACCGGGTGAAAAAAATGGGTTACAAAAATCGCGGGATAAAAAAAATAAAAATAAAAATAAAATTTAAAAAATTAAAAGTCTGGTGCAGATCGGCCGTCATGAGGCCACGCATGCATGCATGCACGCACGCACCGACATGTCTGAGTCATAGTGTCTGAGGCTTTGTCAGTGACAAACGCTCATAGACTCCAGTGCATACCGTAAACTTCCGGTTCAGGGCTTTGTCACTATTCGCCAATAGAAGGCTCTGTAGATTAGAAGACTGGCCAGATGAAGTGAACGGAGGCGATGCAACTCTCCTTATATGGCTCTGGTCGACTCGAGTCCTTGCCGATGCACGTGGCAAGTTTGAAGTCTGAAGTTTTAAGTCTGAGTCATAGTGTCCTGCCTATATATGGGCATATCGCCATAGTAACGTGGCCGTGGTCCGCCCGCCTGCAATCTGCTCTATCATACTGCATAGGGATTTATCTCAGACTGTGCATTTCAGGATCATTGCACTCCGTATTCATTTGGTTGGAAGTCTTTAACCTCATGCAGGTGAAATCACGGGTACATCCTCCTTTACAAAGGTATTGTTGGTAATCTCCCATCTGTTCAAAGTTTGTTTTGATCAAAAACTCCCTTGAACATAAGATCCAACGTCTGAATGTGCTACAGTACTGTATATACTACTGTCCCCCCTTAGCGAACTGAGGCAGGTAAAAGAAGCCCATTTTATTTTCGTCCCTGAGCTTGGAACGACCTTCAGACGAGCCTCAAATTGCCTTCATTAATTTTTTCAGGAGTTTTAAAAAGATTACCGCAGAAGTCCTCGCTAGCAGATGTTTTTAATTGGTTGAATTGACTTTGTTAGGTTCTTAAGATTTTGAAACTTCTAATCTCACTGGAGCAAAATCGGTAGTCAGTATGCTTTTTATGAGTTTTGTCCAGTATTGTCTATTTGTACGCATGTCAACCTGTGTAATATCCTGCCTCTTGGCCAGTGCATACTTGTAAAAGTATTTTTACTGGTTATATAAAGGTTAAAAATAAGAACAAAAAAGAAAAAAAAAATTGCCAGAATGTGGGAGCATCTCAGTCTCGAATGGTGTTTCTCAAAGTGGGGTCCGGTGGCCCCCAGAGGTCCTTGAGTGCGTTCCAGAGGGTCCGCAGCAAAATGAGGAACAATTTAACCACTTCAAAAACCTATTTTATACTAAAGCTATTCAAAACCTTGGTGTCACCTTTGACATTACCTTCACCTTCAACAAACATATAAGCTCTGTTGTTAAAAGCAGTTTCTTTCAATTACATTAGCCAAGGTTAAACCGTATCTCCCACCTAAACAGCTGGAGATGGCAATACGTGCTTTTATATTTTCCAGATTGAATTGCAACTACCTATTCTCCGGTATTGACCAGTCCTCACTCAGACGCCTGCAGCTGGTGCAAAATGTACCTGCTCGCCTCCTCACTGGCACAAAAAAGCGAGAGCACTATAACCCCAGTTTTAGCTGCTCTGCACCGGCTCCCTGTCAATTTCAGAATCGATTTTAAGCTTGTTTTATTTACTTAAAAATCTTTGCACGGCCTGACCGCTTTATACTTGTCTGAACTTTTGGAGCCCTACACCCCACACAGAGCACTGAGGTCAGCCAACCAGTTGCTCTTAGAAGTTCCCAAAACCGGGCTGAGGAGTAGGGGTGCTAATTCTATCGAAGCTTTTAAATCCCTTCTTAAACACACACTTTTATTCTTTAGCTTTTAATCACACTCAAGTTTATGTCTTGATCTGCTTGTTGTATGTGACGTGTGACTTTGTTGTTGTTGCACTTGCATACTTTCTTGTTGATGTTTCTTGTCTCACCCTTGAACAGCACTTTGGTCAATTTTGATTGTTGTAAATGTGCTTTATAAATAAAGTTTGATTTGAAAATAAAATTAAAGTTTGATTTGAAAAATAGCCAATCTACAAACATTTAGAAAAATCTTGGGCACGCACGCACCCACACACACACCCACACACACACACACACGCACACACAATTAAGAAGCTGTCTGCAGGCTGTGGTTTTGTCAGGCTTACTGTCGGGATGCTCGTTGGGCAGCCAGTGATGCTTGGTGCCCTGGAACTCAAAGTGAGGGTTGCGGAGTTGACACTGCTGCGCCCGGAAGTCCTCAAAGTGCTTGGAGCAGTCGTCGGTGCTGCACAGCTGGTACTCGTAGTTTACGCCGGGGCAGTCCTGGCCACCATTGGAGGGCCTTGAGGAGGAAATAATGGAACACATGAACCCAATGGCACAACAGAGAAAATGGATGAGGCAATAAAAAGGGGTTTCTGAGGAGAAAACGTGATCGATAGGTTAATTGTAAATCGTGTTGTAAATGAGCGCCTCCGCATCTTTAGATCAGTGGTTTCTCAAACATTTTCAATGTGAAGGACCCGCAGCAAATAGATATGTAATTTGACCACTGACCAAAACAGAAGATGCTGTTAAAACATTGATGTTTCAATGTCTTTTTTTTTAACCCTTTAAGACCGGGAAAGCATCGTTTGTGTCATTTTAAGATTTCTTTGGGCTATTAAAAAATAGCAGATATACAAGCTCCTAGCTTGTAGATCTGCAATTTTTTGTTTTTAATCGTGACAAAATGTCTTCTAAATCCTAATTATATATTTTTTTAAAACGTATGTTTCTATATCAGTGGTTCTCTAACTTTGTCAAGGACCCCCAACATTATATTTATTTGGCCACGGACCCCCATCTCAAAATGTTTTGTTCCAGGGACCCCCAGAAGCAAAGATTTGAGTAAAAATGTATATTCTTATATTCAAAGATTTGCACAAATGTTCACGATTTAAAACAAATAAATAGCAGATCTACAATCTCATAGCGTGGCACTCTATGCCGCGCTATGAGCTTGTATATCTGCTATTTTTGAATAGCCAAAGGAATCTAAAATGACACAGATGCGTTCCAGGTCTTTATGGGTTAAACAACTGAAGTATTAAAAAAAAAGCCTGGAACCCCCTCAAGGACCCCTGGGGTCCCCAGACCCCACTTTGAGAACCACTGGCTTTCAGGTAGATGACTCATAGTGCACAGCAATGCAAGTATAGTGTGCAAGGTATACCTAAAGAATACATAACGAATACAATGTAGTCTATACCAGCAATTGGAGAAATTACGCTCCAATACTTTAGCCAATTTATTTCACATTGCCTCACAGAACCACAATGATTTGGTGTTGGGTTCTCACGCTGGGTTGTTGCACTGGCGCGTACGGAAGCGGACGCCGGTTCCACAGGAACGCGAGCAGGAGCCGTACTTGGTCCAGGACCCCCAGGCACCGTCCAGCCTACCCTGGTTAGGGTTTTTCCACATGCAATGGCCTTTGTAACACCACTGCAAAGCAAGAGAGGGGTTATAGAGGCAGACACACACACACACACAGAGAGAGAGAGAGACAGTGTTGATTTCATCGACTAAAACTATGACGAAAAATGTTAATCGACTACCTTTTTTCACTGACAAAAACTAGATAAAAACTAAATAAAAACCAAGCTATGATGACTAAAGATACTGACAATTTCATCAACAAATAAAAACTAGACTATAATGAGATCCAGTAGAACTAGACAAGTCATTTTATGTTTGGTGTCGGGTGTTGTGCTCTGAAAATAGCAGATCTACAAGCTCACAACGCGTCGCAGCGCGACGCGTTGTGAGCTTGTAGATCTGCTATTTTCAGCATGCAACCAAGTGTAAAATTAGGATTTATGACGCCATCAAGGCACCGCCAGAATACATTTTAGTCGACTAAATCAACTGTAGATTTAGTCGAGTCAGCTACAGAACGACTTATTCAAAGTAAAACCCTCATCATGTTAATGTAACTCCAAAGAGTGTACAAATTAATTTGGTTCCATTTATACACTCTTTGGAGTTTATTCAACACTGAGGATTTCATTTCGTTCCAGGGTAGAAAAGTAGACAAAAAGACACGAAACTCACTTTTGAGGGTGCACACTCTGTTCCATCGAGGGGCGGACCTTTCTTGGTCTTGCAGAAATAAGGGTTGTCTGGGTGACTGCACCACAGCTGCTTGCATGGGTCAAATGTCCGGAACTGAAATCCAAAAAAAGAGACAGAGAAATTGACATGGAAGGATGATTACATGTCCAAGCATTACCGGTACGGTACGGTCACACTTTCGGGCAGAAATTTGGCCCAAAAAACGTTACTTTGAAGGAAATTGAAGTGATTGCACATCCCACTCTGTAGGTGCTTTTGTTACTTCAAAGGCACACCTGGGCTTTCAGACAATGTTTGTTCCTCGGTGGTCAAGATAAAGAACACAATATGTGCCATACGGTTTTTATCAGCCGAAATGCTTCTATACAGAGATCAAACATCAAATATTTACGACACATTTACGTATGTGCTGGTAGCCTATAGTTAATACATCTGGTTGATTGATTGAATACTTTATTAACAGTTTGCAAATAGTACAGACTACAGAGGTACTATTTTACAATGATTGTTAAAAGGATTACACAAAAAGCCCCTTGTTTCCATTGCGGTCCTGTGTATTCAATTCATTAAGACATTTAAAGACATACAGTAATATACAATAATAAACATGACATAATCAACGCTAGTAGCAATGAACGTATGTGTACAGTAAACATGGGGGGGGGGGGATTTCTGGTGTTAAGCTTAGAGGACTTTTCTAGGACCCTTTTCAAATTGCAGACAGGTGCTCTCTTATGGCGGTTGTTGGCACATTGTGAATAAATGTGGAAAATATTCACCTCTAGTAACAGTCCCAAAACAGGGAAGCCAGGGTGAAAGTGGTTAATCCACTCAAAATTCACTACTAGAGTCTTTTTATCCTGTTTAACATGCATCTATAGGGATCATTCACATAGGGAAATCTAATGTAGCCTTGTGGATTGCTTGTGAATTGGTTTAGGATTACAAATTAAGCACCATTAAGGGCACTTCATAAGAATAAACACGGAACATCAATATCAATATGTTGAGATGTATTAACGTGCAGTAATAATGTCACTTTGTATGCAAAGTCAGAGCAGAGTTTAAATATAATACTGTATGTGTCTGATTAGTGGAGGGTCTTGCTAATTATAATTTGTGTGGCAGGTAATTTTCAGATGACTCTTCTTGGCGAGATGCTGTTTGACACAGGGTGGTCTTCCTATCTTCAAATTGAAATCACCCACCAGTTCATTAAAGTCGAGGAAAGTAATTACTACTCTAGTCTCTGCGTGCGATATGCCTTAAAAGCGTATTTTATTTTATTACATATTATTGTTACCATACAGTATCATTCATGCGATCTGAATGGGAAACTAATTCTAATTCCACCTGCTATGTGAGTAGATTAGAAGCCTAATCTATACTGACGTGAGTCAAGGCTCAGCTCTGTACTGTAAATGCACAGAGCTATGACTTGTCTCACCCTGTATAAATTACACCAGCGATAGGCTCTATGCACAGCAGCCATATTGGAAAGAAATTTTTGCCTCTTCCTTACTTCCTTCACAGGTGTTACCAATGATACTAATGATGGCTCTGTTCCATTTCGTGTAGCACAGTGGTTCTCAAACCTTTTAATTTCAACGACCCCCATAACTCTGAGAGTGTACAAATGGAACCAAATGGACCCTTACGGGTTACACACCCATAAGGGGCCATTTGGAACCCCCTCAAGGAACCAGCATGAGTGTACCTGGACCACACTACAACAACATGCACAATATCAACAGCCTGACTCTGTTTGACCAGAATGGAACAGAGCATTTCATTAGTATCATTGGTAACACCTGTGAAGGAAGTAAGAAGAGGCCCAATTTCTTTCCAACATGGCTGCTGTGCATAGAGCCTATTCCCAACCTGTGGGTTGGGGCCCACTGGTGGGCAGTCAAGATATCACAAGGTTTCCACCGGACAGCGCCGTACGTGTACCGTACGCGTGCAAAATATACTGCATCATCATCAAAACCCAGGATGCCTGGGCTACCTAACATTCACATTAGTGCATATTCATGAAGAACCATGGCACTTCAACACACATACAGTACAGCACAGCCTTTAATTTGGTCCAATTCATGAATTCACAACGGCCTCACTCACTACCAGCATCGTGTAGAGCTTACAACCATTGTCCTGTCCTCAACAGCATCACAGCTACTACTGTATACTGATTGGCACTGCATTTACTACTCAGTTCACAATTAAATGCAAGATCCACCTGTTGCACTTACAACCACATTCAGGGAAAATAGCTCACAGCACTTCGCAGCTCATTGTGAGCTTGTAGATCGGCTATTTTCGGCAAACAAATTTGGTGTAGAGGGGAAAAAAACCCACGTAGTCAATGAAGTAAGGGTTTATGTGTTTAAGACATGAAAGCCGACATTTGAAGAGTACATGTTGTATGAAGGGACATTTTCCCTTTTCTAAGCCTACTGTGCCACTATACGGCACTTTGTAACAACATTTTTAGCATTTAGCTGATCTACAAGCTCACAAGTGTCGTGATGTGACGCATTGTGAGCTTTTTTTGACACATCAGCTGCATAACTGCCAAACCAATACATTGGTCTACTCTGGCTCTTAGTCATCGCTCTACAATGTGTGCTGTCTCTGCACCACTGAACCTTGGTTATTCCCAAAGGGTATCATTGTTATCTAGGCGGGTGGTTGATAAGAGTCCAGTGTGTCATTCAGCGAGACAATCAGCAAATCTTTGCACATCAGGGAGTTATGGAGAAAGACGTGTGTACAATCTTTTTACCAACAGAGAGGACTCCAGGGCAGGTCGATGTTTTCTTTTATTAATCCATTAAGACCTGGAACGCATCCTTGATTTGAGCTAAAAAAGCATTCTTTTACACTTTAGCTATTCAAAAATAGCAGATATACAAGCTCATAGTGCGGCACTCGGGTGCCGCACTATTCACAAAATCGTGAAAATGTGTGCAAATCTTGGAATATATATCGTTTTAAAGCAAACATCTGTAACTCAAATCTTTGCTTGTGGGGGTCCCTGGAACAAAATATTTTGAGATGGGGGTCCGTGGCCAAATACATATACATTTTGCTGTCCTTGACATGAAAAAGTTTGAGAACCACTGACATAGAAACATACGATTAAAAAAAAAAGAAAAATTGGAATTAGAAGACATTTGTAGAATCGGAACCTCAGGCCTTAATGGGTTAAAGTTTGTGATTAGGATACGTGTGCTGAAAAAGCATAAAGCCCCGAAACCTATCGTTTTCTTCTGTTAAAGTGTCTGATGAAGATATACCGAAAAAGCTTAAAGCCCTGCAACCTTCCAAAGCAACAGCTCATGATAACATGATAACAGCTCATTCCCACTAGACTTGGGTGATGCTGCTGAAGAAAGAGATGCTGCTGAAGTCATCACTTCATTTGACTCATGAATTTAAATAGGTGAAAATGGCCCCTCTATATATAAAAAAAAAAGGGGAGCACATTCTCATTTGCTGGTTCTGTCTTCAGTGTCAACGGCAATAGAAAGGGTCAACGCATGACCGTATATTGCAGTACACAAACATACGTTACACAATCTTCTGTATGAATTCCAATCTGGTTTCAGAAAATGTCACATTACATTAGGTCACATTAGGAAAGATATGGGCGTTCGGTTGGCGCGGGGTTAAAGTGCCTGTCCATCACCACAGAGTCATGGGGTTTGAATCCTACATGGCGGCACCTGTCAGGGGGCTGTTGAGTGGGAGTAGTATAAGACGGAGGCTCTATGTCATCCTGGTGGGGGGGGGGGCTCCTCACTGGCTGCCATGTCATTATTCCGACAGCCCATTATTCCGGCATCCCGTTGGTCCAACTGACCCCATTACGACTAACCCTATCCCTAACCCTAACCTAACTGTCGGAATAATGGGATGTCGGGAATTATGAGCGGTCCCCCCTTCACTCACTGGCAGGTAAGCCAGTAGGGTACAATAGCATTCCCTCAAGGGAGCATTTTAACCCATTAAGACCTGAGGCCGCTTCTAAAAAAAAATCTAAATCCTAACAGTTTTTCGGCAAAAAATATTAAAAAACATATTTTTCACGATTTTTCAAAAATAGCAGATCTACAAGCTCATAGCGCGGCACTCGGTGCCGCGCTATGAGCTTGTAGATCTGCTATTTTTGAATAGCCAAAGAAATCTAAAGTGACACAGATGCGTTCCAGGTATTAATGGGTTAAGTCATCTTTGTTCTGCTAATGGCTTGACATCAGCCTGTGATTGCGATCCGTTCCTTTTCACTGACGGCTCAGCTCTCCTATAGTCTCTCATCGTGATGAATTAGAAGTCGAACAATGACTTAGAGCTGAACTCCACAAGGTCAGCAGCATCTGGTTAGAAGATAGGTTGTCTCTCCATCTCGGTGAAACAAGAGTTGATAATCTTTGGGTTTAATGCAAGACTAAAGAAGTCTCCTGAATTCAGAGTAGTAGTAAGTGAATTTGATGTTACGGCTAAGAATCCAGTTACTTACTTGGCTTCATATTAGACAATAAACTCTCTGGAGAGAGTCTGGCACTAAAAGTAACATTTCTTGCTAAAATATCCACTGTAATAGAGGAAACACTCTTGAAATATTGGAAGGGACACTTGCCCAATATAATTTTGATTACACCTGACCTGTACATCTGGGTATACTAGCCTCCCTAAGATCCTTTAAAAAAAGAGAGTGGCTCCAAGTGGAGGAGAGAGTATCGCATATTAAAATGTGTATGGTTTACGGGATTTCGTGCCTTGCAGATTTAAGAGATGGTAGTATGGAAAATGACTCTGCAGTAGTTATGTGGAATGGAATCATTTTGTTGTGTTTTTGTTTTTGTCAAAATGGCGTCATGGTACCCGGCCTAGGGTGCCATGATGCCATTTTGAGAAACCCTGCCCTAGCGAGTAAGTCTTGCCAAGAACCCTGTTACGATCAGAATGACCCAATGACCTGTTATGCCATTTAAAAAGAAAAATTGACTCTTTGCAAGAGTGCCTGAAGATCTAAGCCAACAGTATCTCTCATGTTTATTTCAGAGCATTGGGGCCGGTCTCTGAGATGGAGTTGTTCTGCACACAGCCTTTGTTTTTTGTTTCGTTGGCGCCCTGCCAGTCTCAAACACCTTCTCACAGGGAATGAGCGCACAGGAGGGAAATAGCATCCGTTACATCTGGAACATCTGTTCCCACAAAACTTGTGATATAAACCCAGCAGCACTATGAAGAAAGAAACATGGTGGAGTGGGATTTGAAACTGCACTGGCATACTAGTACAAAATAGTACAAAATGCCAAAAAGGTTTAGGCATAAGGGGTAAGGCGGGGGGGCCCCTTGAGCATTGGTTCTCAAAGTGGGGTCCGGGGACCCCCAGGGGTCCTTGAGGCAGTTCCAGGGGGTCCCCAGCTAAATGATGGATAGTTAGGAACCAAATGGACCCTTATGGGTCTGTAACTCAGAGTGTACAAATGGATTTGTACACTCTCAGAGTTAAATGAACATTGATTTTACAATATGAATTGGGGTCCCAGAGATAGAAATGCCATAAAATAGGGGTCCGTAGCCTTATGCATGTCAAACTGGGGGTCCTTCAATTAAAATGGTTGAGAATTGACTGCTAGAGCTGTAAAAATCATCTCTTATGGGGGGGTCCGTGGCATATCTTCTCAAATGGGGGTCCGCGGGCTGATAAGTGTCAATTTGGGGGTCCTTGACATGAAAAAGTTTGAGAACCACTGCCCTAGAGTTATAGACCCGTCAGGGTCCCCTGGTGGTCCCCGAACCCGACGCTGAGAACCAGCGGTCTGGTCTGCGCATCTCAAAATTCCCCTCACTGGTATTTGTGAGCCATGAGGCTCAGTACACAATCTATAAACAGTTAGAGGTCAACAAAGTAATCATGTGTGTTATCGATTTTATCGATTTCTCTCTCTACTTCAAACTATGATTCATCTAAACAGTAAGAGCGTCAAACAGACTGTTAAGCACTCGAGACATATCGATGGGGAAGCTGGCTGTGAATCATTCAAGTTGTCAGTGGGATATCCGATGCCATTTTAAACTCAAATTCTACCCATAGCCATGAAAAAACTGTTTGGTCACACTCCCCGTTTCCACCTACTGTATAGCCTTTTGACTGTTTCCCACCTTCTCTCTCTCTTTCTCACCCCACACGATGCCCCCCCCACCCACGCGCACACACACACACACACACACACACACACACACACACACACACACACACACACACACACACACACACACACACACACACACACACACACACACACACACACACACACACACACACACACACACAGTCCCCCCTGTCTGCCTCTCTGTGTGTGTTTGTGTGTTTGTGTGGGCATGGCTTCAGGCTCCACTCTTCGCTGGCTCCTGTCCTCAGCTGCCTACACACCTGCACATGATCGGGCTCTGTGATTAATTCAGCTCATATCGCCTCGCTGTACTTATACGCCGGTTTCCCCATGCACTCATTGTGTCAGGTCAGTTTGTACTGGCACATCAGTCACATTCACGGCTGCTTAGATGATTATGAGTATTGTATTGCCATCGCTAACTGTTGTCTCCTTTTGTTTTTCACGCTCCTGTCAGCACACCTGCCTCTTTGTCTGCCCGCCCGGTTGTTCTCGCCAGCCAGTCGCTTGTTTATCTGCATGTGTGCCTGCCCTGCTCTCCCTCCAGCCGCAACATACCGCTAAACCTGGCTGCTGCAATTAACTCTGTGAATGTGACTCATGCAGTGGTGGAAAAAGTACTCAAATGTTTTACTTAAGTAAAAGTACCAATACTGCAATATAGAAATACTCTGTTACAAGTAAAAGTCCAGAATTCAAAACTTACCTGAGTAAAAGTACAAAAGTATTGTCATCAAAATGTACTTAAAGTACCAAAAGTAAAAGTACTAAAATGTTTGAAAATAGCAGATCTACAAGCTCACAACGTGTCGCGATGCGACGCGTTGTGAGCTTGTAGATCTACTATTTTCAAATAGCCCACATATAAAATAGGGCTAAAGTGGTTAATATATGTTTTATAACGTAATAATTTATATCTGCAAAGTAAGTAGTAACTAAAGCTTTAAAATAATTGTAGTGGAGTAAAAGTACAATATTTGTCTCTGAGATGTAGAGGAGTAGAAGTAAAAGTACTGAAAATTGGAAATACTTCACTAAAGTAAAAAAAATCCTCAAAATTGTACTTAAGTACAGTACTTGAGTAAATGTACTTAGTTACTTTACACCACTGGTTGTGTGTCACTTCTACTGTCTTCCTTCCTCTTTCTCTCACACACATTCATTGTCTACCTCTCTTCATTTTCATTTTCTCTCTGTATGGGGCTATGGGGTATTGTATGAACAAAGGCAAAGGGCAGTGGAGGGGGGGGGGTTTAATAAAGGATTCTGATTACATCATCACAATGCGAGTAGACTATATGGAGACAAACATGATGATGATATCACACTATTGCAATATACTGTATGTGTAGGTCCCTGCCAACTCCAATCTTATTAAGATACTGCATTGGCGGCAGTGGCAGTGGCTCAGGGGTAGAATGGCCGGGTAGAGTGAACTGGAAACCGCAAGGTTCCCAGTTCGATCCCGGGCTGGGGGGCTCCCCCAGAGTTAGTGTCGAAGTGTCCTTGAGCAAGAAGCTGAACCCCTAATTGCTCCTGATGAGCAAGTTGGTGCCTTGCATGGTTTCCTCCACCATCGGTGTGTGAATGGGTGAATGTAATGCACAATCTATGTAAATGGCTTTGGATAAAAGCGCTATATAAATGCACCATTTACTGCATGTAATTCTGTCATTGAAATGCCTCTGAAATACGCGAAATCTGATTGTTAAGTCCGACTGTCAATTACGTTTGTATCACAAGTGAGTCAAAGGTTGCAATTTGAAATGTAAGTGTTGGATGTTTTATGGTCCAAAGTTGCTTTGTGAGTCCTTTGCAAGAGGAAGTACAGGATCTGTAATTGACATTATGGCTACACAAGTTGACACTCAACATTGTACATAGAAATGGCATGAAGGGCGAGATGTACACAGCTATATCTGTCAGACAATGCCCGCACAGTCACAGATAATGTTACTGTATATCCATTTCAAATAGGACAAATTGTGAACATAGTATGGTTTGGGGTATTTTGGGATATTTTGCTGTTTGCCGGCATGGGAGTAGAGGTGCAGTACGGGTTGTGTTGTTTTGGAAATCAGCAGCTCACTGAAATGTTGGGGTCAAGAGCAGCACGATTCATACCATCCATCCGTCTGCTTGGATCAGGTATAGCGTATAGTGAGGCACATTGCTATTTTTGACACACTTTAGTTAGATAAATGGTGCATTTATATGGCGCCTTTATCCAAAGCGCTTCACAAAATAATAATACTAAAAACAGCAACTATTTAAAAAAGAATGATAAGAAGCCTCAAGAGTTTTTATTGTGCTGTGGGTATAAAAGGTTTTTGCAGCATTGTCATTGAAATGCATTGAGCAGACTGTGGGCAGGTTTGGTGAGACGCTAGCCTTGGATCAAGATGGATACAAAGTAAAACTCAATAAAATACATCTATGATAGTCTTCTTGATCCAAGGCTAGCGAGACGCAAGTATGTGTTTGGTGGGTTCGAGGCGAGACACGCACGCACGCACGCACGCACGCACGCACGCACGCAAGCACGCACGTGATAGTGACGTTGTGTCCGTGGTGTTGGTTATCGTTCATTGAACAGAGCGCATCGTGTTGCATGCACAGATTGCACACCCTAGGCTCTGATTGGGGTGGGGCTATTGAAACCTCCCGGCTTATTGCTCATTCTGGTCGCTGCTGCTCTGCTACCTTGCGGTTCTGCTCAGGGTTGCCAGATCTGCTTATTATAATTTCCCCGCAATATTTTACTTGAAAATAGCCGATCTACAAGCTCACAACGCGTCGCATCGCGACGCGTTGTGAGCTTGTAGATCTGCTATTTTCAAATAGCTGTTGTATATGTTAAAGTGCTCATGTGGCCCATAGTCGCTTCTTTTGGGCTGGTTTTCCTAGACCTGGTTGCTTGTTTCTCTCACAGAATCTGGCAACACTGGTTCTGCTGTGCAGCTTCTGCTTTTTGCTTTGCTCTATGACCTCTTTGCTTGTGCTCCCACCGCCACAGCATCCACCGGTGGGCTTCAGGCGGTCTTGTTATAATAAATATCTACATGCATATTTTCATGCCTACAAAGTTGTGAATACATTGAGACAGAGCCTTGATACCAAAATGTATAATTACGCTCTATAGATATTCATGCTCATACATTCAATACATATTCCATTTCAAACCAAGCGTTGCGTGCCTGAACTGCATTTGCTCCTTTCTACCGAGATGATCTTCTGCTCTTGGCAGTGTTGTTTGAAGTGTCGTAGATTCGTCATGGCTGTGACAGGCAATGACAGGTTGATCCCGGGAGAAATCATTCCGAGGCTACTCTGCCATGACAGTGTGAATGTAAAATATTATTATTATTATTAATTATCATTATTGTTATGATTGAATCCACTTGCAACACATCCTCTGTGCCTAGTTTCTGAATGACCTGGCCAACACTGCCTTGTGAGAAATAAAATGTTTTTATACCACTAGAGGTCACACCTACGTCGCAACGCAGATCCAACCGATATGCCCATATATGGGCGTATCAGAGGCACCCAGGAGTCACGTGCGCAAATCGGTGTTGTTCATCATCATCATTATCATCATCATCATCTTCATAATGTTGTGGATGAATCAAAAACGACACATCTAATAATACATGGTTTCTGTTGTGTCTGACATCAGTGCATTTTGACACGAAACCTGTTGAGTCTGACATCAGTTTTTTGAATAGATACGGTGAGACACTTATGAAGCACTGAGTGTAATGGACACTTTATTAGTTTTTACCTCCGTTTACCGTTGCTCTGTAATGTTGATGCTTCTTGTTTTTTTATTTCCCCTTGTTTTGCAGTAACAGTACTTTTTATTTTTCTTACTCTTTACCTGTAACTTTGTAACCTTAACTGCCGCCTCCTTAACCTTAACTGACGGACGGACGGACGGACGGACGGACGGACGGACGGACGGACGGACAACACAGAGATTTCATGCATTTAGTGTAAGATACTGTGTCGTTGCTGTCCGGCAGGAACCAGCTAACAACATTTTTCCTCTTTTGCATTTCTTTTTCCATAAATCAGTGCTATTGAACACCCTTTACATCTGTGTGTTGGTAAAAAAAAATATTGAACCAATGAAAAGTATAAAAAAGTGCTTCTGACAAAACCATCTAACTCCATTGGATCCTCAAACTTTCTGCTAAACCAGCTAAGTCCAGCAAAGGGGGGTGGAGTTAGCTGGTTTTGCTGACTCCAGGCTCCACCCCCTTTTGACCTCCAACCTCATTGAACCTCCATTCAGCTGTTCTTATCAATGATGAACAAAACCTCCTAACTCCACTTTTGTTTTGTTTTTTTCATTTCCTGAAAAATGAACATTTTGGAGTTAGCTGGTTCCTGCCGGACAGCAGAGATATATTCAGAGATCCATCGTGTACACAGTATCTAGTGTTAGAACATTATCTCTATAGTTTGACAGTTTGGCAAATGTTCACGCACATGTGCTCTATAATGCCCTCTGCGTCCCTGGTTTGATCTATGTTATCTTCTTCCCTGTGCCTCTTCTGTGTTTTCAACCTTCAACTGCTATCACTGCTACCTATGACACCTGAATTTCCCTCCGGGGCTCAATAAAGGATTCTATCTGATTTAATGGAATGTTTGTGACGATGTGGAATGGGAAGCGTCTGAGGTGTTTCAAAGCCCAGAGAACAAGGCTCAGGAAGGGGGTTTTCCCTGAGGCTGTCAGAGCCCTGAACAGCCACACAAAAAAAACCTAGAAAGCCACCAGGTCACGGATTGCCAACCCAGGGCCCGCAGACTTTTTAAGGTAGTCATAGACATGCTGCTAATCTCACGCAAATCTGTGTAGCTTGTAGATCGGCTATTTTCAACACAAATCTTCTCTTATGGGTCTACAAAGTCCTTTCAGATGGGGGTCCGTGGCCAAATACATACAAATTTAGTACATCAAAATGCTTGAGAACCACTGGAATACACTAAGCAGAAACATGAACATCCACTGTAGCTAAAATGTTAAAGAGGACTAACCACTTGAACCCTCAGAACGTAGATCGTCTATTTTCAACGAAGATGTGTGGTGTAGAGGGGGAAAAGATCGGATCAAGTACAGAGACAACCCCGGTCAACTAAGAATTATTTGACTAAGTATAGAGGGTTTACATGTAGTTAATTATCTTCCAAAGCCAACACAAATCATTTCAAAGACAGTTCTACTTCTCTTCTAAATAAGTTACCACCACAATTTGGGTATTGCTGTGAGTCGTTGGGAGATATTTATTTTATTATATTATATTATATTATTTTTTAGCTTTTATTTCTCATGTATTGATCAATCCCTTTGTTGAAATTGTCTATTCATTTGACCATTTCTTTCTCGTTTCTTTTATAAAAAAAAATAACACTGTCTGACAGTATTGTGAGGTGTATAAAAGTCACTGTTAGGCTTTTACGCTTACAAAGTATGCCATTTATCATCAATCATTATTAAGAAAGAAAATTGCAATGTAAATGTATGACAAACTGTATGACAATGCTGTGAATTGTATAACGCTTCTACCACAAAGGGTTGTCAGATGAGCTTTGGAAGATGACAGATGCTTTTATGTTAGTTTCTTTCACACTTTCACACACTTATGCACAGAAGATCCATGTACTGTAATTTAATCACATATATAAATGTACTTGCCTTGTTGTTTTTAATGATACAGTGTAAGAACAAGAGAGATTGGGGGATAGAAGGTTTTCTTTGACTCGAACCTAGTAATCATAGGGGGCGGAATTCATTTTGGGTCTATGACGGTGACAACTATGAATTGTTGTTCTATTCCTAGACCTGAAAACTCATGAGGGGCGAAAGACAATTAGCTCTGAAATCAAACCCCTGTTGGGGCGTCCGGAGCATGGTTTCATAATCTACCCTGGCAAAATGTATAGTAGCATATCAGAAGAAAACAGAGCAACTTTCACTTGTAGTTGAGTCATATTTGACCAGGAGTATCTATACTTTGACTCTAAGTACTGGGGGTTGAGTACTTGCCACCACTGGCACCATTAGAAAGAAGTAACTTGTTAACTATTCACCTGTTTCCTAGGCTGTGTGTTTTCCACTTCCTGTCGATTTCATTGGATATCATTGGTCATCTGACCAGTTTCATTGGATTTCATTGGATCAAATCGACAGGAAGTGTAAAAAAAAACAGCCTAGGAAACAGGTGAATAGAAGAAAGGGAGTCTACTGCCGCGCCTCAGCCAAACGAGGCAAGCCCGGTGCGTCACAGGAGCAGGACTAATGAAATTGGAGAAGAGAACACCCTGGAGCAGCTCGGACAATTAAAGCCTCTTTTATTAAAGTGCTAGTACAAATAGAGAATGACTGACATTTCGATGCACCTTAACTCTTTGACTGCCAGAGTATTTTCATAAAGTACTCCCCCAGTGCCAGCAATTTTCGTGTTTTTTTATTTTTTTATTTTGAATTTTTCTCATGAAAATAATTTAAGGACACATAATGTAAAGACCCAGCACAAATCCGCCACTAGGGCGCAGCACATGACAGCTTTGATCATGTCGTTGGGTCTCTCTCACCCTTCTTCATAGATTAGACAAGGAAAAACATGAAAACGGATGTGACGTCCCCCCCATTGTTTTGATCGGCGAAAATTACGTTGAGATATACGACGGCGATGACTGATCGTCACCCAGACCATAGATTATAGAAGAGAAACTGTCCGTTTGTCCGTCATACCGTGTGAAAGACCGTTTATTTACCTATTTTGGACGAAAATGACTGGGGAAAAGAATCAAAAACCGGAAACGGAATCCAGGTCATGAAACCGGATGCAGATGTCCGTGAAGTAAGTGGAACTCGAGAATAACATTGAATATTAAGCAGCATAGCGCAATCAGAGATTAAACAATGAACGCGCGTCCAGCGCGTCGAGCGCGTCGACGGCCAACTGGACAAAGTAGCACTTGACGCGTTATCGCGTCGTCCGCAGTCAAAGAGTTAATAAAAGAGGCTTTAATTGTCCGAGCTGCTCCAGTGTGTTCTCTTCTTCAATAACTACTTAAACCCTCAAATCCACCAGGGGTATATAATTGATCCCCTCATCTTTTCCACCGTGCTTTAAATCTAGCTTTGCAGGTTGGAACCATAGACTGCAAAAAAAATATGGACGAAGGGTACCGTCACATGACCTAGTGGTTTCTACAGACCCGTTTTGAGGCCACTTTTTCCGGCGGATTCAAATCCGCCATCTTGGAACTTCCAGCCCCCAAAAAGAAACACGGAAACGGCTGCTATTGGCTGCAACTGCAGCGAGGGCGGGTCTTCACTCAGTAGAACCAGTAGAAGCCCTAGAAGCATACCCTACTTTATCATTAATTTAAAAAATGATGGGACCATAATTTACTTAAACGCATATCATGATAATTGAAAAAAGACTTTAAACTAGCGATTGAAAACATAAAGTATTTATAAACATGTTTACTAAGGTAATAAAATCAAGTGTAAAGTCTGGCCAAAACCTTGTTCACTTGAATGGAGTGTAAACACTTCTGCAGCCAGCTAGGAGATGAAACAGCGACATCTAAAAATACATCATAAAAGATTCACTTCCTGGGCTTCAAATCCAGCGGAGCTTCCTTGCCACCTGGTTGGCACACAAACTCGTTTGGCCTCACAGATAAAATCGAAAGCTGGATTAAGAAACTCTGGTTGTGGCACTCCAGGATAATCAGCAGAGATTTGGGGGCATTTGCTCTGTATCTGTCCATCTGTGGTCACATAGATCATCTATGTGACCACAGATGGACATGAGCCCATCTATGATAGATGGGCTCATAGAACAGTTTTAGAGCTATTTCCCCGAAACGGGGAGCAGAGACAATTGAATCCGCAATCCTTTTGGTACGCGGAACGCAACAAAGCCTGTCACTGTCTGAGCAGGAGGCGCTGATTGATCTTTCATATGGGATGAGTTATTGAAAGCAAATTTTCACTGGGCAGCCCCTCGCAATGTACTGGATATCAATTCAGAACGAGTACCCAGAGTACTGTAACGCTGCGCTGAGAAAGTTTCTCCCCTTCGCATCGTCGTGAGTTCGGCATTTCGGCATTGACATAAATTAAAAATAAATACTGATCTCGTCTGAGAGCGGATCTTGGACTCTTTCTCAGCTCAATGCAGCCACGTATCATGGATCTGTGTTCAGAATGTACAAACACATCCTTCTAATTATTTAGAGAATGCTAAGTCCTTAACCCAAGCAGTTGCCTCCTGGTCTGCTGTACGGAGGAGGGTGACTAATCCTCCTTTCAGTCTTTGGAGGACAAACTTCTCATTAAGTCTGTTTATATTTGTTTTTGAAAAGCACCTGTGAATACTTTAACATTTTTAATTAACCACTTGAACTCCAGCATCCCTATTCTGGGGGAAACATTTGCCAGAAATAGCAGATCTACAAGCTCACAACGTGTCGCTTTGCAAAGCGTTGTGAGCTTGTAGATCCGTTATTTTTGACAAAGAGATTTGATGTGGACGGAAAAAAACGGTCCAACTACAGGTCTGTTTCACTAAGACTAGAGGTTTTAAGTTGGTTAAAGATTTTGGCAATATACTTTGGTTTACAAATGTGTGTAAAGAAACACTTCCGTTGCTTTTATTGATATCATTCATTGATAAGATAGGCCTACAAATCAGCAGGAATTAGGGCTGTAATTGTATAATAGATATTCATGTTCAAGGCCAACAACGTATGCTTTTATTTTTAAGATATTCCTTATTTCCACTATTAAATTGCAGTATAAACAAATTGTGGGGTCCCAAAAGATTTCCCCTATAGAATAGGGTATATAAAAAAAAGTTTGAGAACCTCTGCTCTACAACAAATCTCTTGCAGAAAATAGCTGATCTACAAGCTCATAATGTATCTGCTATTTTTGCACAATGTTCACCTAATTTCGCCTATGACATCCCCATAATCGGGACGCTAGGTTTCTTGTTAAGAGAAGTCAATCAGTGAAAGAGAAAGGTGAAAGATACTTAGAGCACACACCACAGGAAGACCTTCACATCTTGTTTGCTTTGTGTTTATGCTGTTGGGAGGCAGAATATTCATCACCTTGCCATCTGCTCATCCATGCTGCTAAGTCAGCTAGCAGGTGTTATGGCTCTCATTTAGACCTGCTGGATCAGTGTCTAATTGGAGATTGACTTTTCCAAGCTGAAGTGTTATATTCTTCAGCATTGTCCTATCATTCATTTGATTTGATTCCATGTCTCAGCATTTCCAGGCATTTCCTCATCTTTCAACTGGAACAGCAAACAATCGCTTTTCTTAAGCCTCAAGAGATACCATATTTGCTTCTTTTGCACTGCTCCTATTACAGCAACTGTCTGGCTTTCCCTGGAACAGAGCCCCTACACTATGTGTGTAGAATTCGGTTTAATTGAGGCTGGCAGCAATACTCACTGAGGTGCAGATCTTATAGCCCACTCCAAAGTCAAATCGACACTGTTCGTCCATGGAATAGTTGATGCCAGGAAGTTCAGGGAGTTGAGGCCAGTCATGCTTGAAAGGGTCGTCTAGCAGGCAATCATAGGAGCTTTGAGAGAAAAGACAGATAAAGCCAGAAGTAAACAGTTTGTCAGAAGAATTAAGTGAAATGTACATTGAGATGGAAATGGATGCTTCCATTTAAAAAAAGACAGAACATCTTTAGGGATGGTGCGTTATTTATTCAGGAGGGGGTCTAGTGCTGATATGATTCCATTTTCGTTTTTTTTCCGTTGACCCCCCCCTTGACTCTCTTGAGAGAAAGTTGAAGGTGACCAAACATATTTGCATGCTTCTCTCACAGAAGCCATTGTTACCAGACCAGTGTGACAAGGAAATACTAAGGGACCAGTCGCAATTTACATAAGGGGGGGCATGGAGGAAATGTATGTGCCCTGATCTAAAATGCCATGACCCTCCCTTTGACAAAAAAAAAAAATCAATGACCCTCCCCAAGTGATTACAAAAAAAAGAGTAACCCTCCCCGCCTAGAAGTGTCACGATATATTGTGTCACGATATAGCCTATCGTGGTATTAAAATGTGATGATAGGTATTGTCATGATGTCATACTGTATCGTAATATTTTTTTAATTGTTATTTTAATACAAAAAAAACACTTTCTTTTTTTTGCCGGTGAAAGTTAGGAGTTTTTACTGTATGATATGAAATGTAAAGCTTATCATAATCATAGTAATTATTAATCATGTCCTCCATCATATTCAAGGTATTTTGGAGAGAAATGAAACAGACTCCAGTCAGTCACTTTCAGTTTAAAGCACTGCAGAGGGGAGGTGTTGTGTGTCAGCTGATGCTCGTTGACGCTCGTTAATGTGACATGCATCTGCACTCTCAAATAGATGGGTTTCCTGTTTGTAAACATGAGAGGATGATGCGCGCGCAGTGGAGGGTTGAGCAGTAGAGGGCGCTATTACCCGCAGCAGCTCTAGTCAAATGTACATTCAAAAAAGAAATGGTCTTCACCGGGTTTAATGAAAGTAGATTAAATGATGCAGTTTGTAATATCTTCTTTACTCAATAAAAATGATTTGTCAGAAGTTGGATCTGTTTGTATATAATAGCAGCATTATGCCTATTATGCCTAAAATAGCAGCATTATGCCTATCTAAATCCCGAAAATAACAACAGAGTGAATGGCGCTTCCGGTTGGTTCTACCACCCGCATGCGCAGATTGCGCACTCTGCTCTGTGATGACGTCGCGCGGAAACCCATCTATAGGCCTACATCTAATCTAAGATTGTATTATACTGCATGGTATTATAGATTTTTTTTTGCTGTTGGAAATAACTAGGCTGCACTTGGTTGGTAAAGTCCAGATGACAAAAATATGAGGTTTGTGGAATTTATAGTTATGCAGTCTTATATTATATTATATTTGTTATATTAGTGTCTATCTGTCCTCTGAAACAATGGGTTTATAGTTAGTGAGAACTTCACTTCTCCATTAAGCTTGCACAAATGTATTTATTTGTGTGTACAAAGCACTTTGTAATTGTTTCTAACTTGCTTTATAACGTTATTTATAAGATGATGGCCAATGTTAATGATACATGAGAAAAGAACATTAATAATATATCATATCGATATCATGCCCAACATCATGTATCGTATTGTGAAATTCTTGACACCCCTAACCCTCCCCATCAAATACAACATTTAAAACTGATATGTCCAATGTTTTGCTTTCCACATTGATTAGAACATTGCTGTAGTGTAGTCAGTCTTGCTAAATGCACAGTGTATCTGTAGTAGTGGTAGCAGAATGTTCTCATCTTACATGTGGGAAACCCATTGAATCCTGGTCAGATTGAAGAAAGTTGAATATTTGGTAACCAGTAGTTTAAAACTTTTGTCACTCTGCCCTTTTAATTATCAACTACAGTGACTACAACTACACTGTTGCCTACATAAAACAAATTAGGCTATCAATTATGGCCTGATGCTTCTGGTTTTACTTGTGGAGCTAGGCATCTATACACAACTGTCCATATAGATCCACATTAATCACATGCACAGAATTACTTCAAATGATTATGAATATCCAGTTATAGTAGGCCTATTTATAATGCATCTCTCCAATAACGCCTGTTGAAGTTTTGCTTAATTGTTCAACCACCATCGTTAAGACACTGAATAGATTTGACTGGGTCGTTCACACTCGCTGTGCGTTGATGGCTTGTTAACGACCGTCATTGATTCTAAATAGACAAGGTGTTACTTGATTTGAATTCTTTGTATCCTTTGAAATGGAGAGGGGTCATTGACCACTGTTCTGCTATACTAAAAAGGTATATAAAAAACGGACTATTTTATCAATTCAAAATTGCATGACCCTCCCTTGGATTCAAAGTAAAATTAGCTGTTAATGTCTACTTTGTAAACGGAAGGTACCGGGGTTCAACATCCCACATCCGACTGACCACTGCTGGGCCGTGGACGTCAGGAATACACGTCCTACAGTATACTGTTCAAGACTCCCGTTATCTGATGTACTCATTGTACCCGTTGTCAGACCAGGTTCTGAGGGGGTCCACTCATAATTCCGACATCCCATTATTCCGACCATTAGGTTAGTGTGAGGTTAGGGTTAGGGTTAGGGATAGGGTCAGCTATAATGGGGCGAGTCGGACCAACGGGATGTCGGAATAATGGGCCGTCACTGAGGCCATGCCACACAGACAGACACATGTTTCATGAATTAATAGATGGATGATGTTCCTTTACAATGTGTTAATGGTTAACACAAAGAAGCATTCGTGCTGTTGTTCTTGCTCTAACCATAAGTTTGATCATGTTTTCTGGTTCTAAAATGTATAGATTTCCTCTCTGTGCCAGAAACACTTAAGAAAAGTTGGACTCGTTTTGACTTCAAACATGCAGGCACTGGATATAATTGAGAGCGTTTTTTTTTTCACATTCATTGTCACAGCGTCGATAACACTTTGGGTGCGACTCTGCACCTGCCATTCTCTATCACACATTGATTGTGCAAAATAGACAACTCTATCCCTGTGAACTGCACATGAGCCAATGCTAGATGAGCCACACGCCACACAGTGTACCTTTTCAATGCCACTGTTATGAATCTCATAAATCTATGTATATTTACTCAAGTACTGTACGTACTTAAAGGTTTAATGACATTCACTTTTACACCACATTCAAAGTCTTTGTCCTGGTCCTTCAAAAGTGTACAAAAAGTTTTAAGTGAAAATTCCATTCCAGTGATCCATGGCAGGTGTTTTTCTCTCACATTTCTAAAGCCTTTTCAACTGCAATGAAAAAAGAAATCTTTGCCTGCGGGTGTCGCTGGTGAGGGATTTTGCCTGTCAATCATCGCCTCTGCTCCGCCCCCCCCAAAGGAAAGGATAGGGGCGAGGAGGAGAGTGGGCGGGATTATTCGACTGTGACCTCACTGTCGAAGGGCCAAGCTCAGATTACTTTTCAGCCTAATTATTCAGAAAACCCCAGACCACAGAAAATCCACTGAATGTTCTAAGTTCAGGTTTTTTGGGTGTAATTGAGGTCATAAAACCCCAAATAAAACATTGAAAATAAAAAAAGTGAAAATTAATGTCATGATACCTTTAAGTACAGTTTTGACGTACTTTTACCTTACCTGACTATTTCCATTTTCAAAACTTTATACTTCTACTCCACTACATCTCAATTTTACTTTTTACTCCAATAAAATGTATTAACCCACTGCCGCTGTTGTGTATCTCTGTGAATACAAAGAAAAAATGACTAACCATAGAACCTTGAACCATGCATTTTCATGAAATAGGAAAGTAAAAAAAATAAGAACCTGTTCCAATGGCTCTATGCGGTATGGTTAAGGGCACCGTACCCTTTCATTTTGCCATTTTTGTGTAAGGCTGTTAAATAGTCAGGCTTGCCTTTTGTTACCAAAGTCTCATAGACAGTGTGAATGACGCCGCCCAGCATCATCCATTATCCGATTGCTATCTGATGTACTGTTCATCTTGTTCATTACTGATTGCTTTGTGTAACAGTAAGATATGAAAGATATTTTTTTACGAGTCATAGACACGTGTAACCACCAACCGGACTGTGACGTCTGACCTGATGACGCTATAGAGTGGGAGTTTCTCCCAGAAAACCATATTTATATAAATATGCCTGTATTTTATGTGTAGAATATTCTCATGGAATAAACTCATTAGAATTTTTACGACAGCGTTTTCTCCTCTCATTTGGCTCCAGCAAACTTCATATTTTACTACAGAAACTTGGGTGTAACCCACTGTATTTCAAAGCTATCATGCTCTAATACTTTTGGTTGGTTAACCCCTTTCACCCTGGCACACCTTTTTTGGGCATGTCATTAAAAAAAAAAATGTTCAAAGGTAAAAAAAAAAAAAAGATCTTTCAACATTTTTCAAAGTACTGTGTAAGGGTGCGGTCACACCAAACTTAATTCTGCCTATGCGGCAGATTCTGCCAATGCTTTTCAATGGGAACGGAGTGGTTTGTTGCCATTCGTGTACGCTCCATTCCCATTGAAAAGCATTGGCAGAATCCGCCGCATATGACAGAATTAAAGTTCGGTGTGACCACTAAGAAACCCTAAGAAACTTAACTTAATATTAAGTCTTTAAATAATCAATAAAACCCACAGAGAGACGTAAAGTCTGACCAATAGCATTGATCTGTTAACCACTCTGTGCATACTCCCTATATACTCTATTTACCAGGGTCCCCCAGGGGTCTGTACTTGCTCCCCTCCTAAAATAGCTGATCTACAAGCTCACAACTCGTTGCAACGCAATCCAGCTTGTAGATCGGCTTATTGCCGAAAGTAAGCCAGTTATGACATGCCCAGAATAGGGATAAAAAAAACTTCTACTCAACAGTAACAAAATTGTACTTCCCTGAAACATTGATTTTCAACACAGTGTCACAAAACCCACTTCAAAGTCAATTATAGCGAGAGACTTGATAATGGGAGATCCAAGGCCCAGATAATACTGTGGTGATTAAACCCCGTGACTCTGGATCCACATGAAATCTGTCTCTCATTTCCTATAAAGCTTTACACGACTTTGCACCATTTTATATCAGTGAGTTGCTGATCCGACAAAAAGAGAGCCGAGCCAGAAGGCAAAGCTCTTGATGTACCGATAAACATCTGTGGTCATGAAATGTGGGTCATAGCCACTTTACAAGATGGCAGATACAAGCGGACTAAATGAGTTTTCTCAGGCGGTTTGGCTGGCATCTCCCTTCGGCATATAAGGGTAAGAAGTTCAGTCACCTGTGGGTGAGACTTGGAGTAGAGCCGTTGCTCCTTTATGTGGAAAAGGAGACGGTTGGCGTGGTTGGGGTATCTAGCAGTGGTGGAAAAAGTACTCTCTTTTTTTTACTTAAGTAAAAGTATCAATACTGTAATGTAGAAATACTACAAGTAAGTAAAATTCAGATATTCAGAATTTACTTGAGTAAAAGTACAAAAGTATTGGTATCAAAATGTACTTAAAGTACCAAAGTAGAAAGTACACATTGTGTAGAATGTCCCATTTCACAAGTTGTTGTGAGCTTGTACAGTAGACCGGCTATTTTCAAATGGCCGAAATGAATATGGCTGAAGTGGTTAATGTATCTTTTGTAATAATAATCAAAATCTACAAAGTAACTAGTAACTAAAGTTTTCAAATAATTGTAGTGGAGTAAAAGTACAATATCTGCCTCTGAGATGTAGTGGAATAAAAGTAAAAGTACTGCAAATTGGAAAGTAAAAAATCACACCCTGTGTGAAGTGGGCGGTGTCTTCCTAGCTAACCACAATACTGAATGGAGTCAACCAATGATGTACAAAAAATAAATAACTATATAACTAAATAACTATAAATATATTTATTGAAACACTCTTTATGAAAGTCAATCAATCATGTACAAAAGATAAATACATTTATTGAAACACTCTTTATGATGGACAAAACCATAACTTAAATAAAACAAAATTATGTTTTTTTTTAAGTTATGGTTGCTTATATAGGGCTATGCACATGTGTCATGTGACACTGGCCAATCACAGTCCTGAATAGATTGTGATTGGCCAATCACAGCGCAGGATAATTGTACAAATTTCCAAACCTCACTTTTAGGGGCGGTTTCACTGCCCAAGATATTTGTACATTTTTCCAAATCTCACTTATAGGGGCGGTTTCACCGCCCCAAAAAACTCAAAATTGTACTTAAGTACAGTACTTGAGTACATGTACTTATAGTTACTTTACACCACTGGTATCTAGTATTGATGCCTCCTGGGTGTCTCCCTAGGGAGGCCATGGGGCAAACCAAGGACCATATGGGGGGGTTATATCTCCACACTGGCCTATAGGAAAGCCTTGGGATCTCCCAGTTTGAAGTAGCACAGGGTTCTCAAAGCGGGGACCCTAAGGTTCCTTGAGGGGGTTCCAAAGGGACCGTTACAATCAGGGTTCCAGATCTGCTTGTTATAATTTCCCCGCAAGATTTTATTTGAAAATAGCCGATCTACAAGCTCACAACGCGTCGCGATGCGACGCGTTGTGAGCTTGTAGATCTGCTATTTTCAAATAGCTGATGTACATGTTAAAGTACTCATGTGGCCCATAGTCGCTTCTTTTGGGCTGGTTTTCCTAGACCTGTTTGCTTGTTTCTCTCACAGAATCTGGCAACACCGGTTACAGGTCTATAACTCTGAGAGTGTAGAAATGGAACCAAATGAAACTCTCAGAGCTAAGGGGGTCCTTGAAATTAAAGTAGCTATAGGGCCTGGGAAAGGGAAGTCTGGGATTCTCTGCTGATACTGCTACCCCCGTGCTTCTTAACCACTTGGGACCCTTGCGTCCCCCAACTCTGCTGGCATGTCATAATAGGCAAACATTCCGCCAACAAAAAAAAGGCAAACATTTGGTGAAAATAGCACATCTATCACAACGCAGCGGTTCCGGTAGGAGACACAAAGAGTCTCCTTTGTGTCTCCTACCGGAACCGTTGCCTACCGGTCCCGCTGGTCATCAAATTATTGGCTTAGGAATGCGACAAAAACGAAAACGTGTCCATGAATTCAAGTCTCCATGTTGTGACTAATCGATAAAAAAATATATATTATTTTTGGGTGAACTATCCCTTTAACACAGCAGCTTGTATGTAGAGCCAAAATTTCCACTTTTTAAAAAATATATTTATGAACTTTTTCAACAGATGAATTTACTGTATATACAGATTAATGGAAAATCTGACGATGATGCAAAACATAATTGCGATTATCGCAAATAATCCTGAACCGTGACAGGTCTAAATGTGAAGGGACTGGTCCAACTCACTTGATGTATCTCTTGAGCTCCTGTCCGCTGCACATGGACCAGTGGTAGCGATGGAAGGCAGCCTGGACCAGAGGGGCCATGACGCTTCCCATAGCTGTCTCATCTCCACAGCGGTTCCCCTGTCCGTCATGCTCCATGCCCAGTCTGTTCCCCAGAGGAAAAAGACAAAAGAAAGCATCATGTCAGAATAAAGAAGAAATAATCAACCCCATTTTGAAATGACAAAACATGAAATGGCTCTTTTCCACCACAAAGTGTGATCCAGAACCTTCCATAACCAGTGGTGGAAAGTAACTAAGTACATTTACTTAAGTACTGTACTTTACAGTACAATTTTGACGTATTTTTTTACTTTAGTGGAGTACTTCCAATTTTCAATAGTTTTACTTCTACTCCACTACAATCATTTGAAAACTTAAGTTACTAGTTACTGTTTATATTTAGATCTCTCTCACAACAGTCGCATCGCGATTGTAGATCTGCTATTTTCAAAAGATTTTTATAAATTCTGAAAACTTGAAATGGGACATTCTGCATAATGAGTACTTTTACTTTTGGTACTTTAAGTACATTTTGATGCCAATACTTTTACTCAAGTAAATTTAGAATTCCGGACTTTTACTTGTAACAGAGCATTTCTACATTGCAGTATTGATACTTTTACTTAAGTACATTTTTTTTGTACTTTTTCCACCACTGTCCATAACCTGAAACATTCCTGAACATGTGAAGTTTTGTGATGTTTTTTGTTTTGTTTTTCCATTATAACCAGTCACCTGAAAGGGGAGCCATGTCATCCGTACTATAATTGCACAAAATCTCTGCGTACGTATGTGCGTGTGTGTCACCAGCCGATCTCAAGAACTGCATGAACCATCGATTTCAAACTCAAAACCACTGCTTTTTTTTTAACCCATTAAGACCTGAGGCCGATTCTAAAAATGTTTTCTAAATCCTAACAGTTTAAAAAAATAAAAAAAATAAATAAAGGTTTTCACGATTTTTCGAAAATAGCAGATTTACAAGCTCATAGCACGGCACTCGGTGCCGCGCTATGAGCTTGTATATCTGCTATTTTTGAATAGCCAGATACACAATGGGTCTTAATGGGTTAAATTGTGAAAATAGACAATCTACACTCACTGTCCCTACATGCTATCTATAGCGAAAACCACAGCCAAGCGTGCAGGCTGTGGTCAAAAGGTCAAAATCAGCGGAGAAAGAATACCCTGTTGCGCTCGACTCTGTTCACAGTGTCTGACTCTCTGTCAGACACTGTGAGGATTGATTTTTTTGATATCCTAACCGTGAGATAGGGGGCAACAACCTCTGCCCTCTCTAACTAAATTGGAGTGGATCCAATTTTGTCTGAGTTGCACCCAAGGTCTCCCCTTTTATAATCAACTAAACGGTTTTCATAACGAGAGAAGTAAGGGCCACGGGCCTTTACCAAGGATTTTGGTGATTTAACCCATTAAGACCTGAAGCCTGCAGCTAGTTCAGAAAAATGCTGCGCGCCTTCTCACAGGCACCAAAAAACGCGATCATATCTCCCCAGTCCTGGCCTCACTCCACTGGCTCCCTGTCAAATTTAGAATTGATTTTAAAATTGTAATAACTGCTTTTAAATCCCTCAATGGGATGGCCCCCCCTTATTTAACGGAGCTTGTGGAACACCACAACCCACCTAGAGCCCTAAGGTCAACTCACCTCTCTTTAATGACTCCCACAGTAACCGCCAAACTGAGAACCAGGGGTGACCGCGCTTTCGCCGTGGCTGCCCCCAGGCTCTGGAACGATCTACCCCTTTTCATTAGATCCGCCCAAGTCCCTACTCAAGACTTACTTTTTTGACCTGGCTTTTAACCAAAATTAAGCCTTAACTTTGATTTGTTGTAATTGTTTGTGATTTAATTGTACTTTGACTGTATTATGTACTTGTTGTTCTTATTTTGTTGACCTGTACAGCACTTTGGTCGGCGACAGTCGTTTTTAAATGTGCTACTGTATATAAATAAAGTTTGATTTGATTTATTTGATTTGAAGGCGATTCTACAATTTTTTTCTAAATGCCAACAGTATTCTGAAAAAAAAGTATGTATCTATATCAGTGGTGATCAAACTTTTTCATTTCAAGGACCCCCAAAATGATATGTATTTGACCGCCGACCCCCATCTCAAAATATTTTGTTCCAGGGTCCCCCCAGAAGCAAAGATTTGAGTTAAAAATGTTCGCTTTAAAAACAATATATATTCCAAGCACACATTTTCACGATTTCTAAAAAATAGCAGATCTACAAGCTCGTAGCGCGGCACTTGGTGCCGCGCTATGAGCTTGTAGATCTGCTATTTTTGAATAGCCAAAGTGTAAAATAATGCTTTTTAGCTCAAATCAAAAAGTGACACAGATGCGTTCCAGGTCTTAATGGGTTAATCTGGGGCGCCAGGCACCAGCGGATAAATGTCTGTCTGTCTCATAATAGATACCTTGAGGAACCACAGTCGATACATACCACTGAGCAGCGTCAGCAGAGTCTCGCCATGCAATACGCCTGCTTGACTGCCAGAAACTCAATAACCTACAGTATACCAGAGGCAACAGCACTCCCGAGAGGAGACCAAACACCAGCTCTTCTCTGCAGCAGGCAGTGGATCCCTTGTATTGTGCTGTTCAGGGTTCGATTAGTAAAACGTAGGGAAAACACTTACTGTAAGCCCTATAGACCAATTATTTGTTTACAAACATTGGGACTGGACGCACAGGTGACTGTTTCATGTAATCAATTCCCAACAGATCCCCAAACCTGCTGTTTTGGGGTGTGCTGGTTTCAGTTCATTCAACCTCCTCTGTGTGTTGGCTAGTGGGGTGCGCCCTAGTGAGACATATACTTCATCGCGCAACGGTATTGCGCACCGAGAACAGCTGACATACAAGCTCACAACCGCGTCGCGGATGACACCGCTGTGAGCTTGGAGGTCGGCTATTCTCGGCCGTTCTCTGCGCGCGACACCTTCGCGGGACAGAGCATAAATTAGGCTTGACGGGCTGCAGCTGCGCGAGCAAGAGCAGGTTTTGGCGCTGCGTACTGGGAGAAAAACAGCATCTGAAAGTTTGATAGGACGCATTTTTACATGTGAGGCTGTGACCACTTTTACATTGCATCTTATGAGCGGTGGGGTTCTTTTGCTGCCGACCTGCACGCGCATACTGATTCTTATCAGTGTGACGTTGTCTGTTAAGGCGTCTATATACTCTTTTGTACAAATCAAAGCAAAAATAGGCATTCAACTGTAGAGCTGCTATTTTTGCTATTTTGGACAGCCTGATCTTCCAAGAATTTAGTATACATTGCACGGATCCAGTGCATGTCATTCCGTGCATAGTCACCTAGAAACCCCGAAAATCCGTGCATATGTACGGCGAGTCCCACGGTGGGCGTAACCAGTTGCAACCCGGAAAAACCCGGAAGCAGAGCAGTCCCCACAACAAAATGTACGCTTCTGTGCCTATCGGTACGTAACTCAAGCGGCGCTGAGTAGGCTCAAGGGAACGTCGCAACGTTCAGGACGGCAACTCGCTCGCTTTAGCTCACTCGGTGGTCCCTTATGTGGCGACAGTTCCCTTGAGACTGCGCGCCTCCAAAATGGTTTAGTCACAATATAATGGGGGAGATGCGAGGCGGCTATGCACGGATTTTCGGGTTTTCCAGTTGTCTATGCACGGAATTTGAAAAACGTTCAATGACAATGTTTCCTCTGGCGATCGGGTTGATTTTGGAATAAAAAGAAGGAATCCCTGGTATCTGCATTTTGACAATTTGCCCAAAATACATATACCAGGGTTTACATGGTTAACAATATCAAACATATCAGACAGTCTACATTTCCCAATAGGAAATGCATCTTTTTAATTCAGTCTGACCAGAAGCGGGGATAAGACATAAACCCAGATCAAAAGCAGTCATTAATTCCATTAATTAAAGTGCTGGTGTGAAGTGGGTATGAGCCCTCAGGTTCATGAGCATATCCGACATTTAGGGCAGAAATAGCTTGTATAGGTGGATATATACGTATAAAAGAAAATGAGCCACTTTTGGTAATATGATTTGACGCTGCAATCTGTAACTTTTATGTTCTACCCGGGATTCGAACCCAAGCTCAAAGCATGAAGCTTGGGGTTTCCTTATCTCGCCCTGGCAGCCGTGCCAGCCACGAACGTCACCACAGCCCCCTGTCAGTGTTCCCTCTGCAAGCTCTGAAATGTCTACTGCTGTGCTACTAAAGCCAGTTTGGGCAGAGGATATATTGCACTTTTGAGCTTAATGCAATACCTCTTGTCAACCAGTAGTGGACCTACAGTAACCGACCACAGGATATACATTTCTCAATCAATAAGACCAACTATAACCAGGGTGGCTTGTGTTAGTTATATTCACTAGACCATACCCGGTGAAGGGCGCAGGCGAAAGTAGTTGCAAACTTGGGGTTATTGCACGTCCTGTTGCGCGGTTTAAAGGTTGCACCTTTAAAGATCCTATCTGGGTGAGAAAGCCGATCTGCAAGCTCACAACACGTAGCTTTATAATTTATTTATTTTTTAATTACGTTTTGGTGGGGGGGTAAATATTCGACTATTGGTTGAAAGTCGTTAATAGCCAACTGGCACTAATATAGAACTGACAGCATGAATGTTCACAAAATACCGATACTCTTAAAAACCAGTGGTGTAAAATAACTAAGTACATTTACTCAAGTACTGTACATTATTTATATTTTGGCCATTTGGAAATAGCAGATCTACAAGCTCACAATGCGTCGCATCGCAACGCATTGTGAGCTTGTAGATCGGCTATTTTCAAAAGTTTTTTTTATTTTTTAAACTTGTGAAATGGGACATTCTGCATAATAAGTACTTTAACTTTTGGTACTTTAAGTACATTTTTATGCCAACACTTTTGTACTTTTACTCAAGTAGATTTTGAATTCCGGACTTTTACTTGTAACGGAGTATTCCTACATTGTAGTATTGATACTTTTACTTAAGTACAAAACTTTAGTACTTTTTCCACCACTGCTAAAAAACAGTAAAACAATAGCACGACTTGCTCCCTTCCAAAGCTACTGTACAAACGGTGACAAGCTAGTTAGCTCGGAACTCGATAGAAAGTTTCCAAGCTCGCTGGCACTCCCTGCTTCCCTTACTTGCTGTCACAGCCTCTCATATTTGCTGTCAGCATCATGGTAGGACTCCAGTCCACTGTGTGGCCTGAGCAGCATCGTGTCTAATATAACCAGATGGCAGTCATGCTTTATTCACAGCCCACTGGCACGCTGAAATACTTTGCTCAATACTTTCTCCCACACTTTGCCAGTTGGGGAGCTGAAACATTTGACCCATTCGATGTCTTTGGCTATTCAAAAATAGCAGATCTACAAGCTCATAGCGTGGCACCTTGTAGCTATGAGCTTGTAAATCTGCAAAAAAAAAAAAAAACGTGGAAAATGTGTGCAAATCGTTTAATAAAATAGGTTTTAAAGCAAACATCTTTAACTCCGATCTGTGCTTCTAGAAGGGTCCCTGGAACAACATATTTTGAGATGAGGGTCTTTTTTTTGTGCAAATCTTTGAATATATATATATTTCTTTTAAAGACAATTCCTTGCTTCTGGGGGTTCTACAATAAATGTCCTCTAAATCCTAACAGTTTTTTTATTTATTTAAACTGATATTGCTATAATATCAGTGGTTCTCAAACTTTTTTCATGTCAAAGGACCATCCAAAATGATATGTATTTGTCCAATGGAACTAACATGGAACACTTTCAATTCTTATTTATCGATATCACAATGAAAACACATTCTTCAAGGTTTTAAAGAAAAAAAACTAACATGACCCATTTAGACCTGTTACACCTCTATACGTTGTTATACCTTTTAAAGCTGGGAACGCCTCTGTGTCATTTTAGTTGTTATGTTGCTATATATATATATCGCTGTTGTCGGGCAGAAACCTTTATATTCTAACCTTTTGTGTTTTCTTTTAAGCCCTACTTACTTACTTACTTACAGCGTCACACTAAAAAGCATCAAAAGTAGCAGATACAGAAGCTCGAAACGCGGCACGAAGCATCGCGTTTTGAGCTTGTAGATCTGTTACTTTTGCTATTTTTGAATTTGAATCCTGAAATAATGATAATAAAAATAATAATGATGATTCCACCCGACATGAGATGATAGATACCAACATATAGCAAGATAGCATCATCATTATTTTTTTCCCAGAAAACGTAGGACTAAGAAGGCGTATTTACAGTAGAATGGGTCTCAGGTCTAAGAGGGTTGATGTTACATTATCATTAAAAGTGTTTTGCCAATTATTTGGCAACATCAATCAGATTGTGTGTTGTGTGAAATGACATAATAATGTGTAACTCCCACTACAAACAACACAGTGGCTCCAATTACTTCACATTAAGAGCCACCCAGTGTGAGAAATGACAGATGGTGAAGAGACTACTCACTCAGCATGTTGTTTATACGGCTACTCAATCCGTCTGTGTGTGTGTGTGTGTGTGCGTGTGCGTGTGCTTGCTTACTTGTGAGCGCCAAATGTCCCTACAAGTATGGTAGAATTTGAGACATTTGTGAAGGCCGTTTCCTTTGTCTTCAGAAGAGAAATGGCTGTTTTAAAAAAGATTTTTAGATTTACAAAGTAGGCTTATAATTAGGAAAGGATTCTGGTTAGTATTAAACACTTAGGTTAGGTTGAGGGCTTGGGGTTTGAGTTAGGCTTGATTTATACTTAGTTACTTGCCAGTGTTCTGGACCGAAATGTGCAGATCTACAAGCTACGCACTTGATAAAACCACCTTCCTAAAATGTTGATATCCTCACAAGTATAATAAAAACATGTGTGTGTGTGTGTGTGGGGGGGGTGTACTGTATGTGTGAGGGTGTGCATGCATGCGTGTGTATGCGCACACATATAATACAAAGTGTGTGTGTGTGTGTGTGTGTGTGTGTGTGTGTGTGTGTGTGTGTGTGTGTGTGTGTGTGTGTGTGTGTGTGTGTGTGTGTGTGTCTGTGCGTGCGCGTGCGTGCGTGCTAAGCTTCACATACAGCAGGTTTTTCGTTCTTAAATTGAAAGGTTGACCTTTTGCTGTTGCAAAATGTTACATCCAGAATCAATGGTGCATTCATGCGTTCAGCATTATTAATTACAACAGGCAGCTGGACCTCTGCGGCTGCTCAACATTGATATTTTCAAGGCTAAACATGCATTCCTGTAATTGTATACTGTAGTTTGTAATTTGCTAATGTACCCTACCTCAGGAATAAAAATGTATTCTTAAAAATATTATATAAAAGACAAGAGAACATTCTATAATAGTGTTGTTTTTCTCTGAGAAAATTTGTATTGTGAACCCAGTGTCGTGGTTCATATCGAATCATGATTGTCATTCCATTCCTAATTAATTATGACCAACACCCGGTGTAGCTTTGAAAAAGTCAACTGGGGTGATGAACGTGCAGCTGCTAAAAACTAATTAACGAGAACATCAGAGGTACAGGCGTCGTTCCTTTGGGAATAATATGTGTCAAGTTACCTGACTCACAGGCACACTCACAGCTCCCCCTCACAAGGAACCAGTCAGATGTCATTTCCAAGGACGTCTACGGTGTTTACAGTAGCACTCAATTAGGGTCTATCATGCAAATTGTTTTAATCCACCTTACACATTCAAGTGCGTGCTGCTGACAGGCTGCCTCACACGAGAACATAATTATGTTGCTAAATGTACTGGTTGCATTGGGGTTTTCAGATTAAACCCATTGAGACCTGGAACGCATCTGTGTAATTTTTAGATTTTGAGCTAAAAAGCATTATTTTACAGTTTGGCTATTCAAAAATAGCAGATCTACAAGCTTGTAGCGCGGCACAGAGTGTCGCGCTACGAGCTTGTAGATCTGCTATTTTAGAAAAATCGTGAAAATGTGTGCAAATCTTTGAATATATATATTGTTTTAAAGCGAACATTTGTAACTCAAATCTTTGCTTCTGGGGGTCCCTGGAACAAAATATTCTGAGATAGGGGTCCCCGGCCAAATACATATCATTTTGAGGTTTGAGCACCTGATATAGAAACATAATTTTTTTCAGAATACTGTTGGGATTTAGAAGACATTTGTAGAATCGCCTTCAGGTCTTAATGGGTTAAAAAAAAAACTGTCCGGGTTGCTCAGTCGGTAGAGCTCTCGCCTTTGAACCGCAAGGTCATGGGTTAGATCCCGGTCATCGCCAACTCAGCGTATATGAGTAGCACGGCTTGTGTGCGGCAAGTCGTGCGGTAAGTACTGGGAGCTGATCATTGGTAGGTTTGGCGCTCCACCTCAGCAATCCATCTCCCCAGGGGTCTAGCGGAGCATTGTAACGGAGACAGACTCCCGCCTCATACCGACAATAAGCCTCTCCCTACCGACTTATTCAACCCACTGATGGCTGGCTGCTCAGGTGGTGATGAGCGCTCGGGGGGAGCAGTGAGGGGCTACGTTTCTTGCTGTACAGTATATCATGTATATATGCTTGTTCTTTTTTCCCCTCTCTTTCTGCAATGGGGGCGAACAAAAGTAAATTGTCGATGTCAGGCAGAAACCTGTCCAAAAACGTTTCTTTTTCAAATGATTATTACTTTTTGTAATTAAATAGTGAAAATAGCCGATCTACACGCTAACAACACGTCGCATCACAACATGTTTAAAAAGGTCCAGTGAAATGACATTTTTCGGAAACGGCCTCGCAAACCAATCAGAAGGTTCCATCCCTTCAGGCTATGGCATGGTAGAATCTCGCTCATGTGGTGCGCCGCGTTATTGTTTGTAGCCTGCAGGCGCACGCTGGCCAAGGGAGAGAGAGAGACGGCCAACTGTGCAGAATGTTTGTTACCAAGTTGCTTCGGTCAGATGCCGATTAAGTTTACAATGAGTAATACACCGTCTGGACGTCATCTTGAATGAGATTCAAAACGGAGTAGCTCTGTAATTGCCTCCCGGCAAACTCTCTTATTACGTTTCGGCGTCCCGGCAAACTCTCTATTACGTTTCGGCGGGCGGCCTAGCCTGGCATGGCCAGACTAATATCACTGCGACTATCTATTTATTGTCTAGTGGTGGCAGATTCGTCTGGTTTTTACATTACCGTAGCTCAAACTGTGGACAGATCCCTATGGACAAAAGGATTTGCTTGCTTGCTTGCAGATAAATTCAGTGAAGTAGAACATAAAGGACTGTCTGCTTAAAAGGTCCCTGGAGCACTAAAATCCTCAGGAAGAGGCTTTTTTCCACTAAGCACATACTGTAATATGCACATCAACAATATTACTGGCAAAGGCCGGACACAGACTCATACTGCGCACGCACGCACACACACACACACACACACACACACACACACACACACACACACACACACACACACACACACACACACACACACACACACACACACACACACACACACACACACACACACACACACACACACACACACACACACACACACACACACACACACACAGAGAGAGAGAGAAAGAGAGAGGAACCTACACGTGTCCTGTCTCGTGGGCGACAACAAACGCTGAGGAGAAGCCGTCTTCATGGTTGAGGGTGCAACTCCGCACTGGGTGGCACATGCCCGTTACTGGAGCATAACCTGGCAGCAGGAAGAGGAGAGGAGAAAGGGATGAGCTGACAGGGCATTGGTGGAAATGTGTTGTTGATCTGATTCATAGTGGTCAAAACAACACTGATTGCTAAAATATTCACTCATATATATTAGACCCTGTAGCGCGTCTGATATGTGGCATAGAGGGGCGGATTTTAAATCTCCAGAGGAGACATCCGTGGGCTACCATTGGTTCAGCGATGTGTGCGGTCGCCCTGCGGCCCCTCCTCCTCCACCAATGTGCAGTATTGAGAGCCCTGACGTCACAACATTTGGAGCGATGGCCACTGCACTCTGGTTGGTTAGGGTACACCTAGGTTCCAGTTAGAACCCACTTAAACGTGGCTAGTACCGCCTGCATGGGCAAACCCAGTTAGGACCCGCCTCGGTCCCACATAAAAGTGGCTAGTTGGGGCCCACCTAAGGGCCAGGTATAAGCTACTTATAGCCCGCATGGGCATCGCAGTTAAAATCCACCTCTGCCCCACATAGAATTGCCTAGGTGGGGCCCACCTAAGGCCCGTTTCGGTGGTCACAAACGGTGCTAGGGTGACCACCTCATTTGGTAGACCTGTTGCCAGGTCTGCCTTTTGTATAAGCTATTTTGGTCTTATTTGGGCGCGCATTTGGGCTCGTTTGCATAGACCACGGCAGCGCTTGTTTCTTTCCCGTCTTCTCAGTGTGGTGCAGATGATGATGATGATTGGCTGGTGTAACGAACCATCCGGAAGTAAATGGCGAGATGAAATATATAGCACTTTATGATTATTAGAGAAGGAGACACATGTGAAGGTGGAAAATGAAATGTAGGAGATTATATAGTTTTGCATGAGCGATTTTTGTAGCAAGTTGGGAAAGAATTGGGCCACTTGTTGTTAACTAGTTGTACGAACTCTTGTTTTATTTTTGTATTGTTTTATTGGATCTTGTTTAGTCGATACACTTATTTGTTTTAGCTCGTGCTCATTTGATTTTGCTATTTTGTCTCTTCTGAAAGTAGGTAGCTGATATATTGCACTTTTACCTTAGCGCTAGGTATACTCTTGGTTGCTTGTTTTTGCAGGAAATGCACTTAAGACTTCTGGTGATTAGTAGTTTTGTTCCCTACCTATGTTGAATGCACTTATTGTAAGTCGCTTTGGATAAAAGCGTCTGCTAAATGACTGTAATTTAATGTAATGTAATGTGCCGGGTAAAAACAATTGTGTGTCTTTTCAATACCGTTGATGGAATTGTATTTATTCATTTATTTATTTTCATACTGCATTGTTGTTGACCGATTTGAGAAACATTCGGTCTGTCTCTCCCTCTCTTCTTTCCCCCGACACGGTCGAGGCAGAAGGCCGCCACCCTAGAGCCTAGGGTCTGCCTGACGTTTCTTCCAGTTAAGAGGGAGTTTTTCGTTGCCACTGTCGCAAAATTGCTTGCTCAGGGTGGGATTGTCGGGTCTCTTCTCTACATGTAAAGTGTCTTGAGACAACTTGTTGTGATTTGACACTTTAATAAAATTGAATTGAATTGAATAGTTGTTACCACTCCCTTCAGCGCGGACCACTGCTCATGATGGAGAATAAGTTGTGGTGCTAGAGTTCATGCAGGGTATTCTCTATTACTCTATACTTTTGCAAACCTGAGGCTATTCCTTGTGCCAGCACTGAGATTCTGACAAGTCAACTGATTCCATTTCATGATATGACCTTGTAGCCTTTGGCCTTTAACCTTAAGCTGGTCTTAAGCCCCTTGCACACAGAGCCTGCTTTACTCACACCGGAAAAGACGGACGGGGAATAAAAAAAAACCTTCTCTGAAGGTTAATTCCAGCGACACAGTCTGCATGATGGATTTTCACAAATTGAGAAACAATTTGACCTGAGATAATAATTCAGGCCGGGAGGCATACACCCACACAGTTCACCCTACCCACACACTGCACGCATACATACATACATACATACATACATGCACGCACACACACGCATGCACCTGCAGGCACACACAAACACAAACAAAAGATGTGTCATGGACAGTCAATTTTGATTGAGGTGCTTAACTTTCTGTAAAAAAAACTAACATTCCATCTCATAAAGACATACTAGCCACAACAAAAAACTATGTGTACACATAAATATTAAATATAAATGGAAATAAGTAAAAGTGTAAACAGAGTGTCATGATCTTATGAAAGTACTACGTTACAAATCATATCTCTGTTCAAGAGCTGAATGGCTGAAATGACTTTACATATGAACAGAGCTATTCGTCTAAAGTTTGCAGGAGCGGCTCGTTTTGAACAAGATGCCTCAAGTCATGAATGCAGCGTCCGATTGCCGTGAAACTCGTCAAACATTTTTTTTTTAAAACAATTTTTTTAATATTATATATTTATATCTATAGTCATGACTGAATTCCGAACATTGCTGGCCCACAATAACCTACCTGACCTGGTGGAGACCTGAGCACTTTTTCTAGTTATTATATATATTTTAAAATATTTGACAGACAGGCCAGGCCACACAGGCAGGCAGGCCATCATCAAATTCCCCAAATGTCCTGACAGCCAGTCCGGGCCAGAAACTGACAGATTACATTTTATCTCCGCCAGGAGGGCAAAGGTTATGGTGTGTGTGTGTGTGTGTGTGTGTGTGTGTGTATGTGTGTGTGTGTGTGTGTGTGTGTGTGTGTGTGTGTGTGCGTGCGTGCGTGCGTGCGTGCGTGCGTGCGTGCGTGCGTGCGTGCGTGCGTGCGTGCGTGCGTGCGTGCGTGCGTGCGTGCGTGCGGACCTCAATTCCCGAATGTTTCTCAAATTGGTCAACAACAATGCAGTATGAAAATAAATAAATGAATAAATACAATTCCATCAACGGTGAAAACGTCTGTTGTTTATGGTTTTACGTCGTTAAAAATGATTTCATTTCAAACCATGTCATGCAGCCAACAACACAGGAGCGCTTCACGTCCCCGTGCTTTTGACATTCATTTATCAGATGTGATCAAAATCCAGCGATGAAGTGGAGGAAACCCTAGTGGAATAAGTGATTGTTGGATGATTTCCCCACAGACACCGCTGAAGTTCATTCTGCTTTTGATTAGTGAGTTTCTACGGGGAGCCACGGAGCCCATTATCTCCTGATGACTTTTCGTGGCTCGAAGACATAACGAAAACTTGACGAGGGAATTATGTTTGTTGACGGTCTCTCTCGCAGACGCTAAGCAGCCGTCGGCGAGGATGCAGGTGTTTTGTTGTTTGTTTTAGCCTCCGCGGACTGTAGATTTGGCTGGGGTTTGATGTGGCAGTGGGGCTCTATATCATCTTAACCCATCAAGACCTGGAACGCATCTGTGTCACTTTTTGATTTGAGCTAAAAAAGCATTATTTTACACTTTGGCTATTCAAAAATAGCAGATCTACAAGCTCGTAGAGCTTGTAGATCTGCTATTTTTGAAAAATCGTGAAAATGTGTGCAAATCTTTGAATATATATATTTTTAAGCGAACATTTGTAACTCAAATCTTTGCTTCTGGGGGTCCCTAGAACAACATATTTTGAGATGCGGGTCCACGGCCATATTACATATACAAGTTTGAGAACCACTGACATAGTTTTTCAGAATACTGTTGGGATTTAGAAGACATTTGTAGAATCGGAACCTCAGGTCTTAATGGGTTAAGGGTGAATTATACTTAGTTGCACGCCGACATGGCGCACTGAAAATAGCCAATCTACAAGCTCACAATGCCTCGCAGCACGACGCATCGTGAGCTTGAAAATTGGCTATTTTCGGTGTAAATCAGGCATTACTCACCCACACACATACACACGCCTGTAACAAGACCGTATTACATAACAAGGCTGCAATATAAATGGCTTGATTGTGCCGAGGATGCCAATGAGAGCGACGCCTCAATCCATTTTTCTTCCTCCATCTTTGGGGTAAATTAGCTGCTGTTCAGTGGTGGAAAGTAACTAAGTACATATACTCATGTAAGGTTTTACTTTACTTGAGTATTTTTCATTTACTTTGCAGATTTATCAATACAAGACATACATAAGCCCTGTATTATTCTTTGGATTTTGGGAAAGGTTTGACCGATTTAGAAAAATGTGTAACTCAAGTAAAATCTTGAATACAGGACTTTAGTGCATTTCTACATTGTGGTATTGCTACCTTTAATGCAAAGTGCAACAGAAGAAGAAAAACCTTCTTCCACCACTGCTGCTGATTGACTGTTACTCCAACAGGCAACCTCCTCTGCTCTCCGCTTCCTCACAGGAGAAAATAAGAGGGAAGTATAATGGGTTTGTTTCCTTCTACATAGAGCCTGCCTGCTTGCTCAGGGGATACATTTAATCTTGACCTTCAGATCCTGTGTCTAGGTGAAACATGACCTTTGACACGATCTAAATGTCTCAATAGAAGAGCAGGGAGACACAATACAACCACCCCAATTGTATAACATTGTATTAACATGCTCTACCATACAGATTGGACAAAGTTGCGTAGTGCCCCTTTAACACTGCGATCACTGTTATTAATCCGAATTGTTGATAATGATGATTTTTGGTGGAAAACACATTTATAATTCTCTTCGTCTTATCAGTGCATTATCTTTGGCCAAATTGCATGTAATGTTCTCGGTGACTTCATTGTTCTTCATTGGGTGTGATGATGGATGGGGAGATATGTTCTGCACAGTGTTCTGGTTATTAACCCTTGTGTAACTGTGCAGCCCTGGAGGTTTGCCCACTTCCTGCTCTGTCAGTTGCCTAATTATACAGTACCGTATGTAATGGGAATCCCTAGATAGAGCATCTGTAAGATAAGGTCTTATTCATTACATTATGGTGATTTAACAAAAGGCTCTTGGCTCACCTGTCTTAGTTTTACATAATAATACATCTTTGAAGAACTTGTAAACAGTGGTGTAAAGTAACTAAGTAGATTTACTCAAGTACTGTACTTAAGTGTGAGACTTTTACTTTACTGGAGTATTTCCAATTGTCTTTACTTTTACTTTTACTCCACTACATCTCAGAGGAAAATATTGTACTTTTACTCCACTACAATTATTTGAAAACTTTAGTTACTAGTTACTTTGCAGATATAAATGACTACTTTATAAAACATACATTAACCACTTTAGTCCTATGTTATACCTAGGCTATTTGAAAATAGCAGACCTACAAGTTCACATATATTCAAACATTTTAGTACTTTTACTTTTGGTACTTTAAGTAAATTTTGATACCAATACTTTTGTACTTTTACTCAAGTGCATTTTTTATTCCGGACTTTTACTTGTAACAGAGTACTTCTCTACATTGCAGTACTGATACTTTTACTTAAGTAAAACATTCGAGTACTTTTTCCACCACTGCTTGTAAATGTGTCTACTCATGGTAAAGCATGATTTATTCTTCATCATACGACAGCATATCGTTGCTGTCGGGTGGAAACCTTGTATCTCCAATATTTCAACTGTTTATGTGCTTTCATAACCCTATCCTCAAACAAATACATTATAAACGCGATCTTCTGTTCTTCAGTTATCGGCAGTTGAATATAGCTTGTTTTTGACCAAAAACGCAATCTGGGAAAATAAATCAGAGGTAAACGTGTTTTTATAAATCTGATAATTTGTTTAGATCACGTGATTTCCGGGTGTATTCTTCCCCCCGGGGAGTCCTAGGATCAGTCACAGGTTGCGGAAGAGCGCCCTCTATCGTAATCACTGAAAACACCCAAAATGATGTCTATGGAACTCAATGGCAGTGAAGCGTTGCATTTGAAATGACTTCTATAGATGTCAATGGCAGTCAATGTGTTAACAGTCGCACTCCTAGTTGAGAGAGAGAGAGAGAGAGTTACAACACTCTCTCTCAGTGACTCCCGCCCATACCCATGCAATTTCAGATTGATAGGCCCACCCACTGAGAAGAAAAATGGATTCAGAAGGTCGACTGTATATAGGAGTCCCAATCCTTTGTGGGAATGCTGAAATGTTGGTTGTAGTGAAGAATACTCATGCTGACACGGAACGATGCAACAATGTCACACTGACTGATGTTGAACTATTCACTTGTTTGCTCGACTTTGCTTTGCACTCTGACTTTGCCATCCTTTTTCAAAAGAATATATCCATATCAATATCCACATCAATATTGATGGAGCGTCGCCGTAGTTCAGGCAGGTATGGAAGTCAAGCCGGGTTCCCCCACTCGTACATCCTTCAATGCAGCCACGATCCTAATGGTTCGATCTATGCAGTCTATTTAGTTGCAACATGTACCTCATTGACAGCGCTTCAGTGATCAAACTCCCTAAACAACACCAGCTTCCTCCAGTAGTAGCATTACGTTTCTGTCATGCTTGCGCAGATTATTCTGTGGTATCATGGGATCAGAACCACACCGCCAAATGCAATATCATTGCAATAAAATGGTTTTCATCTTGACGAGAGTGAAATAAATAAATGGCCGTATAGGGCCTGTCACTATGACTCAGACATAACCATAAACAAACCAGCGATCTCCATAAATGGGCATAAAAGGGACAAGAACTGACAGATACAGAAATCTCCATATATGGGCATAAAAGGGACACAGGCAGACGGGTACAACGTGTACCCTCTGTCAAGGCCCCGTCACTATGACTCGGTCATATCGGTGGGATCGGCGGTGCGACGTACTGTATAGGTGTGAGTGAAGGCCACGTAGCGGCTCCAACTCTAAATGTGAGGGCCAAACCTCTAGTCCTATATTAAAACCGCTAATCCAACCCAATAGGCCTTATATATGGGCATGCCAATATACAGGCTATCGGCATATACTAATGACATCAGGGATCTCCATATATGGGCATAAAAGGGACACAGGTAGACAGATACAGAGATGTCCATATATGTCCAAAAAAGGCACACAGACATACGGGTACAACACAACAGGTACTCTGACAAATCCCTCGACATATGACTCAGACATATTGGTCGGATCGGCATAGTGTGAGGGCCGTGTAATGGCCTGAACTCTAGATGTGAGGTCTGCGTATAGTGACCCAAACCTCTAGTTAACAACATTTGCCAGTGTGGAAACTGGCTCAACCTTGTCTGTTGAACATACCACAGGTATGTAATAATCTAGTTCAGACAGATTTCATGACGAAACCGTTGCAAAACAGTTTCAGAGTAAAGTTGTAGCGGCGCGAAGATTCAACTTCACGCCGCTACAAGTTGCAAAGCATTCTGATCATCTCATAGCCCGGACGGACAGTGACAAAACTGTTGCTTTGGAAATGGCAATAAATTGCAGCTCAGCACCCGGAGGTTGTTGTCTTTCCCGTTTAAAAATGTTGCAAACAACAGCTTTAGGGATTCTGTTGCAAGTGGTTGCACGTTGCAAATCTTTGGTCTGAACTGGGATAAATAGGGCTGGGCAATATATCGATTTTATATACAGTAGATATGGTGATATGGACCCGGTTTGGTGCCCCCCGGCACCGTTTTGTCAACGGGGTGGGGGTGCAGTGAGGACACGGTTTGGTGCCCCCCGGGACGGTTTTGTCAACGCGGAGGGTGCAGCGCGGAAAAAAAGAGGACGCTCTACATTTCGGCGTTTTTCTGATTCTTTTTTTTTTCACGCCGTTTGGTGCCCTCCAAGGGTTGGTGCCCTGTGCTTCAGCACCTCAAGCCTGTTGGATAAGCCACCACTGGGCGTCCGACAGCCGAACATCTGCCAGGTCTCTCCCCATCCACTGTCATTCTATGGACGCTCCGCCCCCTTTCTTTCATACAGTAGAATGGAAGTGGATGGCGAGATGCGTGGGAGATGCGTGGGAGATGCGTGGCAGACGCGCGGCGGTCGACGCCTGTCGTGCATGTGCTAATGCAAAGCAATTGAGCTTCTGCATTCCTCCGCAGTAAAAATGTTAATTGAATGTGCTCCCTCCTGTTGTGTCTCCTCTCTCATTACTTCTCACAAACACGGAATGGTACACAAACAAATGCAGGTTGAACCTGTGCTAAGAGCACACGTACAGCCCAGGTCCAAGGCACGCTGATTGAATTAAGGTCCCAAGAGTCCACAAATCAATTAGAATCAGTTAGAGTCCTGCGTCTATTGCTGCTGTCAGGCAGAAACCTTGTATCATCTATATGCCCTACATTGTCATATTACAGTGTCACACAAAAGTAGGAAAAAATTACCTGATCTACAAGCTCACAATGCGTCGCAAGCTTGTAGATCTTCTATGTTTGCTATTAACCCATCAAGACCTGGAACGCATCTGTGTCACTTTTTGATTTGAGCTAAAAAGCATTATTTTACACTTTGGCTATTCTAAAATAGCAGATGTACAAGCTCATAGCGCGGCACCGAGCTATTTTTTTTAAATCGTGAAAATGTGTGCAAATCTTGGAATATATATTTATAACATTTTTAACTAAAATCTTTGCTTCTGGAATAAAATATTTTGATGGGGGTCTGTGGCCAAGTACATATACATTTTGGGGGTCCTTGACATGAAAAAGATTGAGCACCACTGAGAACACTGTTGAGATTTAGGAGACATGTAGAATCGGCTTCAGGTCTTAATGGGTTAAAGTGAAAGTGAAAGTGGTCATGTGTGTCTGTGGGTTTTATAAATATTTAACCAATGAAAAGTATTGTCAAGAGCTTGTGACTAAATAATAACTACATTGGAACAGAGGTTATTTTTTCCTGGACATACATGGTTTCCGTATAAAGATTGTGTACCTGCTGTCACAATGTGTTTATTGTTTGGATTGGGCTGCTGTGGCGAACACAGGCAGGAGGAGGGCAACATGTCAATATCTGCTGCACATTGTGAAATTCCCTACGGCTCCAAGCTGTTCCCGTCACACTTGAGTGCCATTAATTTGAGATTAAGCCCTGGGATGCTATTAAGTGACATGGAGCAGACAACTGCTGGTTAAAAATCTATAATACAGATCAATACATTCATGTCCTGTATGGGATTAGGCCTAGCTCTCTTTTTGATGTGGACCAATAATTAAAAATAATAATCCAGTAAGGAAAAAAGTTAGGTCATGATCCAAGGAAAGCACAGACATTTATTTTTGATTGCACAACCTAGAGTTCAAGGATTATAGGTCAAAACGTGAAGCGGCCTGTAATACGGCTATCATGAGGCCAATAGAGAGTATGCACATGCATCACTTTGCCACCGGGACACGCCCCCCCTCATCTAGACCGAGTGGCAAATTGGCAATACATTGAGCAGCAGGATGTTGCGGTATTGAAAACGAGCGAAACTCCGACACTTAGAAAAATAATCACCTGCAACCTGCACAGGATTTATTGACAAAGTATCTCATAACATGACTACGGTGGATTTTTATGATGATGCGCGGAGCCCTGCTTCTAAATTTCTGCGTTTTTCAGCGTTTCTTTTTTTTTTCACGCCGTTTGGTGCCCCCCCCCCCCCAAGGTTGGTGCCCTGTGCTTCAGCACCTCAAGCCTGTTGGATAAGCCACCACTGCAGCTGCCATGTTGGTGAGTTTAACGTTGTTTAATACAATCAGATAGGAATTTTCTGTTTGGATGTTTTTTACATCCAAACAGAAAATTCCTATCTGATTGTATGGGCTGTCAAGGCCAAAAAGTAGTTTTTTTTGCCACTCAGTAGGCATTCCTGCATAACTTCCGGGTACGATGATGTCACGCGCATAGCCTCTATTTGAAAATTGAAAAGTGGAGGTTCTTTCTTGCCCTTACTGGGAGTGTGCATGCAAAGTTTCACTCCGATCGGTCCAGCGGTGTGCGTGATTAACTGTACACAGAAACACACACAGACAGGGGTGAAAACTTACTGTACTGTAATTTCCCCATTCAGGCATTTTGGTCTGACGGAGATAACAAATATCGGTCGAACCCAGATTCCCTGGGCTGGAACCATGGTATCCACACTGAAGCTGCGTGGTTCACTGATGTTGCACACAGTTGCAGATAGACAACCAGAGTACACAGTGGCGTAATATGAAAACCCATACGCAGGATTTCACCGCAAGAAGGCCCCCCTGCTGGCGAGGATTTGTATTTTTTTTCAGTTCCTCTTAGCACCAAATGGCGTGGAGAAAGTGAAAGAAGACAGAACTACGGGGCCCCCCCCGTTGACAAGACAGTCCAGGGGGGCCCTTTTGATCTGAAAACCCATGCGGAAAAAAGTGTGTTTACGCCACTGAGAGTAAATAAACCAATGTGCAGCAATTAATTAGCACTTAATCATACCCTGAAGAAGACCTACAGTATATTGTATATTGTGTCGAAACGTTGGTAAAATAAAATTATAAAAAGTTATGGCATCGTGGCTACAAGCTGTGCGACCTCTTTTCTTTGCAACAGTTATATATATCTCCCGTGGTCAGCACCTCCTCAATACAATGGAACAATGGCTTGTTCCATTGTTTACCAGCACTTAATTAGCACCATCACATTGTTGGTTTCTTACTTGGTTTCAGTTACTCACTCAAAATAGGTCAGTGGAGTACGTCACAGCTCATTTGCAGCCACAGAAAAACAGCAATATGTACAGTAAATATACACATACACACACACACACACACACACACACACACACACACACACACACACACACACACACACACACACACACACACACACACACACACACACACACACACACACACACACACGCATATGAATCAGGCAGCAGATTTCACGCGACAGAAACCACTGTAGTGTTTTGTGAATAACAAATGACACGACACACCTGACATTACATTACCCACTGAAGCACCTGATATTGTGTAGGGATTAAAGGAATATTTTATCATTCTAAACTTATGTTCGTGCTGTTCTTCATATAGCCAAACAGTTGAAGAAATTGCAGACTGAGGCTTTAACATTTTACCTTTTCATGAAATGTCCGATACCATTAGGGTTATGTGGAAGATGTGTCTGAACTTTACAATTTAATGCATGTGTGTCCTCTTGGCTCTTACCCTGCATGCCGGTGGGACCGAACCCTTGGCGGGTGAGAAAGATGGCGTGGTCGTGGTGCTCCGAGTGTTCAGGGTCGGCCTTCTGCTGCACGAATGCCCAGCGGCACACGTTCTCCAGGCTCCGTGACGGGTTGCCTCGCTCGATGAGGCTGATGGACTTACGAGGCGTAAAGAGGAAGGCAAGGGAAGACACGTTTTAGACACATGTCTAAACTCCCACTGACCTCCCAACAGCAGACTTTAGCAAAAAAAAAGAAAAAAGGTTAAAATCCTGAGTGTTAATGTAACTCTGAGAGTGTACAGAAGGAACCAAATGGACCCTTACGGGTTACTTTTGTACACTCTCAGAGTTACAAACGGCAATATGAACACAGATGATTTTACTGTGTATTAACAAAGACTACCCTGGAAAATCTATAATAGGTCAGAGTTAAATGAACACTCAGGATCTTGCGGATGAAAGTAAGTAAGCTGTGATCAAACCAAGGCTGCATGCTGAATGATATAAATAATAGTTGATAACAAAAGAAGGAAGTGCTCCAATGTCTCACTCCACAGGTGATCTTTGGTGGGACAGGTACAGTGTGGTAAGTCACACGTGATTTCAATTCTCCCAGTGGTGCAGACTATCAAGACACACACACACACACACACACACACACACACACACACACACACACACACACACACACACACACACACACACACACACACACACACACACACACACACACACACACACACGGTGTGTACTCAAGGTACTCAAACTTCAGGTGAAGAAAATAATGTTTAGTTATTTATTTGGGTCTGTTTGAGTAAGTCTGTTGCCTTACTGAAATAAATAACTTGTTTTCAAATTTCACCTGAAGATTGCCTTGGCTTTTTTCCTTGATGGCCTGCACCACTGGGGGAATTTAAATTAATGTGGTTTAGAACATAACAATGGCAAGAATATAAAACCCAATTATATAGATTGCAGCAGTTTGTGCATGTCCTGTCTATGCTGTTATTGTTATTAAAATTCCTCCAACATCTCTGCTCGAGTACCATTCTTTTCACGCCGCTCTTTGCGGCTGTCACAAGGCTGCAATTATATCAACCCAGTCTGTTTCAGAAATCAGGACTGAACATTTATTCGGCATCATTGGAATCTGCTCTAACCTTCTCTTTCATTTACTGTCTGGATAAAGGTTTCCATTCTCTACCTGTACAGTATGTTGCTGTTCTTCTGTATAGAAGGAATTTGGCATTTGGAATTTGTAGACGTCCTATTGCACTGTTGTCTCCGCCGGGCCGAGACTATGTTTTGCACCCTGTCCGTCCGTGTGTGTGTGTGTGTGTGTGTGTGTGTGTGTGTGTGTGTGTGTGTGTGTGTGTGTGTGTGTGTGTGTGTGTGTGTGTGTGTGTGTGTGTGTGTGTGTGTGTGTGTGTGTCTGTGAACAGCTCATTTCCGGCACCGTTGGCTTGATCGCAGCGAACACACTCCCGGGATGCCAGAGCTTAACCTCTGCCCCAAATTGTTCACATGGGCCTGTTATAGCGCCACCAGGAGGCCGATCTTTGCCAAACACATTTTTTGACAGTACTCATTTGTCGAGTGTCTAGACAAACACAATTGGCCCGTGTTTGGGTGGAGGGAAGCCGGGTGGGGAGGGTGATATTGGTCATTGCACGTAATCCTACGGGCTGGGGCGGCACCTGTCAGCAGGGAGTGTCGAGCGGGAGGAGTAGGACAAAGGCTCCACGTCCTCCCGGTGGGGGCTCCTCACTGGCAGGTGAGCCAGTAGGATACGACAGCGGTGACAATTAACAGAAATGTGAGTGGAGAGGAAACTGAAAGTTGTGTGTATCATTTGTGAGTTGATTGGTGTGTGCTGATTGGTTGATGATTATATTTACCGCTAGCTGTCCAAATTAACCCCTCTGGGATAATACAGTTTGCCTTGGCCTTGAGTGCTTTTGTGCAATTCCAAAACTTTTTACACACTAACTCAATTTTTTAAAACACTTTCAACCTGGCGTCCCTATTTTGGGCATGCCATTACATTTTTCACAAGTCTTCCAAATATTTCTAAAATAGCTAAAATAGCAGATCACCATCACATAACAAAGTAGAAAATAGGATTTAAGTGGTCAGTGACGGTCAGTGACAGTCAGTGGTGGAAAGTAGCTGAGTAGATTTACTTAAGTACTGTACTTTAGGTAGTTGTACTTACTTGAGTATTTCCAATTTCCAATACTTTTACTTCTACTCCACTACATCTCAGAGGCAAATATTTCACTTTTACTCCACTACATTTATTTGAAAACTTTAGTAACTAGTTACTTTGCAGGTACAAATTATTACATTATAAAACATATATTAACCACTTTAGCCCTTTTTTATACATAGGCTATTTTCAAATATTTTAGTACTTTTAATTTTGGTACTTTAAGTACATTTTGATGCCAATACTTTTGTACTTTTACTCAAGTAAATGTTGAATTCTGGACTTTCACTTGTAACAGAGTATTTCTATATTGCAGTATTGGTACTTTTACTTAAGTAAATCATTTGAGTACTTTTTCCACCACTGGTGACAGTTTAGAATTTGAAATACAGTGCACATCATATGCAGACAATGCAGAGGAGGAATTGTCTGGCTGTGCCATGAGATGGAGCAGAGGAACTCACCTTGGCATAGCCGAGCATGATCATCCTCACCAGGACCACGTTCATATGGATGCCCAGCGAGTCGTCATGGTAAATCTCGTTGACCTGAAACACAGTCAGTATAGGCTACATCAGGAACAGCCTGAACAGACACAAATAGCAGCTGTTTCAAAGAACCTCCTGTATGAGTCACAGAGAGAATACTAAAAGTGTCATCTCATTAACGTCTGGCATAATGTCTAGCACTCTTGTGGAGGGAGAGGCGAGACATAGGAGAATGTTTTATTGTTGTCATGGCAGTACAGAGGACTGTAATCTAACGGCACCTATTATCACTGGCCCCGTCCGCCCACTTTTGCATTGTGTGGAGCTCGGAGAAACCAGGGTATGACGCAAGTCGTCGCTGTCAGGCATTATAACCTTGTATCTCCATATTTTAACTCATTCACTGCCATTCACTAAACTAGACCATACCCGGTGAAGTGCGCAGGCAAAAGTAGTTGCAAACGTGGGGTTATTGCACGTCCTACTGTGCATACATACATATATACATATACATATATGCATATACACACACACACACACACACACACACACACACACACACACACACACACACACACACACACACACACACACACACACACACACATACACATATATTCTGTCATGCATTGTACTTATATTAGAATGAAATGATTACTACAGCAAAAATAATTATACAACACTGTTATTACAACTTGTACAACTATTATTTCAACTTAACAACAACAATATAATTATGTGCATGCAGATATGCACGTAAAGGGTGCACATTCAACAGTGGAGAATGTATGGGCGTCCTTAACAAAGAAACGCTCTCCACCATTCGTTGCGATACGGGGCGACCGTGTTTAGGGGCGAGACAATTAGGCGCAGATTGCTCACCCCAGACCGTTCGGTGCGAGCCTGGGCGACCGTGTTTAGGGGCGAGATTGTGGAACGGTCGTATCGTTAGCTTGTACAGATTTTCGGAGAGTCGACATGGTGTAATGGCTAGATGAGATTAACTTTTGTGTCTCTGGTGGAGAGATTTACGTAAACGCGACGTGCTACCACCTTTGCACGAAAAGATTGCATTGCATTGCATTTCATGCACACACTCTCTCTCTCACTCTCACACACAGCTCTCTCTCTCCCCCTCTCTTTCTCTCTCTCTCCCCCCTCTCTCTCTCTCCAGCCATCATAAGCATGGCGAGATTGTCTGATTGAGACTGTGTTTGACATAAAAATGCGAATAAACAGCTGAGATTGTAAATTGGGCGAAGCACGTTCAACACACACACACACGCGCGCGACCCGTTGCGAGCGCTCACACACACACACACACACACACACACACACGGTACTGCGGCCCGTGGCCCGTCGCGAACACACACACACGGGCATCGCGCAAACACAAATAATGTACATTGTGACATGTCACACGTGCCTCCCCAACGTGCATGCGCACGTGCGTGTCCACGCATACACGGGCGCGGACCCAAGTTGTGGTGCGATCATCTCACACACACCACCACGGAGCCACGATGTAGAATGAAATGTGACTCCCTGGCATAGGCATGTTATTCGCCCGCCCCCTCCCGCCTCCCGCCCCCCGCCCCGGCCCAGAGTGGGCGGAGTCTATGGTGTGACAGACTTTGGTGTTGCCATGTTCGCCTATTGTAAGTGGTTTAGGGGCAATATTGGTGGAAGTGTGTTTTGGCGTTGGTTGTGAAAGTGCAGGTGGGTGTGGGGACGCGTTGTGAGCTTGTAGAGCGGCTGTTTTCCAAGAGGCAATGTATATGTGTGACGGTGCTTCGTTTGGCCTTCTTTTCATAGACCTTGTTGCTTGTAGGGCTCGCTTCGTTTGGCCTTGTTTTCATAGACCTTGCTGCTTGTTTGTCTCGCGAAACCTGGCAACCTTGCGCAGCGTGATCTGCCATTGTTTGACACATAAACGGTAATAATAAGCTGAGATTTGATGTTCCATCACATGGTAATGGTCAATGGCTGTGCGCAATTTGAGATCAATAGCTCCAGGCACTGAGAACCGGGCAGAAACATTTTGGGCTCAGGGCTCAGAGGTTTGGGCTCACAGGTTGGGCTCACAGGGTTGGTCTCAGAGCTTACTGGAATTAAACGGTAATAATAAGCTGAGATTTGATGTAATGGAAAAACGGGCTTCACAGTTCCATGCACATGGTAATGGTCAATGGCTGTGCGCAATTTGAGATCAATAGCTCCAGGCACTGAGGAGAACCGGGCAGAAACATTTTGGGCTCAGGGCTCAGAGGTTTGGGCTCACAGGTTGGGCTCACAGGGTTGGTCTCAGAGCTTACTGGAATTATAGTTAGATGGCCCAAAAAGCCCACACAAAATAGCAGATCTACAAGCTCATAGCACGGCACTCGGTGCCGTGCTATGAGCTTGTAGATCTGCTATTTTTGAATAGCCAAATTGTTAGTTTTTTTCCCCACTTGCATTGCTGTCAACTGTGTAGTCATGTTATGAGTTCGAGTGAGGACGACTTTTTCCTGCACTGCTACTTCAGAAGAAGAAGAAAGCTTGATACCTTACCAGAGAAAAGTACTTATTTTTGTGTATAAAAATCTATACAATCTGAAATGACAGCTCAACATTTCCCACACTTTCTCTGTACCACTTACGTGATAGTAATGTCTATAGCAATGCGCTATAATTGTAAGGCTTCAAATTGGCTTCAAATGTGCTACAATTTCAAGAGAACACTTCTTTCTCTGAAGTGACAATCGGGTCAACTCAATCATAGGATGAAAATCGGATGATGTGGATCTCGAGATCACTTGGGAAACGGCGTGGCTCCAATGTTCACCTGAACGGTCGTCTATGACGTAGCTAGGATGAATTTCATCCTATAGCCCCACTGACTTCAATTATAAAATGAAAGTCTATATATTTCCAGTCTGATTAAGGGGTGATGAGAATGAGGAATTGTGCCAATTAAGCATGTCCCCATGTGAGATGTTTATATGACTATTCTCCTATTCAGTCTTTTTTTAAATTCAGAGTGCAGACCTCTGCTGTATTTCATTCCACTTAACCCTCTAAGACCACGAACACGTCTGTGTCATTTTAAGATTTCTTTGGCTATTCAAAAATAGCAGATCTACAAGCTCACAGCTTATGAGCTTGTAGATCTGAGCTTGTAGATCTGCTATTTTTGAAAACATTGTGAAAGCTTGTGCAAATCTTTGAATATATATATATTTATTTTTTAAAGCGATTTTTTTTTACTCAAATCTTTGCTTCTGGGGGTCCCTGGAACAAAGTATTTTGAGATGGGGGTCCGCGGCCATATACTGTACATAACATTTTGGGTGGTCCTTGACATGAAAAAGTTTGAGAACCACTGAAATTATGACAACATAAGTTTTTTCAAAAAACTGTTAGGATTTAGAAGACATTTGTAGAATCCCCAGAATCAAAGATTTGAGTAAAAAAAATTTGCTTTAAAAATATATATATTCAAAGATTTGCACAAATTTTTCACGATTTTTCAAAAATGGACCCACAGTGCCGTGCTATGAGCTTGTATATCTGCTATTTTTGAATAGCCAAAGAAATCTAAAGTGATGCGTTCCCGGTCTTAATGGGTTAAATGACAGCTCATGTTGAAGTGGCATTTCAACAGCGCTGCTGCGGCCTCCTAGGAGCCACGGTCGTCATGACAGTTAAGAGGGCTTGTTAAGCTGTAGGGGCTCGTTAAGCCGGAGGAAACAAAACAAAAGCCTCAACGAGAGACATACGTTAAGCGATGTTTACACAGATTCTTGGGGGTCCTATCTGTTGATGAAACAATAGCAGATCTACAAGCTTACGGCGCATTGCAACGCAACCTTCTATTTTCACTATTCATCGTACAACAATGCATGGAAGCGTCTTTGTGTGCAGAGTATCGGAGGCAGGCTGGCAATGTGAAGTGTTTACATGTTCGTATGAATGAACGTTTTTTTCATCTAGTTTTTAGCACCCAGGTGATAAGAGCACAAGCTCTTATTAGTCAGGGGATATTAGCAGAAAAAATTCCAATCTTGGAATAAATTCCTTAACAAAAAAAATCTTCACCAATGTGTTTGTAAAAGTGTCTAGTAACACATCTCACAAAGACTGAAATGCAGTTTCCCTAGGGGAATTTTTGACAGCTGCTGAAAGTTGGGGTACCCACCAAAACCTTATGCAGGGAAAAAAAATCTAAATTTAATTCTGTTTTAAGTAGCATGTGAGGGGTCAAACTAGGGTGTTTTTATGATTCTGAATCCATTGCAAGCATTTGTTTTGCACCAAAACCACTCCTTGGGCTAAAAACGGCCCAATCTCAATGGGCTTTTTACACAAAAAGTATACCTGGAAAAGGATGGCTATGGCCTTTTTTAGCCCAAGGAGTGGTTTTGGTGCAAAACAAATGCTTGCAATGGATTCAGAATTATAAAAACACCCTAGTTTGACCCCTCACATGCTACTTAAAACAGAATTAAATTTTGATATTTTTTCCCGCATAAGGTTATGGTGGGTACCCCAACTTTCAGGAGCTGTCACAAATTCTCCTAGGGAAACTGCATTTCAGTGAGATGTGTTACTAGACACCTTTACAAACACATTGGTGAAGATTTTTTTTGGTAAGGAATTTATTCCAAGATTTTTTTAATATCCCCTGACTATATGGTGTGTTTGAAGAGGATGAAGATGGAGAAGCTGGAAGATGGACAAAATCCACAGAAAGCTAACACAGACAAGCAAATGGATGGATAAGGAGAATCATTTCATTGACAACATCCACCAAATCCATCAAAACTCAGAAATAGTTACAAATGGATGGTCCGTGATGGATGAACTGCACTCAAAACCCCTTTTGTGCTCTTGTACAGAGTATGTTGATGTGTCAGCTACAAAAATTATTGCTGAACTACTTGAAAGCTACATTATTCTGAAAGTAGTGAGAAGTAGAGAAGTAGAATAGAAGTAGACAACATGTCTGGCTGTTTTGTTTCTTTACACTATGAAAAGGTCTTTATTTATACTTTTACTTTTGATACTTGTACTTTTGATACTTAATACATATTTCAACACCGGATACCATTCCTAAGTACATGTGAGGTGAGCTACTTTAACACTTTGACCCATTATTTGTTGCATTTTCTCAGCACCGCCTTCCACTGAGGGTTTTGCTGCATGCGACCGACTGTCAAGATGAATGCAGATATACATGCAGCAAAGACACAATAATCTGACATTCAGTTCAATGTCATTAGCATTTTCATCGACATATCTGACTCCCGTCAGATATCCACCCATGCATCTCCACACCACCCTGTATTGCGTGATATATACTGTAGGCCTAACTCTTGCCACTGGATGAAGAGATTGAAAAAGACGAATGGATTAGGTCATCTACTTTAAGTCAACTGTTGCAGTGATAGTGACAAGCGCCGCATGACAGCAGTGATGCAGTCAGAGAGAGTGCGCCCCGGCTGATAATGAAATCAATGAGCAGATTAGCTCCTCGAACAGCACGCCTCGCGCTGCCGTATGCCCAAGGACCTCGTTCACAACAACAAGCACGTGGTCTGAGAGACAATAAGCATATTTATCATGCTTTCACCTGGTCTGTAAGTGTGTGTGTGTGTGTGTGTGTGTGTGTGTGTGTGTGTGTGTGTGTGTGTGTGTGCGTGTGTGTGTGTGTGTGTGTGCGCGCGCGCGTGTGTGTGCGTGTGTGTGTGTGTGTGTGTGTGTGTGTGTGTGTGTGTGTGTGTGTGTGTGGCACAGCTGGACTGACCACTGTGAAACTTTGCAAGCACACTCCCAGTAGGCCAAGGAAACACATGTTTCTAAAATCCACTATACGGCTGCACCCTACGACTGACACAGCCCTGGGTAGGCGGGCAGGCCCGACAGATTTCTGTTAATTTTTATTAGATGTATCCTTTATTTAACCAGGGTAAAACCACATTGAGACCATATTGAGATATCTTTTAAAAAAATTCGGAAGAGAGAAAGAGAGAGAATTACGTGGTGCAGCAAAGCTGAAAGCATGTGCTCTCAGTGGGAACATGATGAGATGTCATTTTGTGATTGCGTGTCATTATGTTCTTTGGGCCAGTGATCTCTCGGAAGGCTTATCTGCCTCATCTTAACACTGCGGTGTGTGTCCTACATAAAAGGGAACAGGAGGCAAATGGAGATGGTAAATGAGATGATACTGCCACAGCATGGCATGGTGAATATTGCGGTGCACTGTGGGCGCACGTCTAGCGTTGGTCGAGGTCTGGTGACCTCTATTAAAGTATCTGTCGCGCCGTGGAGCAGTGGTTCCCAAACTGGGGTCCCAAAGATTACGGGGGAGGTGGTCCAAAATGTTAACGTTAAAGGTAGACTTAGTGATTTTTTTGGGTTCAATTAAGTATTAAATAGCTCTGTTTTCTGATATTGCTATGGAGTGTTTGTTCAGTAACAGGTGTCTCCCTGTCTCTCCAGCTCTTTAGTAAACAGAACATTAATTTTCAGGTCGGGATAATAATTGTATCCAATCAGGAGAGAGAACTCACACAGGATAGGCTACAGGATAAACAAGTGAAATTAGAAGTGATGACACAAACAAATGAGCAGGAACATTTTAAATGATAATAATAACTTGAATTTATATAGCGCCTTTCAGAAACCCAACGACGCTTTACTATACGAAAAATAAACAAACTATTTGCAAAAAGCCTGAGTAAACAAGTGTCTCTTCAGTGCGGACTTGAAAGAGTTTGGCCAATCTCCATGGGGAGAGAGTTCCAGAGGGCAGGGGCTGCCACACTGTGAGGGATGGTGAGGAGGAGCCCCAAGAAGAAGACCTCAGGGTCTGGAAATGTTTTTGAGGTGGAAGAAATTTCAGAGTGGAACACTAGCAAATTGAAGCTGATAAAATGGGTACTCTCTCCTGATTGGCTAAAATTGGCAACCCAACTGATAATGTATTTTCTGAGACAGGGAGACCCTTTTACTGAACACTCTATAGCAATGATTACTATTATAGTACAGTATGGAGCTTTATCCTTTAAACAGTTTTGTGTTACCTTTAACATACAGTAGCTACATCATTATGAAGAAAAATGCAAAAAGAAAGAAATTTACAAACGATTTCAAAAACACACGTGATTGTGCATGTGGCAGGGGGCTGCGCTTTTGTTAGATATAAGACGGGGGCAGAAAATAAAAAAGGTTGGAAACCACTATTGTGGAGAGATAAGATACAACCTTTATTGATCCCACAAGGGAAATTAAGTCACCAAAGACAGCACAGTCAAAGCAACACCATCAGTAAGATGGGGGAAAAAATGAATAAAATATGCAACATACGATATACAACACTATACATCCTCAGAAGAGCTTGCATAGTGCAAGACAAAGGAACATTTTCCTTTGTCTTGCACAGTATGCAACTCTTGCATTTATTCAAGGAAACACCCAGTAAGCATGTCTAATAGTATCCATACCGTACGGAACCGCTTGTTTCAGAGCAATTAGTCTACTGACCGAGCTGAGCGACCATTGTGTGTGCCTCGTTATAAACCTTCATAACTAGCAAGCAGCACAAAGGACTGTCTAAGTCTAATTGGCTGTCCCCGTGGGGAAGATGAATCACACCATCACACCTGCTGCTAAACCTTCCCGCCATCTCCAAGTGAAGGGGATTTGAGTGGCTGTCCATAATAGGGTCCAGATTCCTCGCTATATGCACCTTCATCACCTCCTCCCCCCCCCCCCCGTCCAGGCTAGCCCGCAGGAGGGAGCTAGGTTTCCCGACCAGCCTGTTCAGGTTGCTGGTGTCCCTGCCATTATTGTAAGCCCGCCGGCATGCTATCGCAAAGAAGAGAGAGAGCTAGCCATTACGGACTGATATAACATCTGCAGCATGCTGTTACACATACCGAAGTACGTCAGCCTCCTCAGGGTAGCTATCCACCATCTCCACCACTTCCCCATGAATGACATTAGGGACCGGACGGACCCTCTTGCTCCTGCGATAATCCACAACCATCTCCTTGGTCAGTGGTGGAAAGTACATTAACTCAAGTACTGTACTTAAAGTTGTACAATGCAGAATCACAAATAACGATTTTTAGCAACCTCTGCTGGTCACTACCGTCACTGCATACAATTTCCCTAGTCCTCGATTACCCAGAATTCCATTCGTTTTCACCGGAAGCCGGAAGCGTTTCAAAAAGCGATCTTTTAATTGTTTTATACTATCTACGGATCGTTTCTCTTAGCCAGTGGAGCATTAGTTACCATGAGCTGTGCTTTCTTTTTCTGTTCTTTTTCGATCTTCCAATCCTACATTATCTTAAAATCAGCGTGAGGTTCCTTTTTGTTAATAGCGCGGTAGTTCCTGGCCAAACAGGAAACCGTTGCGGTAGTTCCTGAGGACTATCATGACGTTGGCCAGGAACGTCATTTTCCCGGGAAAGTCCCCCCCGTACACGTTCAATAGAAAATATATAAATAAAAGGCTTCCGGGGGTGAAATTCACGGAGTGGGTGTTGTGAAACTTTTGCCACTCGCAAAAGATATACAATTTAACTTTAGTTTTGTTGAAAACGTTACCTAGTATTACTTTAAGTACAATTTTGAAGTACTTTTACTGTACTGGAGTATAGAATTTTCAACACTTTAACATCTCAGAAGCAAATATTGTACTTTTACTCCACTGTGTGTGTCTGTGGCATTGAATCTCAAAGTGCGTCACAGTTTTATTGCTATTTTTGCTCTTTTCAAAACTCAAAATAGGGACACCAGGGACACTAGGTTGAAAGTGGTGTTAACTTAAGAGTCGTGGCAGGCCTCGTTATGCAGACAAATACTACCAGCTGTGACATCTGCCAAAATTACAATTTAATTGTTAACTTGATTGCAGAAGGGGGCTCCTATAGAAATATAACTGTAAAAGACTGCACGGGGTGGTTATATTTTACACATCTGTAGGCAATAGGCATTTTCATTCGAATGACAGCCTGTAGTGATGAGCGGGCCGACCCGTAACCCGCGGCGTGGGTGGTCGAGTCAGGATTTCAGAGGCAATTATGCGGGCTGCGGGTGAGCGGGTCAGCCGCTCTCAAAAAAAAAAGAAAAAGAAAAGAAAACCCTATTTTGAACAACATGCTTGTTTATTTAGCCCATGACAATGTTGTGCTACTGTAGACATTTAAAGCGACTTTGGGTACTTAAAAGAGCTCTATATAAATCTGAGCTATTATGATGATGATTATCTTTTTTTTCCCACCGCGGGTCGCGGGCGGGTTGAGCCATAGATTTATATATGGGTTCGCGGGGCGGGTTTAGGCGGGTTGGGTTCCGTGGCGGGCCGTGGCGGGGCGGGGCGGGTCATGAAAAAACCCGACCCGCACATCACTAACAGCCTGACTTTCTTAGGTTGCCTAATTGTTGTTAACTAGTTGTACAAACTCTTGTTTTATTTTATTGGATCTTGTTTATTCGATACACTTATTTGTTTTAGCTCGTGCTCATTTGATTTTCCTATTTTGTCTCATCTGTTTAAGAAAGTAGGTAGCTGATATATTGCACTTTTACCTTAGCGCTAGGTATACTCTTAGTTGCTTGTTTTAGAAGAGAATGCACTTAAGACTTCTGGTGATTAGTAGTTTCCTTCCCTACCTATGTTGAATGCACTTATTGTAAGTCGCTTTGGATAAAAGCGCCTGCTAAATGACCGTAATGTAATGTAATGTAATGTAATGTAATGTAGAGATACTGGTGAAGGTTAAGACAACTTACTGATGGAAATGATAGGGGAAGAACATTTAGTTACGTGTACAGTATATCTCATATGACTTTAATATGATTTTCTCATATGATATATCCCGTGCACCGCCAAATCAGCATACGAGTAGTAAAGGCTTGGTAGTCATGTGGTAACTGTGGTCTAGCGCATTGTAACAGGGATACTGTAGACTCCTGTGTTCTCGACTGATGCCGACAATACAATCTCTGACCTAATCACTTAATTACTTCTCGTATGGCTGTTCCTGACAGGATATGAGAAATGCAGATTCTCTGTATTAATACATTAAGACCGGGAACGCATCTCTGTCATTTTAGATGTCTTTGGCTATTCAAAAATAGTAGATATACAAGCACCGACTGCCACGCTATGTATGAGCTTGTAGATCTGCTATTTTTGAAAAATCTTGAACATTTGTGGACATTTTTTAATATATATATTTTTTTTAAGCGAACATTTTTAACTCAAATCTTTGCTTCTGGGGGTCCCTGGAACAACATATTTTGAGATGGGGGTAAAAATGTTCGCTTTAAAATATATATATATTCAAAGATTTGCACACATTTTCCACGATTAAAAAAAAATAAGCAGATCTACAAGCTCTCCGCGCTATGAGCTTGTAGATCTGCTATTTTTTTAATAGCCAAAGAAATCTTAAAATGACACAGATGCATTCCCGGTCTTAATGGGTTAAAAAGACATCCATTGACGTAGCACTCACCAAGGACAATCAGAGTCATTACAGGTGAATACATTACATGTACATGCTCTGATAAAGGTCACTGAAGAGTGTCACTCTGCGAAGGACTATCCAACTCCTCCATTTGCAAACATTCTGTGTTCTGGTGGTGCTGAAGTACAATTGCAGCTTGAATAAGAAGAAAAATACCTGGGCACTTCAAAAGAGACTACTCAAATAATACTGGAGCACTCCAAATTTCACTTTGGGTAAAAATGGGCAAATTGTGTGTTTTGAAACGAGCATTTTCTTTTCTTCTTATTCAAGTTGTCCCTGTTGAGCACCGAGCCCTTCTACCTTTAACTGGCTGAAGTGTGTTAGACTTCTCTTTGTGACAACTGCAGCTTGTCAGGACATTTTTGCCGAATGTGCACCCATTATGACAGACCCAGAATGGGGATGCTAGTGTTCATGTGGTTAAAGCTCATTTAAAGTTAGCTAGTTTAAAATTCGGGAGCGTTTCATGGCAAAAGAAGACGAAACACGTGTGCCATGATTGGCTGCTGCTTGGGGTCACTTGAATCTGTCGCTGCTCATTTGCATAACCATTGAATTTCCTCAGCGTTTTATTGCCGCCAAGTCGCACAGATGTCGAAATTGGTCTCGTCGGCACATGTCGCTCAGGGCAGCTGGTGTTGGAAATGAATGCCTGCCGTTGGCTGTGTCGTTTGTGCTGTGAGCACAGGTTAAAAGGGTTGAAGGTGCCAAGACACAGAGCTGTAAAGAGTTACTTTATGAAGGCTATCCTAGACTAGGACACGTTGAAACCGAAAACAACTTCAAACATTGAAAGTGCTTTCAGGCCATCTAGTTCTGGAAATCAAATGCTGGAGAGAGAGAGAGAGAGAGAGAGAGAGAGAGAGAGAGAGAGAGGAAGAGGAAGGAAATATTGTCTGCACAACAGACCACTGCTGGTCGAAGGTGCTGGCTCTGCGATCTATAAATAGGAGTCTGTCCATCTAATCTCCATACTGTATGTATGTAATGTAAGGAAAGACGACGGCAACAGCAACTCAGCAACTGAATTTAAGACGTACTGAATAGAATAATAAACTGTGTGTGTGTGTGTGTGTGTGTGTGTGTGTGTGTGTGTGTGTGTGTGTGTGTGTGTGTGTGTGTGTGTGTGTGTGTGTGTGTGTGTGCGTGCATGCGTGCGTGCGTGCGTGTGTGCGCTGCACAGCTGTGAGAATGGGAATGTATCATTCCCAGAGGGGGGAAATAAAAATAATAAAATGTTGTGGTGTGACATTGCTGTAGCCTTGGTGTGGGTCAGAGTAATCACTACTCTGTGCCTTCAGCTAAAGCCAGCGGGGACCTCTACTGGAAGACTCCATAATGACTACGCACATGCACCACTGGCCATGCTTAGTGTGGGACCAACAAGACAAGATGTCTTGCTAATATCCGACACTCGGCACCCATGCTGACTGGCTGCTTGAGCATTTTCCCTAATGGGCGTAAGATGAGAATGTTCTGAATCGTTTTTTTTTAAAGCCAACATGTGGTGATATTTCCAAAGCCGTCGTCTTGATCCAAATAACAAACAGTCAAGCAGAGCGGATAAAAGCCTGAGTTATACTGCCGCAGGTGTCATGCACCGAAAATAGCAGATGTACAAGCCCACGATACGTCACGCTGTGACGCAATTAGGATTGTCACGATCATGACATTTTACCTGGCGATTAGTCATACAAATTAATTGTGTTTTTGGCATTTACACAAAAAAAATATATATTTATGAACATTTTTCAAGAGATTGATTATACAGATGAATGGACGATTATGCAAAAATAATTGTGATTATTTCAAATGATCGTGATTATGCAATTATGTAATGATTGTGACAGGTCTAGACGCAACGTGACAAGCTTTGACGCACTGCAAGAGACCCGTTTCGATCATTCAAAGTGGGAACTGAAAAGAAAGTAGCAAATCATAGACGGGGTGTGCCGATACACTAATTTCACCAAACGATACGATACGATATTTGGCTCACAACTTCGATACGATTTCGATACGATACGATACGCACTTTTTTATTATGAAAATATATGGGGGAGAAAAAATGCAAACAAATAATTCTGTTTTTGCATTATTCAGACGCAAACTTGTAGCTTTTAAGCTACAATAGCCGTTTTGAATCCAAATAGGGCAATAGTGTGACACCTGACCCGAAAAAAAACAACATGTTGTCACCCTTTTCACCTCGGGGCTGTTTGCATGCCTGATTATTATTATTGTAAAAAAAACGTTTTTTTTTTTTTCCAAAACGATACATATCGTCACGAAAACGTATCGCGATATATCGCGGGACGATATATCGGCACACCCCTAAGTTAGACACCCTATCCAAATGCACAAGAAGTCATCAAGAACATTGCCACTTGCTTTGTGCCGTTAAAAGAAATCAACGCCTACACTCCTACGACGACTAAAATCAATAGTGACACAATTCGGTTCAGAGTTGACTTTCAATAGACAGACTGCTACAATAGAAGCCTGGTACAACGCCGAAACAAACTTCTAGTCCTCAATTATTGAAATGTTTCATTGCTTTTATGCCTTTTATGTCTTTTACAGTGGCAACCTCATCTTTTGTGTTTAAGCAGCTTCCCCACAGCTCGTGAACAATCAGAATAAGTGTTGCGTGTGTGAGTGGGCATTCATACATTCATTTCCATCAGCCTAGAACGTCTCTCCTCTCCATGCTTTTGATCAGATGTATTGCTGAGGAACAGCAGGGATAGAGAGAATGCACAGTATGTAGACAGCATGAAAACCGTGGGGGGGGGGGGGGGGGGGGCGAGGCATTGTGCCTGCTTTTCTATCAGGCTCATCATTACAGCAGAGGGTCCGCACTGTCACACATATATATGACAGACATCACAGCGGAGGCTTCTTCTGAGAAAATTAACCCATTCATTCCGGGAACGCATCTGTGTCATTTTAAGATTTCTTTGGGCTACTCAAAAATAGCAGTTCTACAAGCTCATAGCGCGGCACTCGGTGCCGCGCTATGAGCTTGTAGATCTGCTATTTTTGAAAAATCTTGAAAATGTGTGTACATTTTTTTTACAGTATATATTTTTTTTTAAAGCGAACATTTGTAACTCAAATCTTTGCTTCACGGGGGTCACTGGAACAAAACATTTTGAGATGGGGGTCCGCGGCCAAATACGTATCTAAAAATGTTTTCTAAATACTAACAGTATGTTGCTATATCAGTGGTGCTCCAACTTTTCCATGTCAAGGACCCCCAAAATGACCGCGGACCCCAATCTCAAAATATGTCGTTCCAGGGACCCCCAGAAGCCCCCCACAAAATAGAGGACCCCCACAAAATAGCAGATCTACAAGCTCATAGCGCGGCACTCGGTGTCGTGCTATGAGCTTGTATATCTGCTATTTTTGAATAGCCAAAGAAATCTTAAAATGACACAGATGCGTTCCTGGTCTTAATGGATTAATAGAGTTATGGTTCTGGCGAGTGGAGGAACATATGGATGGTTTCTTAGGTACTTCAGTCCTTTTTATGAGTAAAGATTATTCTAATGAATTTAATCTGGAGGGAATGGCACATGAGGATTGCCTCTGATTATCCAGATGTGTTGTCAAACGCCAAAGAAAAAGCATTTGGTCTTACTGATAGATATCCAAGCCCAAAACATAAATACCGTACAGGCTTTTCACACTAGCGTTTCAGAAACTACGCCAAGCTAAACTAGGCCACAGAAAGCCCAGGCCTCACTTAACCTTATTTCACACATGTATTTAAGTCCCAGGTTAAGCAGTCAAGAGCCCACAGTTAGCATCTTCAGAACACTCAGGGCACTCCGTTCAACTCCAGCATGCAGGCCTCCTTGATCAGATAACAAACATTCGATTGCTTTAGTTTGAACCTTGTTTTTGGGGGATAACCCAGAAATGCTGGGGATAACGCTGCTCCTGAACAGGGTTTAGGGAGCCCTGGGCTGATGGGGGTCTAGCAGTGGTGCCAGATTATGTGAGAGAAACAAGCAACCAGGTCTAGGAAAACCAGCCCAAAAGAAGCGACTATGGGCCACATGAGTACTTTAACATATACATCAGCTATTTGAAAATAGCAGATCTACAAGCTCACAACGTTGTGAGCTTGTAGATCGGCTATTTTAAAATAAAATCTTGCGGGAAATTATAATAAGCAGATCTGGCAACCCTGGGGTCTAGCCCCATCTGTGACCTCACCCATCGCAGTAGATCGGGACTCGGTCACATAGCGTTACCATCCAGGATTTTGGGTGTCACAGGAATAGAGGCATTTCTGACAGTATTTTCCAACGTATCACAAATGTGACAATATTGAAATAGAATGCAGAAGCGCTATCTATGTCCAGGTGGTGAAGATGAGCATCATTCAACCATCCTGCATATACTACAGACAACAGGACCAGGTCAATACATTCACATTTTGCAATATGAGGCGGTATATAATTTCACCATCTTGTACCTTAAGACCCTCTTCTATAAAGCTTGACTCTGAGGAGCAACCCCATAGAAACTAAACTAAATACTTCTATCAGATTCTATAGATTTCAATACACCGACAAAGCAACAACAATTGAATGGTTATTTGCTTTTCCACAGCGGAATATCATTTTACCATCCCGTATCGAATAGAAATAAACGATGCAAATGTGTTTGTTTCACAGCGGATTTGCGAAATAGTATTTCACCATCCCGTATATCTAATACAAAGCAACGACAACTGAACTCCACAGGACGGCGTCAATACATTCACATTCACAGCAGCTCACCAAACCACAGCAGAGGAGAACATGGAGAACATGTTGTGCTAATGTCAATATTGTGACAGTTTATCTTCTGACTCCAGTTCTGTCTCTCCGGTGCAGTGCATCAGTGTGACAGAGATACAGGTGAAGGTGTAGGACAAATTTACAATAGACAGAGAAGAGTGAACGCTTAAAGGGATAGTTCACCTCCCCCCCCCCCCACATTTTTTTGATTAGTCATCCCATGGAGAGTTGAATTCATGGATATTTTTTTGTTTTATTTTAGTCCCATTCCTAAGCTAATAATTTGATGACCTGCGTTGCTTCAATGTGAATCCCGGACTTCATATGGTCAGCCTGTGATAATAAGTCATCTATGACATATATGACTCCAAAATTGGGCATTATAAAATGTACGTTAAATATTCCAGTATAGTATAAGGCATACACAGTACGTGTAGAAAATAAAAGACTTAGTGGAGGTACTTCTGTGGGCCTACTGGCAGTGTGCACAGGAACGTTGGCGCTGATCAGTGATCAGGGTTAGCATTAGCAAGATTATCTCCAGACACAAGGACAGACAGACCCCCTTCTTTATAGCTTGCCTCTAAGGAGCCAGAGAAACAAAACCCAATACAGTACTTCTATCAGTGTCTATGGATTTCAACACAGCAGTGTTGATTTCGTCGACAAAAAAATGTTCGTCAGTGATTTCTTCACTGACGAAAACGAAATAAAACGAAATGAAAACTAAGCTACGATGACTAAAACTAAGACTAAATATATTGACACTTTCGGTAACAAATAAAAACTAGACTAAACAGTTAGGGAGGGACTAGTGGAGAAGAGATCCAGTACAACTAAAAGTAATTTTATGTTTGGGTGTTGCGCTCTGAAAATAGCAGATCTACAAGCTCACAACGCGTTGCGACGCGTTGTGAGCTTATAGATCGGCTATTTTCAGCATGCAACCAAGTGTAAAATCAGCCGTTGCGACACCGTCAAGGCCAACCAAAATACATTTTAGTCGACAAATCAACTGTAGATTTAGTCGACTATAATCTTACGATATTTAGTCGACTAAAACTAGACAAAAACTAAAACATTTCAGATGACTGAAATACGACAAAAACGAAATAGAATTGTATTCAAAAGACTATGACTAAAACTACATCAATTGTTTCGTCAAAATCAACAAAACTCAAAGTGTGAATATTTCAGCCTGCGCTGACTGGCTTCAGAGGTGAGCGGTTTGAACTTACTATGTTCATGAGGGTCAGGAGGTAATTCTGCACGTGCTCCTTGCCATGGAAGCGCACCACCGAGTCGTCCACGCCCAGGAGAACTTCGATGTTGTAGTCGTCATCCCCGGCGTGGCGCCGTCTGCGGACAGTCTTGTTCACCCGACTGGCGACCGCGTCAAGGGCCCTCGCCACATCCAGCACTGGCTCTGTACGGCACAGGGAGACAGCCATCAGACGGTTGATCATTTCACTCAACAGTCTGATAAGTTCCGTCAATGTAATAAGACCAGGAAAAGACAACGTTTAACCACTTTAAACCTGGTGTCCCTATTTTGGGCATTTAGGCACAATGCAATGTGATGCGTTGTGAGCTTGTATATCCGCTATTTTTTACCACTTAAGCCCTATCACCTAAAACATGCTTCTCGATTATTCGAAAACATTATCAGAGTATAATCACTAAGAAAAGTATTGTACTAAATTGAAACACACACACACACACACACACACACACACACACACACACACACACACACACACACACACACACACACACACACACACACACACACACACACACACACACACACACACACACACACACACACACACACACACACACACACACACACACACACACACAAACACACACCCCTAATTAGTGGCAGTAGGGTACACCTTGTGGCTCACGGTAATCGCAGAAAGTCATTTGGACCTCCATCAGAAATGAATAAATCTGCATAATGCACAGGCTGCTACTGACAATACATCAAAGATGCATCTTTACATTTTCAAACATGCAAATACATGCATAGGACCACGTCAATACATTCACATTTGCGATACAACGTTGGAGAAAAAAAAGGTAAATAATACCCAGTGATGGCTAGTATACAGTCCACATTTTACAGTTTCTTTGGTGATCCAAATAACGACATTCTACATTGTTCTATTTTCACCAAAATGTTCAGCTGTTTTCGTCAAATGGACGCAAGGATTTATGCGGTTAACTGCATAAGAAGCTGCAAAACTAAGAAACAAACTGTTACATCTATTCAGATGTGTGGCAGACCTCATGATTGAATCAACAACTTCATGGTTGAAAGTTTGAGTTCTGTTTAATCACATGACCCTTAGCGTTCCCCAAACGTGTTGTGAGCTTGTAGCTATTTTAAGCGAAAAGATTTGGTGTAGATGGAATAAAGGAGAAGAGCTAGTATAGACCCCCCCCCTGGGGAACCTCCAGTCAATGAAGTACATAGGGTTTAAGTGATTAAATGTGTCACATACTGTAGCATACAGTACATGCTCATATGAATCATAGCAGAGCAAAAGTCCAAAGAACCATGGTTCCATTTGTACGCTCTCAGAGTGGAGGTCCTTGACATTAACCTATTAAAACTGGGAATGTGTCTGTGTCATTTTCGATTTTAACCACTTTAACTATTATTTTATTGTATTTATTACTTTGGCTATTCAAAAATAGCATATCTACAAGCTCATAGCGTGTCATTTCGTGCCAAGCTACTGTATGAGCTTGTAGATCTGCAATTTTTTAAGAATCGTGAACATTTGTGCAAATCTTTGAATATATATATATATTTTTTAAAGCGAACATTTTAACTCAAATATTTGCTTCTAGGGGTCCCTGGAACAAAATATTTTGAGATGGGGGTCCGTGGCCAAATACATATAATTTTCGGGGTCCTTGACATGAAAAAGTTTGAGTACCACTGATATATAGCAACATACGTTTTTTCACAAAACTGTTGAGATTTAGAAGACATTTGTATCATCGGCCTCAGGTCTTAATGGGTTAATAACGTACCGTAGCATACAGTACATGCTCATATGAATCATAACAGAGCAAAAGAACAAAGAAACACTGCTTTGAGCCATAAATAAAAGCCATGCTGTGCTACCATAATGGCCTGATTTTTGTTTTCTTTCTTTTTTAATTAATTTAGAGAGCTCGTTGAGAATGATTGTGAAGCCTAATCAGCTCACTTCTGTGAATCAAACGAAAACAAACGGGGAAGAAAAGCACATTACAATTGTAATGGAAGCAAACAACCGAGCGGAGAAAAACAGCTGCACTTGGCATGTCATCATAGGCAAAATCAAAAGTTAAAACATTACAAACAATTTAAAAAGAAAACAAAAACAACAACAGAACTACGAGCTTACAACGAGTCACAATGTGACATGTTGTGAGCTCGCAAATTGCCTATTTCCTCTATTTGTCTTTTTAAAATAGGGCTTAAGTGGTTAAATTGTGTGATTACCCTTTCTGGGGGTATATTTATTTAGTTAATTAGTATAAATGAAGCAATTAAACCTATTCATGAGATGTGTATGTGTACATCTGTGCCATGTGTGTTTTAGAATTTACATCTCATTTGGTTTTGAAAACAAACATGTCGCTCCGGGTGCAAAAGTTCAGGGAATCTTTCCACTGCAGTAATTACATATATTCATTCAACCACACTTTTCTTCAGGCCTAGAGTTTTGAAAAATATAAACTGTGGTGCCAATGATTGTGAAATGGAGCGTTGCGCTAGTTAATGCAGGACAGGGTTTTTACACCCCAGCTGTAATCAACTGTCACAGTCAGTCTGCTGATTGAATACGTTTTTCTAATCAGTCACACATTTCTACGTTTCCAATCAACAGACCATTCTCACCAAGAAGGTCCATTTAACCCAGTCAATCCGGGCACGCATCTCTGTCAATTTAGATTTATTTGGCTATTCAAAAATAGCGTGTAGATCTGCTATTTTTGAAAAATCGTGAAAATGTGCGCAAATCTTTGAATGTATATTTTTAAAAGCGAATATTTATAAAATGCTTTGTTCCAGGGACCCCCAGAAGCAAAGATTTGAGTTACAAATGTTCGCTTTAAAAAAGATATATTCAAAGATTTGCACAAACTTTCAAGATTTTTCAAAAATAGCAGATCTACAAGCTCATAGCGCGGCACTCGGTGCCGCGCTATGAGCTTGTATATCTGCTATTTTTCAATAGCCAAAGTGTAAAATAATGCTTTTTTAGCTCAAATCTAAAATAGCAGATCTACAAGCTCAAAGCTTGTAAGCTCATGAGCTTGTAAATCTGCTATTTTTGAATTGCCAAAGACATCTAAAGTGACACAGATGTGTTCCCGCTCTTAATGGGTTAACCACTTAAACTCTCTGAACTTAGTCAACTTGATAGGAGTTGGCTCGGCACGATTCTTTCCCCCTCTACACCAAATCTCTTTTCTGCAAATAACCAATCAAAAAGTTCTTTGAACAGTTGTGTGACCATTGCGAACTTGTAGACCTGCTATTTTTGACAAATGCTGCCCCCTGAATAGGGATGCTACGGTTCGAGTAAATGGTAAATTGTGCATTTATATCTATAGCACCTTTATCCAAAAGCGCTTTACAATATTACATTCATATTCCATCCTCTTTGGGTCCAGTCCTAACCTTAGCAAGGCTGAGAGTTTCACGATCAAAGTGGGTGATGATGTTATCACAAGAAAGGAGGAAATTACCTACCTGGGTTCCATCTTGGAGGCAAACCTCTCCGGTAACAAAAACGCCGAAAGAGTGATCAAAAAGGTCAACCAAACAACACGTTATTTGTGGAAGATTGATCGTCTAGTCAGTAAGAATACTCTGAAAATTCTTGCAGGGGCCCTCATACAAGGTTATTATGATTATGCATGCACTTCATGGTATCACAACACCTCCAAGGCCTTAAAAACAAGGCTCCAAACATCCCAAAACAAACTTGTAAGGCTACTTCTTGGCCTCAATCACAAAACCCATCTAACCCCTGCTCATTTTGCTAGGATTGGATGGCTCAGGGTTGAGGACAGAGTACAGCAACTTGCTATGGGCCTGGTCTTCAAGATACACCACAACATTGGGATCCCCCTGTATTTGTCAAAATACTTCCAAAATGTTAATGAAGTCCATGATCATAACACCAGAGGCAGCTCCACAAATCATGTTCAACCCAGATTTGGCTCAACAAAGGGAATTAACTCGTTCTCATGCTATTCATCAAAAATGTGGAATGCCCTACCAAAAGGAGTAAAGGAGTGTAAAACCCTACTCACTTTCAAAACTGCCCTAAAGATACACCTTCAGGAGGCTGCAATTCAAAAATGGCCCCTGTCTAAGTCTTAACCTAGCCCCCCTGCCCCCCCCTTTTCATTTTTTTCTTTTGTACATATTTTTCACTCTTCATACCAGTAACCTAAACTGATTGTATGACATTCTGTATAGTAGTGTGTATATCTGTCTGTCTCTTATATGTCATCATGATTTGTGTGCATGGGGTTCTCATCTTAAACAAGCTTAGTGCTTAATGAGTCTTCCAGTTGAGTAGACCTTGTATTGTGAATTTGTACTTCCATGTACTGTTATTCTCATGTCTTACTAAATAAAGTACATCAATCAATCAATCAATTCACACACCTGCAGCAAAAAGGAAACATGCAACCTTTTAATCAGGAGCTGCTACAGTCAGTGGAGTAAAGTAACTAAGTACATGTACTCAAGTAATTTAGTCCAATTTTGATGTATTTTTTACTTTACTGGAATATTTCCAATTTTCAGTACTTTAACTTCTACTCCACTACATCTCAGAGGCAAATATTGCACTTTTGCTCCACTACAATAATTTGAAAACTTTAGTTTACTAGTTACTTTGTAGATTTTGATTATTATCACAAAACACACATTAACCACTTCAGCCCAACCATTTGAAAATAGCCGATCTACAAGCTCACAGTGCGTGTGAAATGGGACATTCTGCATAATGAGTACTTTTACTTTTGTACTTTAAGTATATTTTGATACCAATAACTTTTGTACTTTTACTCAAATAAATGTAGAATTCCGGACTTGTTACTTGTAACAAGAGTATTTCTACATTGCAGTATTGATACTTTTACTTAAGTAAAAAAGAAAAAAAAACGATAACCTTCCATTTCCCAAACGGCCGCTCCACCCACAGAGCCACTGCTTTGTTGGGATTACTTCTGCACTGTAATTTTACTCTCTTATTTTTCTGTTTTATTTTCATTTCTTTTGCTTTTTTATTTCCCCAGATGACCTTTTCCTCAAGCATGGCTGAAACGTTGCTTCTAATAAATTGCTTCATGTTACCGTGCACGCTGGCAGTGTGAGGGCCATTTTTATTGTTGATGATGTTGTTCACTCGTTCAGCCTACGCACCTGCTACTACTGCACTTTTAATCTAGGTGTGCAGGTGTACGTTTTTTACAAATATAAAGTACATTGAATTGCCTTGTTGATGAAATGTGCTATACAAACACATTTGGCCTTGCCTTGCCTTTACTAATCCCATGGGGAAAATTCAGTTCCAGCTCGTGCTGCAGCTGATGGCTTCTCAGATGGTCATTATGAGCACTCAGGGGGGAGCTGTCAGGGTTAAGTGTCTGACTCATGGACACTTCAACACATATACTGAGTGGACTTGTATATTCAAAAACATAAATGCAATGTCTTCTTTGGACCCGCTCTTATATACCTATGGAATACATGGGCAAATGGCGGCCCGGGGACCACATGCGGCCCCCCACCTTCACTTAATGCGGCCCACAGGTTAATATCGGAATAATGATATGTTATTGATTTCAGCTGTTACATTCATTTCAGTTAACATAAGTATAACTAAATGGGTTTGAAATTAAATACAAATTTTACTTTCCAGGATTCCAATTCAAAAATAGCAGATCTACAAGCTCAAAACGCGTCGCACTGCAACGCGTTTTGAACGGCTTTTTTTGCTATTTTTGTATGACATAGTATGGCGAAGTACGGCAGTAATTTACGATAAAAATACCCCACATTATACTTTCCTAATTCAGCGAGCATCATAAGAGCGGAGCCGTCAGCACCAAATGAACTCCATTTGTTGCAGTAATGCTTAAATCGATGACGAGAGTGTTCCTGACTGAATTGTGCAATAGCAAACATATGGCTGGTTATTATGACAATTGGACTTAATTACCCAAACAACATGGCCACTGATTGATGAAGTTAATGACTTGAAGTAGGATTTACATTTTCCATCTTCTCATTTTTCATTTTCACTCTACTATACATGTTTGCTTAACCCATTAAGACCGGGAACGCATCTGTGTCACTTAAGATTTCTTTAGGCTATTCAAAAATAGCAGATATACAAGCTCATGTAGATCTGCTATTTTAGAAAAATCATGAAAATGTGTGCAAATCTTTGAATATATATATTTTTAAAGCCAACATTTGTAACTCAGATCTTTGCTTCGGGGGGGGGGGGGTCCCTGGAACAAAATATTTTGAGATAAAAAATACATATAATTTTGGGGGCCCTTGACATGAAAAAGTTTGAGAACCACTGATGTTATAGCAACAAGTGTTTCAGAAAACTGTAAGGATTTAGAAGACATTTTGTAGAATCGGCCTCAGGTCTTAATAGGTTAAATAGTCCAATATGTCTTATAAAACAAACACTGCTAATCTCCCTGACAATAGGTCTCATATCACTTCTCTGCTCGTGTGAATGTATCTTTAACCTTTTGGTAATGAGCTCTGCTCGTTAAAATGCAGCTACTCAGTTCAAGTACTGAGAGTGCCAGGGGCCAATAGGCCTACGAAGTAGCTTAGTTTGGATTTTGTATTCCGATCCTCATCAACAGTCATCAACACATTACATACTGTAATCTAACATTTTTTTCTGGTGGATCGAAAATGTATAGGCTGAAAGTCAAAGCTTATTTATGCCCAATCCTTTGCAGGAGATATTGATATTACTCCTACAGATATTTGTCCACACGTCACGCAAATCGGTACACGTTATCTCTATAGTAATGTGATCAAGACAAATCTGTCCAATTCTTCATATTCCATCAACATTGCTGGCATAACCTACCTGACCTGGCGGAGACCTGTGCTCCGGGAAGCACTTTTTCGAGTTATATACTGTAGGCTATATAATTACTATGGTCTATAAATCCCTCAATCAGCAAGTCTGTATTTCTCCAGAATAATCTGCTTCATACTGTTTGTTTTTTTAATTGTATGACATTTTTTACAATGTTTGACATCCTCCGGTAAACCATTCTTACCACCACCAACAACACTCCACAGACAGATATGCACATGCTCTGCAGAGTGGTGCAAACTATAGGTTGTTTTAAGTCCCTTCTCAGTTCTTACCTTCCCTGAGTCCCCTCCCTATCCTTGAACACTGTATGTATATTTCCAGGTAGTCATGTATTCCTTGCTTTATAAATAATTTGTGTGCAGTTTTAAATTCTACTAGATCTAGAAACTTCAATGTGTTAGACCTTAAGAACAATGCATTTTGTATGCATTGTGGAAGTAGTTAAGTAAAAGTAGCAATACCACACAATGTAGAAATACTCTCTTACAAGTTAGAGTCCTGTATTCAAAATGTTACTTGAGAAAAACTCAAAAGTATTGGCATCACAAGTTACTTTTGTTACTTAAAGTAGCACATGTAAAAGTATTAATTGTGCAGAAATGTCCCATTTCACAACATCTTTTTAACTTCAAAATGTGTCAGAATCAATGGGAAAATAGCAGATCCACAAGCTCACTAGTAGATCTGCAATAATCTCAATCTGAAAAGTAAAATATTTGCCTCTGTGAGGTAGTGGAGTAGAAGTATAACGTATTTAAAAAATGGATATACTCAAGTGAAGTAAAAAATACCTCTCAAGTGGACTTAAGTACAGTACTTGAGTAAATGTACTTAGTTACTTTCCCATCACTGGCTACTACTGATGGAAAGAGAGCACTTAGCTCTCCCCTGGCAATACTTTGCTTTCTGCTTTTATGGCCAAGGTCAGCCTCTGTTAAGCACTTAAACCCCATATGGTTGAGTGGAGTCTCTCAGGGCTCTATACCAGTATATTTTCAGTTACTGTGGGGAAAGCTTTAGCTAGAAAATATTGTTGTGAGATTGTCTATCTCAGGGGTGGGCAACTTTGATGATGGAGAGGGCCACTATATTTCCACACTCACTACAGAGGGCCACATTGCATATACTGTACAGTCGGGCCATTCTATGTCACACAAAAGTAGCAAAAATTGCCGATCTACAAGCTCAAAACGCGTTGCAGTGCGATGTGTTTTGAGCTTGTAGATCTGCTATTTTTGCTATTTTTCAATTGGAATGCTGAAAAGTAACATTTTTATTTAATTTCAAATGCATTTAGTTATACTTATGTTAAAGGTAGGGTAAGTGATTTGCAATTATTAAAATAATTGCAAAATGGGTCTATGTTCTGATAGTGCTCGTTACGTGTCCTGTCCATATAAGGAGTCTCCATGTCTCTCCAGCTCTTTATAAAACAGAAAATGCATTTTCGTTTCAGTTTCAGTTTCATTTCCAATTTTATCCAATCAGGATAGAGAACTCAATCAGGATATAGATTAAACAAGTGAATTTGGAAGTGATGACACTAAGAAATGAGCAGACCAAATTAGAACTGGAACACTATAAAAATAAAGCTTAAAAATGGGTACTTTCTCCTGATTGGCTGAGATTTTGACACCTACCAGAAAATGTATTTTCTGTTTATTAAAGAGCTAGAGAGACGGGGAGACTCCTGTTACTGAACAAACACTCTGTAGCAATGATTACTATCAGAATATAGTGCTTTAACCTTTAAAAAAAATACTTTTTGTTTTAACCCTAAAATATCACTTACCCTAACTTTAACGTTATGAACTTAAATACAAATACATTGGACATAAAAAAGATACATTTTAAACTAGTCATTAAGCTACTAATATAGACTGAAGTAATTAAAGCGGGTCATGTTTGCATGTTTAGAATTGTAGCAGCTGAAATCAATAATATATCAGTATTCCGATATTAACCTGCGGGCCGCATTAAGTGAAGGTGGGGGCCGTGTGTGGCCCCCGGGCCGCCAGTTGCCTATCTATCCGCAACTTTCTGACATGACCTTTGACACGATCTAAATGTCTCAATAGAAGAGCAGGGAGACCAAACACAACCACCCCAATTGTATAAGTTACATTGCAAATTAACATACTCTACCAATACAGATTGGACAAAATTAAATTTTATTAATTTACATCAATTAGTTTGATTATCCACTCAACCCTGTGTTATACTTTGTTGTACAATGGTGGCATCCAAAAATAGCAACAAAAAAAAAGTGCCAATCTACAAGCTCACAATGCCCCCTAGCGAGTGGCAGCAATGATCAATCATGGAATCAAACAAATCTGGCAGAGGATTCACAGGCAGCCGTGTTTGGCGAGCGAGAGGCTGTAAAAGGAGTGGGTGGGGGCCATTTTTCACTTCTTCCAGTGATGCTGAGGTGGGCAGACACACAGCCCGTGATTGAGTGAGGGGGCAGCGGCGGCCTTAAATAAATAGGGAGAAATGGTTGCCACCTCGGCCGTGCCCCCGGCCCCTACAGTGTTGGGATTGTGGAGCGCATTCCTCCTCGCTGCCGTTCCTGTCATGACACAGGCGGCCGCGATGGAAGAAGTAACCCTAACCATAACATTTTACTTGAGTAAAAGTACAAAGGTATCGGCATCAAAATATAAGTATGACTTTTTTTTAAATCCCCCAAATTTTGTTAAATTCTTTTGCGACGTGACGCGAGCTTGGAGATTTTCAAATAGTCTGTTTTTTCAAGTAGGCGAAGCATAAAACATGTCTTTAAGTGGTTAACGTGTTGTTTTGTATTAATAATCTAAGCCTTCAAAGTAAACTGGTAACTAAAGATGTCCAATACTTAGTAGTGGAGTAAAAAGTTACAATAATTTGCCTCTGAGATGCAGTGGAATAGAAGTAGGCCTACAAATTATGTCAAAATGGAAATGCTTTCAAGCAAAGTAAAAGCACCTCGAAATTGTACTCAAAAGTAGAGTACTTGAGTAAATGTACTCGGTTTACATTCCACCACTGGACACAGGCATTCTTGTGCGGCGGGGCCGGCGCGCCCCTCCCCCGACCCCCCAGAGTAAACAGCCGTTCTGAGGTCCCTACTTCAAACGCACAGGGACTTCCCCTCAGCGCTGCTTTAAGACGGCTACTGTGCCCCGAGTCTACCCCCCCCACCGGCTGTCAACGTCGGGTTCGGGGACCACCAGGGGGGCAGTGAGTTGCCAGATGCTGTGAGAGAAACAAGCAACCAGGTCTAGGGAAAACCAGCCCAAAAGAAGCGACTATGGGCCACATTGAGCACTTTAACATATACGTCAGCTATTTGAAAATAGCAGATCTACAAGCTTGTAGATCGGCTATTTTTCAAATAAAATCTTGCGGGGAAATTATAATAAGCAGATCTGGCAACCCTTGTTAAATCCCCAGTGCTTCTATTAACTCAGAGAGTGCACGAATGGAACCAAAGAAGACCCATTTTGTACACTCTCTGAGTTACAGACCCGTATAAGGGTCCATTTAGGACACGCCCTGGTGGGCCCCAGACCCTAATGTTGAGAACCAGTGGTCTACCCCACCCCGAGCCACAGCCCAGTCCCAGGGGAGCCCTGCCTCACAGCGGAGGGGAGAGGCCCCGTAGCACTGTGCTTCTCTCCCTGAGAAATGACTTAACCCTTTTATAGACCTGAGGCCCATTCTACTGTACAAATGTCTTCTAAATCCTAACAGTTTTTTTTGAAAAATATTTTGAAATTTTATATATATTCAAAGATTTGCAAAAAAAAAATCATGATTTTTCAAAAAATAGCAGATCTACAAGCTCATAGCGCTGCACTCGGTGCCGCGCTATGAGCTTGTAGATCTGCTATTTTTGAATAGCCAAAGAAATCTAAAGTGACACAGATGCGTTCCCGATCTCAAAGGGTTAATAGCAACAAAATCAGATCAACCACTTTAGCCATATTTTATACTTAGGCTATTCAGCTCTACAAGATCAAGCTGTGAGCTTGTTGATCTGCTATATATGTTTTTTTTTTTTTTAAGTGCAAAATTGCGAACGATTTGGACACATTACAAAATAAATTATACTAAAAATATTTTCAGATGGGGGTCCGCAGCCCAAAAATATCATCTCAGGGTTCCTTGACAAGAAAAAGGATTGAGAACCACTGCTGTGGCAAGCAGGCACTTTACCCACACGTGGCACTAGTGTGGCAAGGTGGCAAAGAGGCCAGCCAGCGGCAGCACCACAGGCTAAAAATGGCACAGAGGTAGGCGACAGGAACCACGCCACCGCTCTCCAGTGGAAATCTACTGTGCCTGCCCCGGTGGTGTTAATAGCCACCCTCCGACACGCCTCTCCAAAACGCTCGCACTCACATGCCTCTGGGCGCAAGTCAATGGACGGTCATAAGTCACAGTGCTGAATAAACATGCAAGAATGCAACGTAATGATTTTAAGATTAGGTCGAAAAATGCATTCATTCATGGAGCGTGTGTGTGTGTGTGTGTGTGTGTGTGTGTGTGTGTGTGTGTGTGTGTGTGTGTGTGTGTGTGTGTGTGTGTGTGTGTGTGTGTGTGTGTGTGTGTGTGTGTGTGTGTGTGTGTGTGTGTGTGTGTGTGTGCGTGCGTGCGTGCGTGCGTGCGTGTGTGTGTGTGTGTGTGTGAGTGTGTGAGAGAGAGAGTGTGAGAGAGAGAGTGTGAGAGTGGAGGTGAAGGATAATACTACTGTGAAATGTTTGAAATGTTTTTGACGTCTTTCAAAAGACATGACATAATTTACGTGTAAGTGTGTTTCTCAGAAAGGCAAAAACCTTGAGTCTACTCAGCGCAGGAGATTGATTTGTGTGACAAATGTGCCAAACATCTGCCAAGGTTGTTACACATTGTTGGTTGTCGACGTTGTTGTTCCAGTGCCTTTATAAGTGAAGTGTGCGTTCATTCTCTGTTAATTAAACCCTGAGGAAGAGTTCACTGTCGAAACGTTGGTTTCTTTTTAAATAAACGTTTGCGTCGTGGCTAAGAGCTGCGTGTGGCCTCATCCTTTGTCAATACCGTTACCTCATCTCACCTCATCGACACAGGTGTGCTCCCTCCTCTCTGTTTGTTTTGAAAAGTACGATTTTGTGTGAATTTACAGGCCTAATCCTTTTATCTGCAGAGACTAGGGAACAACCCAAGGACTTCAGCAGATTGCTTCTGGGGGGTCCCCGGAACAACATATTTTTGATTTGCGGCCAAATACACATCATTTTGGGGGTCCTTGACATGAAAAAGTTTGAGCACCACTGATATAGAAACATACGTTTTTCAGAAAACTGTTGGGATTTAAAAGACATTTGTAGAATCGGCTTCATGTTTTAATGGGTTAAAACCTTATGGCTGTGGTTCTCAAACATGTGCATGTCAAGTACCCCCAAATTGATATGTACTGTATTTGGCCACAGACCCCCATTTGAAGACCCCCTGGAACCCCTTCAAGGACCCCTGAGGATCCCCGGACCCCACTTTGAGAACCACTGCCTCATAGGAATTGCTGATATCGACAGCGACCGTTGCGATGGTAAATGGTGCATTTAAATAGCATCTTTATCCAAAGAGCTTTACCACTGCCCAATGGCAATCTGTATGAAAGCAATTCTGCACCCTATTATGTGCATTAAAACCTAATCAGATCAGACTTTTCAGTGCAGAATGCATTCAGGAGAGACGAGGCCATGATTATTGTGTACTTACTACTTACTTTTACATCAACGGGCTGAAAACTCTGAGAATTATATTACTTCACAATATCAATCCTCAGAGGGGGATCAAGGGAAGGGAAAAAGGTCCCCCACACTGCCTGGAACTTGCAAAAAAGGATGCTCTTTATTAAGTCGACGTTTCTGTCGTTTGACCTTCATCAGGACAGATGTCTGATGTCCTGAGGTCTAACGCACTCGAGGTCTGAAAAATCTTTGATTTGTTATCAGAGAACCCGTTCTGAGGATGTGCAACTATTTGGTTGTCCTATGCGCCAACCTTTGAGGTGTGCGACTGCCTTCTTCTAAAACTATATCAATCCTACCACTTTTTCAATAGTATCTCTGCACCTCTAGCCAAACGGGCATGTGTATCACTCACACACACATATGCACGTACGTACGCACGTACGTACGCACGTGTGCACGCACGTGTTGCCACTGCTATTAGCTCAGTGGCAACAATGTATTCTCTCTATCTCCCAACATTGATTGGCAACAACCTATTTTTAGGTGAGCATACAGTAAGCCCTTGGCCACAAAGGTAGGTGTATGTATGTACAGTATTCAGCACTACCACTGCTGTTTTTCCTGAAACAACACAAACTAGGGACTGAATGTGATCCTGCTGCGTTTGAAGATATCATCTTTCTTTGACTGCTTAAATAAGTGGATGCTGTGCTTATTATTTATTACCCCGCGACTGTGATGTCATTAAGTCTTTCATGTCCTTATACCAAAAGAAGCTTTTCACCGCTCCAGAGATACAGTACATCAATCTGACAAAGAACGCTATTCAATTCCCATGCCACCACGGGTGGTCCAGTGCTTTGTTCTCTATTGTGTGTGTGTGTGTGTGTGTGTGTGTGTGTGTGTGTGTGTGTGTGTGTGTGTGTGTGTGTGTGTGTGTGTGTGTGTGTGTGTGTGTGTGTGTGTGTGTGTGTGTGTGTGTATATATATATGTATATAGATGCAACGACTTGGAAGTGCAAGTCTTGGATCTCAATTTACAGTAGCTATATGAATGATATTTCCCATTACCACTGCAACACAATTTGCAATAATAATAGCATTTTACTTTCAATTAACTTCAAATAGGTTTGTTTTCGGGAGGCCAGGGGTAATGAGAGTGTAATAATACATCTAAGCTATGTGCTACCTGAGTAAGCATTGCAGGCCCAACACATTCAAAATCGCTATTTTGATAAATGAATGACACAGGCTCACCAATGAATCTCTTCTCTAGCTTGGTGGCTCCAAAATCCCATGAGGTGCCGAGAAGCTGGATTTGATTTGCTGCCCTCAATTTATTTCTTGTCATATAAAGAGGTTTTCTTAGTCCCGCGTGGCACATAAAACTGAGCTTAATTACATCTGGTCTTTGATGACTGAGGCAAACCATTGTTCTTGCAGAGTTTTTATTCTTTCCTCGGACCGCCGACTGGGTTCCAAATGAGCGGGGAGAGCAGCGACAACCAGCCGCCTAATTACCACTGGTTCACCCAGTCAGGGAGGGGAGAATAAATGCTGGACCAGGAAACTCACACGATGGGAGGAGGAGGATTAAAAAGCAGCAGCAGTGCTCTGTATGCGTTCAGTGGGCATCATGCTGCTTCCTAAGATCCGTGTAAACACAGGAAAACTCTGAGCGTGTACAAATGGAACCAAATGCGGGTCTGACACGCCCGGAGTTACACATGGGAATTAAATTAGATTAAAACCTGAGTTTATTGGGGAGGTGTGACTGAGCAGTGTCTGTGTGTGTGTGTGTGTGTGTGTGTGTGTGTGTGTGTGTGTGTGTGTGTGTGTGTGTGTGTGTGTGTGTGTGTGTGTGTGTGTGTGTGTGTGTGTGAGTGTGTGGGTGGGTGGTTGGTTGCGTGCGTCCGTACACACGTGTTTGTGTGTATGCGTTTGTACACAGTATGTGTGTATGTTGCCCGTATACGTGCACACACTCTGTGCCTCCCCCCCTACCCCCCCCCCCCCCAGAGCTTTGTAAGACCCCACAAGTCTCCTGTGGAGTTTAAAGTGCACAATTAAAGGCCAACATTCACCCTCCCGCCGGGCCTCAGATAAAAGCTTTAATAAGGATTTCAAAAACCGTACTCTATTCTCGTTAAGGATGTAATTGCGGTGTGAGTCAGTGGCTCTAAATTATTCGACATAAACGATGACCCGTTCAACAAGGGCCTCTGGAAATATGGACTCCCAGGCTGTGGGCCAAATCTGCCCCTTCAAATAGTGTTTAAATGTTTTTACTCTGTATCTGTACTTAACAGTATGTCAGATGCAACTCCAAGCTCTGAACATAAAAAGCGGATATAAAACAAAATATAAAGATGAATAAACAATACAATAAAATAAGAAATTGTAAAAAAAAAAGAAGTGCAAGATGAAATAAATATGCTAGACAAAAGTCACTATACAATATCACAACACAATACAGTATCTTCGCTGACAAAATAACATTTACGAGCTCACAGTGGATCTATTATATACAAATAATTGTATATAATAGATATAATGTGATGGCTGATTTATGCTGGCACACCTGGCTTGAGTCCAAACTAATTAGACTCTCTCTCTCTCTCTCTCTCTCTCTCTCTCTCTCTCTCTCTCTCTCTCTCTCTCTCTCTCTCTCTCTCTCTCTCTCTCTCTCTCTCTCTCTCTCTCTCTCTCTCTCTCTCTCTCTGAAAACAGCAGGGCTGCATGCACACAGTTAAAACGAGCGTTTTATGGACGCCTTATGCCTTACGTGAGGCATAAGGCTGTTTCAATTCTTATCTGCGCTCTGCGTTGTGCAATGGCTCTTTGCCGTCCTCTCAGCCTCTTTGTGCTGCCTCTTTAGGCGTTTTAAAATCCATGGTAAATCACGGCCTCTTGTGGCTTATTGCTTTAGTAAGCACCATGCTGCTTTGTAGTTATTTTAACCACATGAACCCTAGAGTGTTATCAGGGATTTAGACTTTCTATATTATTGGGTAGTTATTTTTTGTTGCATTGTTGTTTTCTCCAGTCGTTTGAGTGTTGAATGTTTAATGGACCACAATGGAAACAAGCCTCTGGCTTTTCATGTCAACCACTGAACAAAGAAAATATCGTTTTGATCATTAATTCAGGAAGGTAGAGCGGGAGGTGAGACAAAGGAGAACAGAAAGAGAAAAGGCGGCATTAACCACATCAGCCCTACAGTCCCGACAGTTCTGTGGCCAACATTCTGTAAAAAAAATAGCCGATCTACAAGATCACAATGCGTCGCAACTTGTGGATCGGCTATTTTCGGCGAAGAGATTTAGTGTATAGGGAAAAAAGGAGCGGACCAAGTATGGAGCCTTGGGGTTTAAGTGGTTTTAGCTGTGTTATAATATTGTTCAAATTACACACAAAAATTCTCTCTCTGATCATGATTTTGAAATGCGTTCAACTTTATCTATACATTCACAAAACCTCTGTCTGTCTTTATGTGTGTACCTGTGTGTCTATGACTGTCCCAGGCTGTACCAAACCACCTCAAACTTGACATAATAATCCATAATCGACAGTTTTCGAAAAACTAAAAACCACGAATATCAATCGGTTCGTCCGTGCGTCTGTGGAGGACGCATTGAATCTCTGTGTTTGGGGGTGTAAGCATTGGCTTACCTGATTGGCCAGCCCGAACCGAACCATCGACTTCAGGGATTGGCCGAGCTTTGCGTCATGTTTATGCCGCTGCGCCAATAAGTGGCAGCATGTATACCATAGAACTATATTCTATGCCAGTGGTTCCCAGACCTTTTAGGCTTTTCAACCCCTTCTACATACCAACTGGGCGGATGCACCCCCAATCCTTAAACATATGGCCAATTTATATAGCCACATTGAAGGCATCAAACACGCACAAATAATGAGAACACAAAAATGTGCATATTTGAATTAAACTGAAACTACAATGTAACAAAGTTTCAATTAATTGCGACAAGGTTACACACAAGCAACGTTTATTTGTAGAGCACATTTTCTGCAACACGGCAATTCAATGTGCCTCATTGGCAGAGAGCCATCATGAGAAAGTGCTGTCATAATTAAGCCACATTAAATGGCATTCATTCAAATGACTGAAATTGCAGCTGAAGTGCGTTTTGGGTACACTAATTGACTTGTACACTAATTGACTTATTAAAATGTACGTTTTTAATTTTGAATTAAACCTTTACCAAAGTAAGTGTACAAAGGAATTGTTTTAATTGCATGTTTTTACTTCATGAAAAATCCCATTAGAAAAAAAAGACAATGTAATGGTGTAACTATTACACCCATTAAACTACCATTAACTTTCTATTCTCACGCGCCCCCTAGAGGCAGCTCAAGCACCCCAAGGGGTGCACGCACCCCACTTTGGGAATCAATGATCTATGCCCATGTACGTCATCAACGCGGCAGTTTCTGACGACATCAGGGATCCCCATATGTCCATATTTAGTTGATAGATCGTATGGTGGTCAGTGTTGCCAGATTCTGTGAGAGAAACAAGCAACCAGGTCTAGGAAAACCAGCCCAAAAGAAGCGACTATGGGCCACATGAGTACTTTAACACATTGACTGCCAATCGCGTAGATCTACGCGAACCTATTTAAAGCCGCCACGTGCCAATCGTGTAGACCTACGCGAAGTGGTGTTTTTATTTTTTTATTTTTTTAAGTTCACATTTTTTTCACTTTCGATACGGCACATTTCATTGTAGCACCACCGGAAACGGAATTATCCGGGATCCGGTTTTGCCGATCCCATCGGCCTCCATTCTAAAGCGGACACTAAAACGCCATTTTCTCGGTTGTAGTTTTTCTCGTCGCTGATCGCTGTTTAACATAAACTGTTGTAACTACAAGATGGCGACTGGGTTTTTGACGGGGATTTCACTGGGCGACGCAGTCGGATCGCCGCTGTGTTTACAAACAGTTTTATGCTAGATCTAAAGGGATTTAACGAATAAAACAAAAAAACAACAATAAAACGCTGGCACTGGTGAGTACATGTTAACATGTACCGGTACATCAGCTATTAAAAAAAAAAAAACAAGTACGACGGGTATTGCATAAAGGACGTGGGGCATGCATTCACAACTTGCATCGTTCCTGACTTGCATCATTCCCGAGTAGGTCTGTGCCCACGGGTACCACACTGGGTACAGCAAGTAGTCTGACAACAGGTACAACAGGTATTGTATATAACCGGGTGGGGCATGCATTCCCAATTTGCATTGTTTCCGATTCACATCGTTCCCGACAGTAGGCCAGTGCCCAAAGGGCATCAGTCTAGTTCTACTCACGGTATTGACCACATTTCATGCCTGCATCGTGGTGAAAACATGGAGGGTTATTTAAGGAGATGAGTTACAGTACATGTGTGTTGATTGCTTATTATTTGGAGCAGTATCAGTATCACAGTAAAAACATGTATTGCACTGTCACAGCACTTATTTATCCTTACAAGATCAATCAGGTCAATCTTTATTATTATTATATTTACTGAATGTGGTTGTCTTTCTCAAATCTAAGTGAATAATGTGTACCTGCCTGTCAGCTGTGACCCAAAAAAACAGCATCACTGGTCCGAAACAACTCTTTTAATGTAGAGTCAAACAACTTCTGCCTTATCACACTTCTTTGCAGTGAGTGTACTGTATGTGTGAGAGAGTGCAAGGTTGTGAGCGCGCGAGAAAGAGAGAGAGAGGGAGAACGAGAGAGGGGGAGAGAGGGAGGGAGAGAGAGAGTGAGTGAGAGAGAGATATACAGCACTTCTCATGCAGACAAAGGAAGGTCTTGTTTTTCAGTTGGTCAGTTGCAACATGCTGTAAGTAGTAAAACTTAAGGTTCATTCATGGCTGGCTGAACTGGTTCTTTAGAAGAAATGCATTTATTTGGGCTTCCATATATCAGCTGTGGGTTTCCCGCATAGTTTCAGGGTTTGCTCTTTCTTATACTCTTTCTTTGGCAGAACAAAAACATTCAACGCTGCATTGTTAAATAAAAGCACAAAAGCCAAATGAGAAACTGAAAGGCACTGCACCTCATCCCAATTTTCCACTCTCCTTAATAGCAAGTGTTGAATGGATGCTGGAGTGAGTAGAATGGAAACTTTGAAAAATATACAAAGAATGTTGGGCTATTGCACAGCTTAGAATGTGTGCGTGTGTGTGTGTGTGTGTGTGTGTGTGTGTGTGTGTGTGTGTGTGTGTGTGTGTGTGTGTGTGTGTGTGTGTGTGTGTGTGTGTGTGTGTGTGTGTGTGTGTGTGTGTGTGTGTGTGTGTGTGTGTGTGTGTGTGTGTGTTTTTTAACCTCAAATGTGTTTTTCTCTGCGTTTTCCAAACACACACAAATAAGCAACAGAAATTGTGCAGGTTTGACTGTCATTGTGAGCAGAGGAGGAATAACATCAAGGGAACGATTTGAAATTGTTATTGTACTCTTGAAAAACAATTTTCTCCAGTTTCATTTGAAGTCAAATTTGATAATTATAGTGAATGGGGTTACTTTGAAGCTACGGTAGGATGTCAATATAAAGAGCTTTGTAGTTCTTAGGAGCACACATGAGAGAGAGTACACAAGTACACATAGTACCAACAGTGTTGCCAACAGTGCCTTGAAATACAGAATTGTCCCGTATTTGGAAACTAAAAGACGTATCCCTTAATGAACTGATAAGAGACACACTTTGTTCATTATTTTTTGGGAATCAATCAATGACATCACATCAAGTTCACACAGCTCAGGTTGTTAACCACTTGCACCCTGGACCAGAGTTGAACCGCCTTTTCTGTTTACACCAAATCTCTTTGTCAACAATTGCCGTTCTACAAGATCACAAGCTCGCAATCGCAGGCTCACGATCTTGTAGATACAAGCTCACGATCTTGTAGATTGTGAGCTTGGAGATCTGCTATTTTTGGCAAACGTTCCCCCCAGAATGTGGATGCTGGGGTTCAAGTGGTTAATATAATATACAAAAACTGTACATATACAGTGAGATTTTATCTTTATCTGGGCGGCCCTTATTTTTCTTGGAAATAAGGGCCGCCCGGCCGGGTGTCCCTTATTTGAATTTGGGATAGTTGGCAACACTAAGTACACATGAACCACAAACTGGACTGGACTGACAACTCTGAGACCCTCTACAGCAGTGTTTCCCAAACAATGGGTCGGGGGCCTATTTTTGGGTCACACAACGACTTTTATGGGTCGCGGTTCGCGGGTACTTAATTTTTTTTCTCCTGCACAGGCTGAACTTTTTTTCCCACTGAGCTACTGTAATAGAGCCTGCCTGCTTGCTCAGGGGAGACTTTGACGTTCAGGGGAGATTTTGACATTTAGGCAGGACCCCTCCCATACACCCTATAAAGAGCTATTTATGATTAGGAGCACATTCAGTCGCAGACTCATCCTCCCCTGGCACAAAAAGCCACTTGGACGGTCCTTTGTTCCAGTGGTGGAAAGTAACTAAGTACATTTACTCAAGTACTGTACTTAAGTAAAATGTTTGAGGTACATTGACTTTACTGGAGTATTTCCAATTTGCAATACTTTATACTTCTACTCCACTACATCTCAGAGGCAAATATTGTACTTTTACTCCACTACAATTATTTGAACACTTTAGTTACTGGTTACTTTGTAGATTTGAATTATTATTACAAAACATACATTAACCACTTCAGCCCTATACACATTTGGGCCATTTAAAAATAGCCAATGCTCACAATGCGTCACGATGCAACGCATTGTGAGCTTGTAGATCTGCTATTTTCAAAAAATATATATATATATAAATAAGTTGTGAAATTGGACATTCTGCATAATGAGTACTTTCTACTTTTAGTACTTTAAGTACATTTTGATACCAATACTGTTGGAATTCCTGACTTTTACTTGTAACAGAGTATTTCTACAATGCAGTATTGATACTTTTACTTGTTTGTTTTTTTTCAAAAAACTGTTTTTGTCTACAGAAATAAATCATGTTTTCCTGCATCCCGTAATTATTATTGAAGCCACTTTTCCCTCAGTTTTAGATTTATGGGGACATTATTTATAGGATTGCTGCTCCATCAATTTTAAAGTGCCTCGACACTGTGTACCATTCTGCCCTGAGATGGGTCACTGGTGACAGTTATGGTACCCATCATTGTTATGTTACACTATGTGAACACAGGCTTCTCTTCTCAGTCTGAGAGGCGTGATAAGCACTGGTTTCTGTTTATTTTTAAAACCATTTCAGGAATGCTCCCCCTTATCAGGCCTGGAATTTCGTCATTTTAGGGGCAAGGCCACTTGGCCTTTGGTGTTGACCATTTTTTTGCGGGCACAAATGCCAGGACAGGAAGGCCATCAAATAAAACAACATTTTAGTCCATTGAAATAATTAATTGAATTTAAGGGTTAAGGATGATTTTAAATTGAATATGTAGACTATCTGCAAGTGAAATAAATAAATTATGGTATTTACAATCTGATCCATAATCAGCCCTGCACCAATCAAAGTTACTGGATTGGTTTAACCAATTACCTCAATTAAGACCTGAGACCGATTCTTACTTATGTCTTCTAAATCAGTTTTCTGAAAAACGTATGTTTCTCTATCAGTGGTTCTCAAACCTTTTCATGTCAAGGACCCCCAAAATAATACGTATTTGGCCGCCGACCCCCAACTCAAAATATGTTGTTCCAGGGACCCCCCAGAAGCAAAGATTTGAGTTTAAAATGTTCGCTTTAAAAGAATATAAATATACTAATTTGCACACATTTTCTCGATTTAAAATAAATAGCAGATCTACAAGCTCATAGCGCGGCACTCGGTGCCGCACACACATGTGTTAATGGGTTAAGGATGGGGACTCAGGGGAGTTAAGAATTCAGAATCTCAACAAAAGACACTGGAGTCTACATGACAAGAAAGAGACACTGGTGTCTACATGACAAGAAAGAGACACTGGTGTCTACATATCGACAAGAAAGAGACCAAGGAGAAAGTGCTACAGTCAGCTGGGGCATTAAGGCCAGTACTGTGGCCTCAGGGCATGACATTTTTTTGTGCGGCACAAGGCCAAACTGAGGGGCAACGATGGCCATGGCCTTCGTGGTGGCCTCCCTGAAATTCCTGCCCTGCCGCTCATATTTGTTCTATGTTGGATCAGAACCCTAGTCCCTACCAGACCCGCTCGAGTGACTTCCTGATGCTCACGGTTCCTTTTGCTCAGACAGAGCTATAGGCGAGGCGGCATTTTCTCTCAGTGCTCCATCTGCTTGGAATGAGCTCCAGAAGTCCTTAAAGATCAGTTCACTTCCTTCTTTCGATGAATTCAGGGCAATGGTTTCCAACACCTTATTCAAGATTGTAACTGCTTTATTACATTGTTTTGGTTTATCCATTTTAGTTTTCTGAGTATTTTAGATTTTTGAGTATTTTCTGTCTTTAGATTCATGTATTTTAATTATTTCTGTGTAGTGTGTATGAATGACTCTACCCGTTGGGTATTGTGTTCTGTATCTCGGCTACATTGAAAACGAGGGCCTGTCCCTCAACTGAACTCCAAGTAAGAAATAAAGGTGATGATGATGATGATGATGACAGCGTCATATTGATGACATCAGGGGCATGAAAAGGACACAGCCAGCCAACCAGCCAGCCAGCCAACCAGCCAACCAGCCAGTTGTGGAATCTCAGTTCCGGGAAACTGATATCCTATCATCCTATCAGTTTTCTGAAAAAAGGTATGTTTCTATATCAGTGGTGCTCAAACTTTTTCATGTCAAGGACCCCCAAAATGATATGTATTTGACCGCCGACCCGGGACCCCATCTCAAAATATTTTGTTCCAGGGACCCCCCAGAAGCAAAGATTTGAGTTAAAAATGTTTGCTTTAAAATAATATTTATATTAATTTGCACACATTTTCTCGATTTTATAGCCAAAGTGTAAAATAATGCTTTTTAGCTCAAATCAAAAAATGACACAGACGCGTTCCTGGTCTTAATGGGATAAACTGAAGATGATGGCCAATGTTGATGATAATTGATAGTTGATAATACAAATTTAAAATAATAATATCGTATGGTGTCGATATGGCGATCCCAATATCGTGTATCGTATTGTATCGTGAAATGTGGGTATCCTGAGACTCCTAGTCCTCTGTGATTGCAATGTGTGCATGCGCTGTGAACACATCACCTACACAAATCAATCTACTATCGAATGGGTTCAAAATAGCAGGGAAAGCTGAAAACAATCTCTTTGTAGTACAGTACAACATGTTCACTCTATTTTCCCTCATCTTTAAAATGTTTGTGCTTTTTACACACAAAAAAAGAAAGGAATTGTTTGCTGATGCAAGAGGGTAGCCACACATTGGACATAAGCCCACATGCAAGAATTTTAAGTATTTTGGCTGCCTTACTCGAGCTAGCTGGCAAACCGTGGGCAGAGATGGAAGGAGAAAAAAAGGAAAGGGAATCTTCCAAAGCACTTCCTGCTCGGGCTGCCATGTGACATAGCGACTGGATGATTCACAGCAAGCAGTGGTGGAAAAAGTACTCGAATTCTTTACTTAAGTAAAAGTACCACTACTGCAATATAGAAATACTCTGTTACAGGTAAAAGTTCAGAATTAAAAATGTATTGGAGTAAAAGTACAAAAGTATTGGCATCAAAATGTACTTAAAGTACCAAAAGTAAAAGTAGTAAAATGTTTGAAAATAGCAGATCTACAAGATCACAACGCGTCGCGATGCGACGCGTTGTGAGCTTGTAGATAGGCTATTTTCAAATAGCCTATGTATAAAATAGGGCTAAAGTGTTTAATGTATGTTTCATAATATCATAATTTATATCTGAAAAGTAACTAGTAACTAAAGTTTTCAAATAATTGTAGTGGAGTAAAAATACAAGATTTGCCTCTGAGGTGTAGTGGAGTAGAAGTAAAAGTATTGGAAATTGGAAATACTGAAGTAAAGTACAAATACCTCCAATTTGTACTCAAGTACAGTACTTGAGTAATTGTACTTAGTTACTTTACACCGCTGGATTTTTGTGATACAGAATATTGCTCAACACTCCTGAGGTCTTTTCCATCCTCCTGTCCAGGCCAAGAGCTGCTAATTATCACCAGGTTTGAAATGGAAAGAATTCATCAGAAGCATTCAAGGTTCGTGCTTCTGACAACATGAGGCAATGTGGAAAATATCTCTTTAATCTGCTTTTTCATTGTGCAAAGAGAAAGGCTTCGGTTTCACGCCACCACACAATGTCAACCATATCACACGGCAGCCATTTTTGCTCTTACATCAGTGGTTTTCAAACATTTTTGTGTCAAGGACCCCCAAATGTATACGTATTTGGCCGCGGACCCCCATTAAAAATTATTTTGTGCCAGGGGCACAAATAGCAGAAATAGCGGACATAATCTCACACTGTGAGATTTCTGCGATTGTGAGATTTCTGCTATTTTCTAATAGCTAAAATACAAAATAGGGCTTAAGCGATTGTGCTGGGGACCTCTGGAAGCCCCCGAAGGACCCCTGGGGGTCTCCGGAACCTGCGTTGAGAACCACTCTTTTATACGTCATACTCGGTTGGTGATTGAGTATGATGATAATTGACGCTCTCGGAATATCCGACTATTAATAGAGATGTTATGGCTCATTTGAGGTTCATTTTCTATGTTGAGTATTTGATGGGTTCAGTCTTCCCACCCAGAGGCAGGCAGGCAGACATACACACACACACACACACACACACACACACACACACACACACACACACACACACACACACACACACACACACACACACACACACACACACACACACACACACACACACACACACACACACACACACACACACACACACACACACACACACACACACACACACACACACACAAACACACACACCTAATTAAAACATTTAAACGAGGTACTTACTGAAAATTCGAAAGAGCCACCTCTGTTACCCACGCCAACTGAAGGCCAGATAATCTTAACGTTTTAATAACTGCAAATTGCTTTTTTCCTATCAGCAAATAGCCTCCTTTACACCCATAGCACCGCCGGCACTATTTGTGATTCAAAATGCATAACAAAGTTGTTAATGTTTTTTTATGAACTCCATGTCAAATTAAATGATGTTTGTATTAACCCTTTAAGACCTGGAACGCATCTGTGTCACTTTAGATTTCTTTGGGCTATTCAAAAATAGCAGATATACAAGCTCATAGTGCAGCACCGAGTGCCGCGCTATGAGCTTGTATGTCTGCTATTTTTGAAAAATCTTAAACTGTTAGGATTTAGAAAACATTTTAAAGAATCACCGCAGGTCTTAATGGGTTAATGGCTTTATCATTCAGCGTGCAGTTACAAGGCAATTAAATGACCGCAAAAAAATCCATTAGCATTCTTCAGAGACATGGCGTTATCACCACAGCTCTAGCTGCAGAGGGAAAGTGGTGCTCCACACGCCATCTGTGTGTCATTTTTAGATTTCGTTGGGATTTATTTTTTGGCGGACATTTGTAACTCAAATCTTTTCCTCTGGGGGGTTCCTGGAACTCAATCTTTTCCAAATGTAAATATAATACATATAAAATAAAAATATATAATCCAAGATTTTGCCACGATTTTTCACGATTTTTCAAAAATAGCAGATCTACAAGCTCATAGCGCGGCACTCGGTGCCGCGCTATGAGCTTGTATATATGCCATTTTTTTAATAGCCAAAGAAATCTAAAAATGACAGACAGATGCGTTCCCGGTCTTAATGGGTTAATTAAAAGTAGCAAAAGCCGCAATATTAAAATACTGTTACAAGTAAAAGTCCTGTATTTAAAATTGTACTGGCATCAAAGTATACTTTAAAAAAAATTAAAAGTACTCTGAAGATAGATCTACAAGCTCTAATAGATCAGTTATTTAGAAGTATAGAGGTGTGAAATAGGGCTTATAATTGGTATACTGTATGTAAACTGGACATGCTCAAGTAAAGTCAAAGCACAGTACCACATTATTTTCTTTTACTTTAAGTACAGCCCTGGAAGTAAATGTAGTTAGTTACTTTCCACCACATAATTTCATCATACTTCCCGCAACAGTCAAGGCTGTGATTAACCTCACACGGTCCTTTTCTCTTCTCTCTGTCAGTGTTGAGCAATGAGCTCTGTGCACAACTCTTACATAACGAGGAGCGAAATATCATTCGGTGCCGTCGGGCAGAAACCTCTTATCTCCAGATTTTTAGGTTTTGTGTTTTGTCGTAAATTAATGCCCTTTCTTGATCATACTATCAGCGTCGCACAAAAGCAGCAGATCGACAAGCTCGACGAACGCGGTCGCAAAGCTTGAAACTAGATAATAAAGAAATTGGGACTCTTCCTTACTTTCTTCACAGGTTTTACCAATGATACTAATGAAGGCTCTGTTCCATTTAGTGTTGCTCAGTGGTTCTCAAAGCTTTTTAATTGCAAGGACCCCCATAACTCTGAGGGTGTACGAATGGAACCAAATGGACCCTACACCCTCAGAGTTACACACATGCACAGCCAACATGCACAATATCAGCACCCTGACTCTTATCTGTTTGACCAGAATGGAACAGAGCCTTAATTAGTATCATTGGTAAACACCTGTGAAGGAAGTGAAGGAATATTTCTTTCCAACATGGCTGCTGTGCATAGAGCCTATTGGAACACAGGTTCTTTATCCCCCCATGTCCTGAAAAGTAAGGGTTTTTGGACATACAAGGTTTCTGCCACCCACAGCGACGTTTTAATAACAGCGATATCAGAGCACTGTGTCCCAAAGCGCTCTTTCTGTGGGTGGTAATGCATTATTAATGTAACAAGTTGTCTTTTCTAAAGTGTTCACTTTACACCGGAGAACGGATTTAGTTTGTATTCTTTTAACTGCAATAGCCTGGGGTGTGTAGCTGCAGTGTTCAATAAAAAAAACAAGTGTTTTACATGTACTACTGCCAACTTTATTAAAGGATTTATTTATTATCTGCTGAAGTGATTTTTACCTGTGGTATTGCCAACTTTTTATCATTCTTTTTACCAGCTTGTGTGAAGCACAAGCTGGTCTATATTCAGTGACCTTTTCATCACTTTCTTGTCACTTTCTCATCATTGGCTAACCTTTAAGTCAATGGGGAGTCGGCAATGCCTTCCCATACTCTGAACGGGCGTAAGAGCGTCGTTACTGACTGAGTGACTGATATGAATCAGTCAGCGCAACACGTTCACCCGAACGTCCTCTCAGGCTATGGCATCACAACTGCCGACGCTACATAAAGAGGGAAATGTACATCAGTTGGTTAAATAATCTAAACATGTTTCATTTGATTGATGAATGGCCCGAACAAAACGGTTCACCGAGAGCACCCCTCCCCCATCTGACCACGTTGTCAGCGGCCTGTCTGATACAATACCCTAGTTAAATTATTGGATTGTTAGAAACTCTTGCAGCCACAATGATCGGCGCTCAGATCAGGATTATATTACATAAAAATGACTAGATTAATAAGAATGAAATTCACTATGTACGTGTTCAAATGAGTTGATTATGGTATTTACAACTGCAGTTTTTATTAGAAGCTTAGTAGTTGTAAGTTATTTTAGTTTATGTTTACAGTTAGATTGTTTGTACCTGTAACGAGAGCATGAAATAAATCCACTACTGAGCTTTAGATGTGAAAGGCAATGGTAATGTTTAGTAAGATATATGAGTCCTTTAGCTTGCCACAAGCTATTATAAAATGAAAATGACTGTCATTTCTTGTTTTCTAATTGTTTTATTACATACAGAATTATCATTATTATAATGTTGTTGTATTGTATTGCTGTTAGCACAGTCTTGTGGAACAAGCCGTACCAACAGTTTGCGCTTTGTACCTGCATGAGTGAGTAACAAATGAAACCCTCTTGAATCTTGTTCACTAAATAGTGTCTAAAAAAGACCGTATTAACTGTTGCTCAAAGACAAAAGGCTGGTGTCCATAGAATTAACCCATTAAGACCAGGAACACATCTGTGTCACTTTTTGATTTGAGCTAAAAGCATTATTTTACACTTTGGCTATTCAAAAATTGCGGATCTACACAGAGTGCCGCGCTACAGTGTATGAGCTTGTAGATCTGCTATTTTTGAAAAATCGTGAAAATGTGTGCAAATCTTTAAAGGAGGAGTTCACCCAAAAAATGACTTAGTTTCTATCAATGACACCCCATGAAGCCTTGATTTCATGGATTTATTTTTGTTTTTGTGGCATTCCTCCTAAGACAATAATTTGATGACCGTGTGTATTTCCGGTAGGAGACACAAATAATCTACTTTGTGTCTCCTACCGGATACATTAGCCGGTAGGAGACGGGAATCAAATTATTAGCTTAAGAATGCGACAAAAACAAAAAAGAATCCATGGATTCAAGGCTTCATAGGGTGTGCAATTGATAGAAAATAAGTCATTTTTTGGGTGAACTCCTCCTTTAATATATATATTTTTAAATTTAACATTTTTTAACTCAAATCTTTGCTTCTGGGGGTCCCTGGAACAAAATATTTTGAGATGGGGGGCCGCTGCCAAATACATCCTTGACATGGGTCCTTGACATGAAAAAGATTGATAACCACTGACATAGAAACATAGGTTTTTCAGAAAACTGTTAGGATTTAGAAGACATTTATTTAGAATCGGCTTCAGGTCTTAATGGGTCAAGTAGAATGACTCTAAAAACTCTATGGCAGGGGTTCCCAAACTTTTTCAGCTCGAGACCCCAAAAAAAAAAGAGTTTCAAAAATAGAGAACGTACGTATGATGAACTTTATAGGTCTCAAGTGGTTAACAGTGTATATTTGTTCTGCTAGCTGTGTACAAAGAAAATGGTATTGCCTGCATCTAGACATAATACCACACTAGATTACAGACAGTAAAGTCAGCCCAGGCTAACTCAAATCCACGAGCACAGCACAGCTCAGTTTCAAACACACAGCTGTTGGTGGTCCGGGGGGGGGGGCTTGTTCAAGGCACCTCAACAGTGGCTGCTGTTGAGGGGAGTAGAGTGTTTTTTACCTCTCAGATTACGCACGGCTAAAACAGTCCTGCTGGCATATCCGCTAATCCCAGATCATATGGGCATGTCTTGATGTCACTACTGTATATCATTATCAGTGGTGGAAGAAGTACTCGGATGTTTTACTTATAGGTAAAAGTAGCAGTACCATAATGTAGAAAAATACTCTCGTTACAATTAAAAGTCCTGTATTAAAGATTTGACCTGAGAAAAAGTATAAAAGTCTTGGCATCAAAAAATGCGTACATAGCACCAAAGCAAAAGTACTAAAAATGTGAAACTAGCTGATCTACAAGCTCACAACGGGCATGTAGATTGGCTTTTTTTCCCGAATAGCCAAAGTATAAAATAGGGTTTAAGAGGTTCATGCATGTTTTGCAATAATACTTTAAACCTTCAAAGCAGCATAATTGTAGTGTCGTAAAATTTGGCTCTGATATGTCATGGAGTAGAAGTATCACAAAAAGGGAAATACTAAAGTAAAGTAAGTGTACCTCAAAATTGTACTTGAGTAAAGGTACTTAGTTACTTTCCACCACTGATTATCATCCAATAGCATTCATGAACAATACCAACAAGTGTCAAATTATAAACATGCAGGTTTCCTACTCAGACAGAAAGAAGGGTCTTTGTAAACACGACCAGCTTCACCGTGGAAATCTAAAGGATTTCAGATGTCACTGTCAGCTCTATATAAATGAGTCCAAAAGCATTGAACCTGTGCTAAGAGCAGACAGCTGATTTAATTTAAGTAAGGACCCAAGAGTCCACAAATCAATTGTTAGAGCCCTGTCTATTGTTGCTGTCGGGGAGAAACCTCGTATCTCTATACTAAATCAATGCAATACATTGTCATATCACAGTGTCACACAAAAGTAGGAAAAATAGCCGATCTACAAACTCACAATGCGTAGCGAGCTTGTAGATCTGCTATGTTTGCTATTGAAGTGAAAGTGGTTGGTTAAATGTGTCTGTGGGTTTTATAAATATTAAAGCAATGAAAGGTATTATCAAGAGCTTTGTGAATAAATAATAACTACATCGGAACACAGGTTTTTTTCTTTTCTCCGGTTTCTGAAAAGTACGTTTTGGCAGTGGTGGAAAAAGTACCGGTATTTTTTACTTGAGTAAAAGTATCAATACCACAATGTAGAAGTTCTCTGTTGCAAGTAAAAGGCCTGTGTTCAAAATGTTACTTGAGAAAAAGTACAAAAGTATTGGCATCAAAATATACTTAAAGTACCAAAAGTAAAAATACAAAAATCTACAAGCTCACAACGCGTTGCGATGTGATGCGTTGTGAGCTTGTAGATCTGCTATTTTCAAATAGCCTATGTATTAAGTAGGGCTAAAGTGGTTAATGTGTGTTTTATAATATAATAATTTATATCTACAAAGTAACTAGTAACTAAAGTTTTCAAATAATTGTCGTGGAGTAGAAGTAAAAGTATTGAAAATGGGAAATACTCCAGTAGAGTAAAAATTCCTCAAAAGTGTACTTAAAGACGGGGTGCCGTGATTTTCAGTGATTCCCCCCCCCCTAAAACATAATCATCAGGTATTATGGTTATACTAGGAGGAAGATTTTTTCAAAAAAGTGTACAGAAAGTGTTAAAATTATATTTTTATGTGGACACGCCTCCAGTTCATTAAGTATACCTGGTTCTCACCTTAGCACCTCCTCCACCACCTTAGCACCACCCACCTGTCCTAGTCCCTCCTCCTCCTCATGCCCACACCTGTTGGGTTATGATAATGAGGGGGAGGGTATGTTTTTACTGTGTCACTAAAGCGCTGTTTTTCTATTGGCACGTTTGACCCTCAAGGTTTCAGCCTCCAGGTAGAAACTCAAATAGTCAGAGAAGACATAAAACACCATAAAAACACCACCAGGGGGGCTTAATGAAGTTCTATCAACCTCATAGACACATGAAAAACAGAAAAAGTGCAAAACCATGGCACTACCTCTTTAAGTACAGTACTTGAGTAAATGTACTTAGTTACTTTACACCACTGAGTTTTGGACATCACAGTACTAGGTGTCCACCTGACAGCGATGCTACGTTGAATTGGTAGCTGATACCTAATTGGGATTCAGAGCTCATGCAGGTTGAGGGCTCCTAACAGCCTTCCCTCTGCCCTTTTTCTCTCTCTGGTTCCTGCCTCAGAGACATGTTTGTTTCATTGCTTTGTATCTGGTCTGCACACACACAACATTGTTATTTACCGACTTCAGGCAACATACAGTATCGCCACACACATACTGATATTACACCTGCCATAGCTTTGTGTGTGTTAGTATTCATTCATTGCAGTGTTGCCCCTCCCCCGAAATTCAAGTCAAGTACTTTTTATCTTACGTGCCAAATCCAAACAGAAGTTAACCTCATACAATTTTAAGTTATCTAACTTGACACATCACAGGTATGATTAACGCATTAAGACCTGAGGCCGATTCTACATTTGTTTTCTAAATACTTTTTTTTTTTACATACAAAATGTAAAAAGATTATTAAAAGAATGAAAAAATATATTTAAAAAAATGAAAACATATATTTAAAAAAATATATATATAAAAACTTAATAAAAAGATCTTGAAAAGAAGAAAGAAAAAAATATATATATATAAAAACGTAATAAAAAGATCTTGAAAAGAAAAGAAAAGAAAAGAAAATATATATATAAAATATTTTAAAAAAAACATATCTCAAAATATGTTGTTCCAGAGATCCCCAGAAGAAAAGATTTGAGTTACAAATGTTCGCTTTAAAAATATATATATTCAAAGATTTGCACTAAACTTTCACGATTTTTCAAAAATAGCAGATATACAAGCTCATAGCGCGGCACTCAGTGCCGCGCTATGAGCTTGTATATCTGCTATTTTTGAATAGCCCCAAAAAAAATCGTAAAATGACACAGCTGCGTTCCCGGTCTAAAAGGATTAAATGGTTGTACGGTTGACAAGTGTCAGTTCAGTCTATCGTCAGGCTCATACTGTGTATGTGGTTCAGTATGTTTGTGCCACGTAAACTCCTAAACATTACAGCAACCAAATATAAAAAATGTGAGGCAAACTTGTGCTATTGACTCCCCCACAGCGGCCCATTAACGTCCATCAACGTTTTCTGTAAGTAAGGATGCAAGGATGATTAATAACCTTTTTAATTTCTAACAATTTCAGCGCCCTCCCAAATGCAAAACAAAAAGACCCTGCAAAATCCATCACGGGTTCATGTAATTTCTAACCCTGGGCATACCCCCAATTCTATTCATCTCTATGCTACACTCCATTATCCTCTGAGACAAAGCGGAAGAGGGGGCAGAGAGGTACACGGACCAATCATACTGCGGGAACAATAGGCCGATCATATTGTGGGAACAATAGCTGAATGACGGCCCTGACAAATGGGGGAGTAGGCAGGAATTAATTACAGTAGCTCAATGGCTGACTTTACAACTGTGTTGTGGAGCATTTCAGAGTGGTAAACTACCTCCCCTCTATATACCCAGTGGTGGAAAATCACTGAGTACATTTACTCGAGTACGGTACTCTCGTTTACTTGTAAGTTACAAGTAATAACTGACTGCTTTTATATTATGGTATTGTGCTCCTTTTACTTAAGTATAAAGACAAACTGTCAGCACTCCACTGGTGGTGCTGCTCCAGCTCATCTCAAGCTGTTTGAACGGCTCATCAATATCCTGCCATGCCTCCTCACCGTCTGAATTATTTACTACTACACCATACCCGGTGAAGGGCGCAGGCGAAAGTAGTTGCAAACTTGGGGTTATTGCACGTCCTGTTCCCCCCCCCCCCCCCCCGTGCGTCCCGTCGTGGCGCCCCCCCCTCCTCCCCCCCGCGGGTCCCGTCCCGCCTCCCCACGGGCAACCCCCCCCCCCGCCGCGGAACCCCCGGGTCCCGTCGCACACAAATTATAGGAGGATTTACTATTACTTACAAACTGAAGCCCCTGAATTCATATCTGTAAAGTCTAGTTCAGACCAGATTTGCAATGAGACGAAACCGTTTTAAGCCCATATTATGTGTTGTATGGCGCAAATATCCTATCATTGTAGATCGTCGATTTGCACGCGACACCGTGAGGGACGGAGCCTAAATTAAGCACTAGAATAGAGGGTCTCCAAGGACCCCTTAGCTGAGAGAGATGAACACCCACTACATATTGATGAACACTCACTACATAGTGTATAAAATTGTGTTGCAGATTAAACCTTTTCATATATTTCATAAGACAGCTTCATAGACTTGCATATTTTCAGACAGTGAACCACTTAAACCCCCCTCAACACTTGGAAAACGTGTATTTGACCTGCCCTTTTCCCCCCCCTCTAAACCAAACCTCTTTGCTGAGAATAGCCGATCTACAAGCGCACAACGCGAGGCATTGTGTGCTGGTAGATCGGGTATTTTTAGCTAATGCTCGCCTCAGAATATAGGGATGCTAGGGTTCAAGAGGTTAATGTGAAAAATATCCTACCACACAAAGACTTCGCGGCCCCCCTGTAGAAACTCTGAGGACCCCCTAGGGGTCCCGGACCCCCTGTTGAAGACCCCTGCATTAGAAGTTCACATTGAACCTGTCTCCAGACACGTGCCGTCACACTAACATCCAACCGAAATAATAATACGCAGAGTTATAACATCCAACTGTCCTAGTAGTAAGTTCCCAGAGCAACACTAATTACATCAATAATTACAGAGGCAGGCAGCTTGGCAGCAAACTTTATCTGGCTGACAACTTAACCCGGCTTAATATTCAATTTACTCTCTTTGTTATCCAGCACACAGAGCAAAGCAAAATCCTGAAAGTTAATTTAAATCTGAGTGTTAATCCGTTCCGAGATAAATGAACAGTCCACATTTGACTGTGTGGTCTTTGACATCCATTCTAGCTAGGATTGCACACTGAAAAAACACAATTCACTATCTTTTTTCCCCCTCTTTCTTTCTTTTTTCTCCTGTGAATGTTATTCATCCTTGCCAGCCCATATTCCTCCTCGTTGTGGCAGGCCTCCATTCTGCTTAGCACATCTGTGTGACAATATATAAATCAACCCCCCCCCCCCCTCCTTTTTTGTCACTCTCTCTCTCTCTCGCTCTCCCCTTTCTGGCCTAATCTGGCACATCAGCGTGTTTTTCCCAAAGCCCCACCATAACACTTTTCCCCCCCAAAAAAAGTCGCCAATGTCGCCGTCCGACAGTTTGCAATCATTTGTGCAGAGTACTAGGGCTGGGCAATTATGGTACAATGTCCCCGTGGTATGGTCACAATGTCCCCGTGGTATCCGGGGACATTGTGACACGGGCCACGCTGTGATTCTCATTTCCACACTGTCACACACTCAATTGGCATTGGTGTGATGACCCCCCTGTGCGTATGTCTTCATCTTCTGTGGGCTCATATGTGTGAAGTGACAGGAATCAGGATACACCCCCATGAGACAGAGATAACAGACAGACAAGCTTCACTTAACCCACTGCGTCCGGGAACGCATCTATTGTGTCATTTTTAAGATTTCTTTTGAGGCTATTCAAAAATAGCACATCTACAAGCTCGCAGCGCGGCACCGAGTGCCGCGCTGCGAGCTTGTAGATGTGCTATTTTTGAAAAATCGTGAAAATGTGTGCAAATCTTTGAATATATATATATATATATATATTTATTTTTTTTTAAAGCGAACATTTGTAACTCAAATCTTTGCTTCATGGGGGTCCCTGCTGGAACGTAACGTTTTGAGATGGGGGGTCCGCGGCCAAATACATAATCTAAAAATGTTTTATAAATCCTAACAGTATGTTACTATATCAGTGGTGCTCCAACATTTCCATGTGAAGGACCCCCCAAAATGATATGTATTTGGCCGCGGACCCCCATCTCAAAATATGTTGTTCCAGGGACTGAAGAAGCACAGATCGGAGTTGAAAATGTTCGCTTTAAAACATATATTACATACACTCAAAAATGTTCCACGAAAAAAGAAGAAGAAAAAAGTAGATCTACAACCAAGTGCCGCGCTATGAGCTTGTAGATCTGCTGTTTTTGAATAGCCAAAGACATCTTAAAATGACACAGATGCTTTCCCGTATCGAATGGGTTAAGAACAAGACAATACTTTATCACTAGCGACGTCTGCTGCTCTTCTTAACAATTAAGTACTTTTAAACTTAAGTACCATCCATTGACCCCCCCCCACACACACACACACACACACACACACACACACACACACACACACACACACACACACAGAGAGACAGCAGCATACTATACTATGTTAATCCGGAGGAAGTGTAGCCATTTGACTCAACACATATTATTTAGACTGTAACATGATTTAAGGTGATCTTAACACTCCCATGAATGCTTGTTCTGCTTCTATTAACACATGTCAAATATCTTTGACTGATAGCAGTGCTCTCTGTACGTTGTAACATATTTATTATTTACTTTCTAACACAGTAATCATGTCAAGCATTCTAAATCTGACTTAAAGAAGACCTAAATTGGTATGTTAAGAGTATTACATTTCCGTAGTGTGACGTATTTCATAGTGAAACAGGTGCTGTGCACTCCCCCTTCCAGTTAACCCATTAAGAACGCATGCGTGCCATTTTAGATGTCTTTTGCTATTCTAAGTGCCGCGCTATGAGCTTGTAGATCTGCTATTTTTGAAAAAAATCGTGAATAGATATATTTTTAAAGCCAACATATTTTACTCAAATCTTTGATTCTGGGGGGTCCCTGGAACAAAATATTTTGAGATGGGATTTCCGCGGTGAAATACATATAATCTTGACATGAAAAAAGTCTGAGAACCACTGATATAGCAACAGAAGTTTTTTTTCTAAAAAACAGTTTTAGAAGACATTTGTAGAATATATATTCAAAGATTTGCACAAATCTTCTTGATTTAAAAAAAAAAAAAATGCAGATCTACAAGCTCATTGCGCGGCACTCGGTGCCGCGCAATGAGCTTGTAGATCTGCTATTTTTTTAATAGCACAAAGAAATATTAAAATGACACAGATGCGTTCCCGGTCTTAGAGGCTTAAAGGTATCATGACATTCATTTTCACTTTTTTTATTTTCAATGTTTTATTTGGGGTTTTATGACCTCAATTACACCCAAAAAACCTGAACTTAAAACATTCAGTGGATTTTCTGTGGTCTGGGGTTTTCTGAATAATTAGGCTGAAAAGTAATCTGAGCTTGGCCCTTCGACAGTGAGGTCACTGTCGAATAATCCCGCCCACTCTCCTCCTCGCCCCTCCCCTCCCCTATCCTTTCCTTTGGGGGGGGCGGAGCAGAGGCGATGATTGACAGGCAAAATCCCTCACCAGCGACACCCGCAGGCAAAGATTTCTTTTTTCATTGCAGTTGAAAAGGCTTTAGAAATGTGAGAGAAAAACACCTGCCATTGATCACTGGAATGGAATTTTCACTTAAAACTTTTTGTACACTTTTGAAGGACCAGGACAAAGACTTTGAATGTGGTGTAAAAGTGAATGTCATTAAACCTTTAAGGGGGATTTTTTCATTGTCACTGTCGCAAAAAAATGCAATGTCGCGTCTCTGCTCTATATGTAAAGTGTCTGGAGACACTTGACTTGATGTGATTTGGCACTTCAACACAATTGAATTGAATTGCATGTCTCAGCCAATCACAGCAAAGGGCACCGGGTTGAAGGAAGTAATCAAGATTGGACCCTTGATATAAGAAATAAGCAAAAAAAAAAAATTCATGTATTTTATATACTGTATAGATATTGTTAATTATGTGCCCAACATGACCGTGGGAAATATGTTTTTCATTTCAGCTAGTCTTTAAGCAACATCCAGGACTTGTATATCTTCAAGTTGAGGAAACATTTTTTCTACATTTTCATAGTACAGAATAGAAAAGTTTGCAGGTACTGTATAAGCACACTCCACAAGTGTGGAGGCACAGTGTCCCAGGCTTGTTCTTGTTCTTGTGCCTATACTTTGTATTCAACAGTCTAGTCACTGACTAGACTCTAGTGGGAATTATACTGTATGTCTGTCTGAGACCCATGTGGATTCATGGATAGTGTCTCTCATCCATCAAGCAGACAATGGGAAAAAAAAGATATGCCAGACTGAGATGGCAATTTGGGGTTTGTGCTATCGGCAAAGGAACGCGCCCGGTTCTTTGTCATTCCGAGCACATTTTCCCGGACTCTTGATGCCCTTCACATCCCTGCCCGTGTGTGTGTGTGTGTGTGTGTGTGTGTGTGTGTGTGTGTGTGTGTGTGTGTGTGTGTGGGTGTATGACGGCCAGCCATTTTTATCCATGCTCCAACTCATGGTTGCTGATGTATCTCTATCAGTGGTGGAAAAATAACTCTTTTTTTTTTTTACTTAAGTAAAAGTATCAATACTGCAATGTAGAAATACTCTTGTTACAAGTAAAAGTCAGAAATTCAGAATTTACTTGAGTAAAAGTACAAAAGTATTGGTATCAAAGTGTACTTAAAGTACCAAAGTAGAAAGCACTCATTATGTAGAAGGTCCCATTTCACAAGTTTTCAAATATAAAGATCTTTTGAAAATAGCAGATCTACAAGCTCACAATGTGTCAAATAGCTTAAATAGGGCTGAAGGGGACTGAAGGGGTTAATGTATGTTTTGTAATAATAAATCAAAATCTACAAAGTAACTACCGTAGTAACTAAAGAGTTCAAATAATTGTAGTGGAGTAAACGTAAAATAATTTGGATCCGAGATGTAGTGGAGTAGAAGTAAAAGTATTGGAAATTGGAAATACTCAAGTAAAGTACAAATACCTCAACATTTTACTTAAGTACAGTACTTAAGTAAATGCACTTAGTTACTTTACACCACTGATCTCTATGTGATAACTGTGCCCAAGCAATATAGCCAGTTGAATGTTGGTCATGTACAATAGATTTGCTTGATGATATTTAAGTATACTAGTTATGACTGAAAGAAAAATTACAAGTCAAATGTTGGATTTACATTTTAGTCAATTTACAATAAAACCTTATCATTTAATTTACTCGATGGCCTTTCTATGCACAATTCCTGCCTGCTAAAATGTGCTGAATAACACAGCAAACTCCTTCCAGGTGTTAATGTTTTTTTTAAGGTGGTAACTGGAGGCGTAAACAAAAAAGTGCTTTCATTTAAGAGCATGGCAATTATTTTAAACACACTGGAAGAGGCTGAGAGAGAATAAATACAGTAAATAACAGAGTGAATTTTGTGGTATCTGGTAACTAGCAGCTCTGCAGTTCAGCCAACAGTGAAGTGGCAAACTTTAAGAAGTTGGAGCTCGACACAAAAATATGGTCTGCAAGGAAGGAACTTTTTTTCTTCTTTTTTTCTTACTTTTTTTTATTTTTTTACCTCAACCACGTCTGATCAAAAAGGCCATTTAAGATCCAAATATTTTCAATGAAAGAAAAATTTCGTCTAGTTGAGCTCTGTAAAGAAACAGTTATGTGTGATTATTAGCACTTTTTGCCAGTGTAATCCTGGGAATCCCACTTGTTTTCTCAGGAGTCTCAATATCACAGAAACGTGTTTAATCGGAAAACATAGAAAGTTCACGTTTATTTAAGATAGCATAGGGTACCGTCGCCCTTTCTACAAACTGCATCGCAAAGCCCAGAAATTAAATTAAAAGTGATTGATTGTTTGTCTCACATAAACAGTGGGATAAGCTTTTGTTACGCGTGAGGACGCGATTCCCACAGAGAGGGAGACGAGGTACTGTAACCTTGACTGGCTGTGTAGAGACACATTTCTGTACAGTAGAACTAAAGGAAAAACAGGCTGGGTTTAATATGGCACTAGGGGTGGGACGATATATCGATATCGCGATATATCGCGATACTTCCTCCTGCGATAAATAATTGATATAATGACGAAAAATATTAAAAAAAAATATATATATATTTGTGTGATGATGATTTTGAACTGTTTGGTGCTATTTCATGTGTTTATGAATTGAATACAAGGACTATCGTGAGATATCGTTGGTGAAATTTCATACAATATATCGTGATATCGCAATATATCGAAGATTGTGATATCATTGCGCACGCACGCACGCACGCACGCACGCACGCACGCACGCACGCACGCACGCACGCACGCACGCACGCACGCACGCACGCACGCACGCACGCACGCACGCACGCACACACACACACACACACACACACACACACACACACACACACACACACACACACACACACACACACACACACGCACACACGCACACACGCACACACGCACACACGCACACACACGCTCTTATTTGGGCCACCAGACCAGTGCGAAGCCCTATTGCAACGCAAGGGATTATTATTTATTTAACTTTATTTATTTAAAAACGCATGGCAGATTATCCAAGCAATGTGTATTAAGCAAAACGCTGGCGTTTTGAGCCTCACAGTGGTTAAAGTGAAGGAGAAAAGGTGCCTCGCGCTGCGTCACGGATTAGCGGAGACGATGGCATCGCTTATGCGTGAAATACGTACTGTACTGTAACTGCTGATCCAACAAAACATTGCTAAAGTATATTAGAGCAGTGGTGGTGCTCAAAGTGGGGTCCCGGGGACCCCCAGCGGTCCCTTGAGGGAGTTCCAGGGGATCCCCCCGCAAAATTTGTTAATGTAGCGTCACAATCATTTTAACCACTTTAACCATATTTTATACTTTGGCTATTCCAGCAGAGGAAGGGGGTACGCAGCCAAACACACATTATGTTGGGGGTCCTTGACATGAAAAAGTTTGAGAACCACTGTTGTAGGGTTCAAGGGGATTATAATCAGTGGTGGAAAAAGTACTCAAATGTTTTACTCAAGTAAAAGTATCAATATCGCAATGTAGAAATACTCTGTTACAGGTAAATGTCCGTAATTCAAAGTTTACTTGAGTAAAAGTACAAAAGTATTGGTATCAAAAATTGTAGATCGCCTATTTTCAAATAGCCTAGGTATAAAACAGGGCTAAAGTGGTTAATGTATGTTTTATAATGTAATAATTTATATCTGCAAAGTAACTAGTAACTAAAGTTTTCAAATAATTGTAGTGGAGTAAAAGTAGAATATTTGCCTCTGAGGTGTAGTGGAGTAGAAGTAAAAGTATAGACAATTGGAAATACTCCAGTAAAGTAAAAGTACCTCAAAATTGTACTTGAGTAAATGTACTTAGTTACTTTACACCACTGATTGTAATAGAAGAGAGCGGTAACACTTTCTCTTACACCCCCCCCCACACACACACACACACACACACACACACACACACACACACCACCACCCACTCCTCTCTCTTCCTGAGAAGGCCATTCACACAGTTTGTTGACTTACCTATAACCTCCTCACAGGAAGAGCAGCCAAGGCAACACTGACACAAGCCTCCAAGTGCACAGCGCTATGCTCAATATAACCAACACACACGTGTGCACATCAATGTGTGCACGTATCAGTGTGGCCATGTTAAATAGAGAGTGTAGGATGGAGAACAATCCAGTATATGAATGATCAGTACTAGACCTATACCCGTCGGGGGATATGAGCACCCAAAGTGCGTCATGGTCGGCTTGTTTCAACGAATGGTCCGCTTGTCTCACGGATGTGGCAACAAAGGCGCTTGTTGCACGCACATGATTTGGCAACCCGGGAGCCAGCGAAACACAAAAACGCTAATAAACAGCTGAAATTTGGGGGAAAGTGGAAAACGGGCTTCGGTGTTCCGTTGCACACAGTAATGGTCAATGGATGTGTGCAAAATGCAGGTCGATTGCTCCAGCCACAGAGGAGAACCGGGGCAGAAGAGATTGAGGATGATGATTATTAGTCAAGACTGATTGTTATTAAAAGATTCCAAATGGTTAGCAGAAGATTGGAGCCCTGCTTGGGTGAGGATCAGTGTGGTTTGATCTGTTAGGTGCTCTTTAGCCCGGCGTACTGGAAGTGTTCAAAGTTGAAAAAGAAAGAAAAGCCTTTTAAAAAAAGCCTTTATTTACAATAGCATTCCTATGATGGTATCGAAAACGTTTGACCCATCGCAACACATTGTGAGCTTGTAGATGGGGCTATTCTTGCTACTTTTGTACGACACTGCCACGCGAAGAAGTATAAACGTATATAACCCATTAAGACCTGAAGCCTATTCTACAAATGTCTTCTAAATACCAACAGTATTATGAAAAACGTATGTTTCTAGATCAGTGGTTCTCAAAAAAAATTCATGTCAAGGACCCCCAAAATGACATGTATTTGGCCACCGACCCCCATCTCAAAATAGTTTGTTCCAGGGCCCCCCAGAAGCAAAGATTTGAGATAAAAAATGTTTGCTTTAAAATAATAAATATTCACACATTGGACACATTTTCACGATTTTTCAAAAATAGCAGATCTACAAGATCGTAGCGCGGCACTCGGTGCCGCGCTATGAGCTTGTAGATCTGCTATTTTTGAATAGCCAAAGTGTAAAATAATGTTTTTTAGCTCAAATCTAAAAATGACACAGATGCGTTCCAGTTCTTAATGGGTTAAAAAATGAATTAATTCATGAACAAAGGTGGGTTCGGATGGATTTGCATAATGCCCCCAAATGCGTTGCCGGTGATGGCCTACTAAGCGTTCACACACACAATAACCTGCATCTTCCCAGGTCTAAAACCGTTTTGTTCCTATGGCTATAGTTATCAAGCAGAGTTCCTCACAACTACAGGGATTGATTGACATCCCCGCTTGTTTCCTATCGTCGCCCCCCCTCTGGCGTTCTATTGATCAAATCAAAGGCCGCGCCGTTCCCCTGTCTTGCCAGTGAACTGTCCATTAATAGGCCCCTCGGGCGCTTGTTGTCTGGATTCACAGGAGCGTATGGCTTTTCAAATGTCTTATAGTGCGAGTGCGAGTATCTGTGAAATCATTAACCCATCACGACCGGGAACGCATCTGTGTGCCATTTTTTTTTTAGATTTCTTTGGCTATTCAAAAAATAGCAGATATACAAGCTCCGAGTGCCGCGCTACGAGCTTGTAGATCTGCTATTTTTTTTTAAATAGTGAAAATGTGTGCAAATCTTTGAATATGTTTTTTTTTTTGTTAAAGCGAAGAAAAAAAAAACGATTTGTGCTTCTGTGGGGTCCCTGGAACAGCATATTTTGAGATGGGGGTCCGTGGGCCAAATACATATCATTTTGTGGTCCTTGAAATGAAAAGAGTTTGAGAGCCACTGATATTACAGCAACATATGTGTTTTTTCAAAAAAAAAACTGTTAGGATTTAGAAGACATTTGTAGAATCCCCCCAGAAGCAAAGATTTGAGTTAAAAATGTTCGCTTTAAAAAATATATATATATTCAAAGATTTGCACACATCATTTTTTCTTCAAAAATAGCAGATCTACAAGCTCATATGTAGATCTGCTATTTTTCAATAGCCCAAAGAAATCGTAAAATGACACAAACAGATGCGTTTCCCGGTCTTAAAGGGTTAATGACCGAGCGACCCTCCACCACATGCTGACCTTCACACGGTACAACAATGCCTCTTCACCTGGAGTGTGCTATCAGTGAAACAGGAGCAGTCACTCACTAACCTCTACAAGGCTGAATACAAAGCAAACATACACCTGGCATCTCTTTCCATTAGGGCTAGTGTGTCCCCCCCGCCTAGTTGTTGAATAATTGATTTTCTTCATAAATGTTTCATCATTGAGGTTTAGCATAAATTTGGAAGAGAACGTTTGGTGCAGAATGTCAAATGACAGAATGTCGTGTGCTTGTCAAAGGTTGCCGGCACGTTATCGTTATGCTCACATCAGTACAAACAGGCACAGTATGTTGTACAAGTACGTTCATGTCATGTTATGTTATGTTATAACATAATGCAGACGCGTCCACTAGCAGTGGTGGAAAGTAACTAAGTAAATTTACTTAAGTACTGTACTTAAGTAAAATGTTGAGGTATTTGTACTTTACTTGAGTATTTCCAATTTCCAATACTTTTACTTCTACTCCACTGCATCTCAGAGGCAAATATTGTACTTTTACTCCACTACAATTATTTGAAAACTTTAGTTACTAGTTACTTTTCAGATATAGGCCTAAATGATGACATTATAAAACATACATTACATACAGTACATTTTGAATTCTGGACTTTTACCCTTAACAGAGTATTTTTATATTGCAGTATTGGTACTTTTACTTCAGTAAAGAATTTGAGTACTTTTTTCCACCACTGTCCACTAGACATGTCCACCAGGTGAGCAATGCAGCAATAGATACATTTTAACCCATTAAGACCTGGAACGCATCTGTGTCACTTTATTTTATTTTTGAAAAATCTTGAAAAAAATATATATGTTTTTTTTTCCAAAAACTGTTAGGATTTAGATTTTTTTAAAGAATCGCCTCAGGTCTTATTGTTACCTCCACCACTACAATTACTGTACAGCTAACGTAAAGCCATGCCAGGAACAGCAAAAAAAAAAACATCCCCGTCCCCCAGCAAATACCAGGTGAGGCAAAAAAATAATCATCATTGAACATGAGCCACTTTTTATAAATGAAATCAGGTGATCTCTAGGGACCACCGGCAGAAAGTTTCAGAATGTTCCCTGCAGCTATTTCCCCATAACGTTTCTAACAAACAGATACAACCAATGGGGGGAGGGGGGGGGGGGGGGGGTCACTTTGAGAACCACTGAAGAAGAAGGTTCTGGATGGTCGGGGTGGGAGCTGGTTTGTGGGGTGCACTGCAGCCTACCTTGTGGCTGGTAGTCCTGGGAGATGTCGGAGGAGGAGGGGGTCTTCAGCAGGGCGGACCTCCGGTAGACCACGTGGACCCTGCCGTGGTCCTCCTGCTCCTGGGTCCCTCTCTCCAGAGGCTCGATGAAGTACTCGTCAGAGTCCGTCCGGATCATCCCGGCCTGGAGACACAGACACACAGAGAGAGAGAGAGAGAGAGAGAGCTGGGTGAGTTATGGCTGGCGGTGGTCCTCAAAACATGCTTATGTCAAGGACCCCCAAATTAATATGTATTTGCCCACCGACCCCCATCATGTGTTGTTCCAGGGACCCCACAGAAGCACAGATCGTTTTTTTTTCTTCGCTTTAACAAAAAAAATATATATATTCAAAGATTTGCACAAATTTGCACTATTTTAAAAAAAAATAGCAGATATACAAGCTCATAGCGCGGCACTCGGTGCCGCGCTATGAGCTTGTAGATCTGCTATTTTTTAATAGCCAAAGAATTTGACTGGGGACCCCCTCAAGGACCCCTGGCCATCTGACACAGCAATTTCCGGAGAGTTCATTTAACTCCGAGAGCAGAATGTTTTCTACTCATTATCATGGTTTAATGTTGTTACTCGACAAAAAAAAATGGTGCATTTATATAGCGTTTTTATCTAAAGCGCTTTACATAGATTCACCCATTCATTCACACACACATTCATACACCGATGGAGGAGGAAACCATGCAAGGCACCAAAGCGGCTCATCGGGAGCAATTCGGGGTTCAGCGTCTTGCTCAAGGGACACTTCAACACTAACTCTGGGGGGGAGCCCGGGATCGAACTGGGAACCGTGAGGTTCCCATCCGGCCGCTCTACCCCTGAGCCACTGCCGCCCTCTAGTAAGTTATAGTTTATGCAAATCACCCCCCCCCACACACACACACACACACACACAGCCTTTCATAGGACATTAGAGTGAATTGGTAATTCAGATTGCTTCTCTGTATTGGGGCCGTAGAACAATAGTGCCTCATTGCACTGCACTGAGAGCTTGTTGCGAACGCGGGAGGCGAAGCCGCGCCTCCGACCAAGTGGAGCTTACTATGTAACCCTGCATGGGTTGTGTCTCTGTCTGTGTGTGCACTGCCTGTGTGCAGCTCCTCTGAGATCAGTAAATGTCCAATTTAGACGTACCATACATCAAATGAAAGGTCTTTGAAAACTGAACACACCTGTCAAGGTTGCGTTTAAGCCCGCCCCTTCCCCCGGAAGCCACGCCCCGGAGAAGGCTCCTAAAAACTCCCCATTGAAACCCCATGTTAAATGAAAAGTGCCCGAATCGCTCCCAAACTTTTTCTACCCCCCCTAAGTGGGGGTCTACGAACAAATACATCGGGCTCGGATTTTGGCTCCGCCCCCCGGAAGTGGGTGAAACAGGCACTTCAAACACTTTGTTGAATTGTTCAAAAACATTCCAAGTTTTTTTTTTTTTTATTTGTATTTTTCTAAGATGCTCCTTTTAACGCAGATTTTTTTTTTTTTTTTTTAATTTTTATTGGTTACTTTTTTTTAAATCTTTTTTTTCATTCTTTTTTTTCTTTTTTTGCGTTCGCTTACCGCGTTCGCGCGTCTTACTTGTTATAAGTCTACAGGTTTTATGTGGTTAAATGATAATATGTGATTTTCTTTAGCATGATTTGGATTATACTGAATACACTTCATGTACGTTATATATTTCAGTTACATTGAATTTCAGACAACCATGGACAGACCAGACAACACCGACTATTTGGAAATGTCTAATCAAATGCTAATCAAAATTATAATGAAGCCAAACTTGCCTCTTTTAATTTCATTTTTAATGAACTTTAGCAGACGATATCAATATAAAATGCTAATCTAAACGATCCACTGAATTGAGCACAAGCAGACCTGATAAACAAGGTCTAGACAGAAGCTGAGCTCGATGGAACCTGAGGCACACTTTAAAGCACAGCGTCCACGTTCTAATATTTAACTGTCAGGCATTAGCATGATTCTGTGAGCTGTGCTGGCAGATAGAAGGTTGAGCCCTGCGTGTGTGAGAGAGAGAGAGAGAGAGAGAGAGAGAGAGAGAGAGAGAGAGAGAGAGAGAGAGAGAGAGAGAGAGAGAGAGAGAGAGAGAGAGAGAGAGTGTGTGTGTGCGCGTGTCAGTGTCAGTGGTGGAAAGTAACTAAGTACATTTACTCAAGTACTGTACTTAAATACAATTCTGAGGTATTTTTTTACTTTACTGGAGTATTTCCAATTTTCTGTACTTTTATTTCTACTCCACTACATCTCGGAGGCAAATACTGTACATTTACTCCACTACAATTATTTGAAAACTTTAGTTACTTTGTAGATTTTGATTATTATTACAAAACATGCATTAATCACTTCATCCCTTTGCATACTTAGGCTATTTGAAAAGATCTGCTATTTTCAAAGCATTTTTTTTATCATTTTGAAACTTGTGAAATGGGATATTCTGCAAAATGAGTACTTTTACTTCCAATACTTAAGTATATTTTAATGCGAATACTGTGCAAGTATTTCTACATTGCAGTATTGGTATTTCTACTGCAGTACAAAATGTGAGTACTTCTTCCACCACTGGTGTGCGTGTGCGTGTGCGTGTGTGCACGTGTGTGTGTGTGGCGCACGTGTGTGTGCACGTGCGTGCGCGCGTGCGTGCGCGTGTGTGCGTGCGTGTGTGTGTGTGTCCACAGACACACACACACACACACCCACCCACACACCCACACACACACACACACACACACACACACACACACACACACACACACACACACACACACGTGCATGCGTGCATGCATGTACACAGAGCTGCCTCTCAGAGAGCACTGGGGTGGAATGTGTTCAAAGCCAGAGTCGGTCCAGCGCAGTGGGGCCTGGATACCTAGCCATGGCCTCACTGATATCCTGTGTGCACTGGAGGGAGGAGGAGGAGGGAGTGTGAGCACATATGGTGCTCTGCAGCCAAGCCACACACACACACACACACACACAACTCATTCCCAACTCCCACAGCCCCAGATGGAGCGAAAACCTCCCCCCAAAAAAACATTGTTTGCAACAGATTTTCATCATCATCATCATCATCATGGTTGAATTCAACGCAGAGATCTCAACCTAGAGCAATGGTTCTCAAACTTTTACATTTCAAGGTCTCCCCTTAACTCTGACAGTATACAAATGGAACCAAATGGACCCGTTATTTGTATACTGTCAGAGTTACATACTTGTATACTTGTATACTGTCAGAGTACATACTTGTATACTGTCAAAGTTACATACTTGTATACTTATATACTTTTATACTTGTATACTGTCAGCGTACATACTTGTATACTTGTATACTGTCAAAGTTACATACTTGTATACTTATATACTTGTATACTGTCAGAGTACATACTTGTATACTGTCAGAGTACATACTTGTATACTTGTATACTGTCAGAGTACATACTTATATACTTGTATACTGTCAAAGTTACATACTTGTATACTTATATACTTGTATACTGTCAGAGTACATACTTGTATACTGTCAAAGTTACATACTTGTATACTTGTATACTTATATACTTGTATACTTGTATACTGTCAGAGTACATACTTGTATACTGTCAGAGTTACATACTTGTAGGGGTCAATTTAAACCCTCCTAAAGGAACCCAGAGAGTCCCTGAAATCCACTTTGAGAAGCACTGACCTACAGTACTGATACAGAGTGGGGTCCAGGGGGAACCCCCCAGGGGTCCTTGAGGGGGTTCCGGGGGACCCCTAGCAAAATGACTGATAGTTATAGGGACCAAAACGACCCTTAACAGGTCTGTAACTCTGAGAGTTAAATCAACACTAGAGGATTTTACACTGTAGATTGGGGTCCCTGAGATCAAAATGGCATAACATGGGGGTCTGTGGTCTAGTGCGTATAAAATTGGGGGTCCTTGAAATGAAAAAGAAATAACAATTCTTCTTTCATGGGGGTCCCTGGCATATCTTTTCAAAAGGACTATCTTTCCATGGACTAATTATGTATCAATTTGGGGGTCCTTGACATGAAAAAAGTTTGAGAAGCGCCGATCTAAATGAATTGAATGGGCTTAGACGCCGGACTAAAACAGTTGTTACTTTTTTAACCCATTAAGACCTGGAACGCATCTGTGTCACTTTTTGATTTGAGCTAAAAAAAAAAGCATTATTTTACACTTTGGCTATTCAAAAATAGCAGATATACAAGCTCATCGCGCGGCACAGCTTGTAGATCTGCTATTTTTGAAAAATCGGGAAAATGTGTGCAAATCTTTGAATATATATTGTTTGAAAGCGAACATTTTTAACTCAAATTTTTGCTTCTTGGGGGTCCCTGGAACAAAATATTTTGAGATGGGGGTCCGTGGCCAAATACAAATTTTGGGGGGTCCTTGACATGAAAAAGTTTGAGCACCACTGATATAGAAACATACGTTTTTCGGAATACTGTTGGGATTTAGGAGACATGTAGAATCGGCTTCAGGTCTTAAAGGGATATTTCACTTAAAAAAAAACTTTGGGTCATTCTATCGTCTATTCAGGCTTTTGTGAGCCCCCCAGACCGTTTTTAAGTCGCTTGATTCAGTATTTAGATATTTGATATTCATTTTATCAGACACGCCCCCTTCCTATACAAACCCATTATAATTTCAAACTCAATTTTTAAGATGTTAGATTCATCAAAAACACCCGTCGTTGGTTCTGGTGACTCACCCTGCCCTCCTAATACGCGAGGGGGCCCTGTTTTTTCGATTACTTTTTTTCATGTTTTTATTAAAAAAATATATTGTATTTAATTTTATTTTTCTTCCAAAAAATATAAAAACAATTAATTAAAAAAGTTATCGAAAAAAACACGCCCCCTCGCGTATTAGGAGGGCAGGGTGAGTCACCAGAACCAACGACGGGTGTTTTTGATGAATCTAACATGTTAAAAATGGAGTTTGAAGTTATAATGGGTTTGTATAGGAAGGGGGGCGTGTCTGATAAAATGAATATCAAATATCTAAATATTGAATCAAGCGACTTAAAAACGGTCTGGGGGGCTGACAAAAGCCTGAATAGATGATGAAATTACCCAAAGTTTTTTTTAAAGTGAAATATCCCTTTAATGGGTTAAATGACTTATCAATCGCTTCCGCCCATGTTTCATCCCATTCACTGAATGTAGATATATCCGCATACGTATCAGATCCGAGACAAACACACTATACTGACCACAGGCTATTCACAGTATGTACATCTGGCAGCTGGCACCATGGAGAGAGCCATGAAAATGTACACATTCAGTAGCCTATATAACTTAGATGAAAGCGGTTCAAACTAGATTAGACAAGCTGCTCTGCTGTAGTTAAACCAGACCCTGACTCATGCCACTGTGCTGATGAACTCTGATTAACCCTTTAAGACCGGGACCGGCATCTGTGTGTCATTTTTAGATGTATTTGGCTCTTTTTTTTTTTAAGCGTGAAAACGTTTGTAAAATATTTAGTTCCAGGAACCCCCAGAAGCAAAGATTAGATTTACAAATGTCCGTCAAAAAAAAGAAAAAAAAATCTAATATTTGCACAACTTTTCATGATTTTTCAAAAATAGCAGATCTACAAGCTCATAGCGCGGCACTCGGTGCCGCGCTATGAGCTTGTAGATCTGCTATTTTTGAATAGCCCAACGAAATCTAAAAATGACACACACAGATGCGTTCCCGGTCTTAAAGGGTTAATCACATTATTGGCCGGCCCCTGGATCTGGCAAAAATAAACAGTTGAGTTTTGCCAGCCAGCTGTGAGGTACAAATTATGGCAAGAATTGAATCAAAATTAATCTCTCTCCCTCTCTCCCCCCCCCCTCTCTCTCTCTCTATATATATATATATATATAGAGTGCCAGGTTCAGCAGATGTGGTGCTCCATCTCAGCAATCCATCTCCCATGGTCTAGCACCTTGATTGGCAAACGCCCTCGTTGCTCGGCTGATGCTAACAATAAGCCATGCCAATAACCTACTTACGTACGTCTCACTGCATCCTCAGCAGCAAATACAATTACGCTTTCGGTCCTCAAAAAAAAGCCTTGGCTGGCCCTAATGCACTCAGCCCCACATTTCCAATTTCACAACTTAAGCTTCTTTTCCTGGGAAACCATCTCTATCCCATCTTTTGTTTGCACTCGTCTCCCACCTGCAGAGCAGGAAGCTTCCGTATATCCATCCCATGCTGACTGTATGTCAGTATGGGGCTCTCTCTCTCTCTCTCTTTCTGGCAACCTGGCAAGAATTATTATTTCTGGTATTACTCCTCCATAGTGTTTGAGTTATACACTCTGGCTTTTGGGGAGCCCTATTCTTCAGGGGTGGGGGTGGAAGGGTACTTTATACATGCATGTATATACATGAATGTGTCCGCCTACATGTAAAAATATATATCAATACATTCATACATTGATAAAGGGGATAATTAGCCTGGGACAATGAAGAAATTGTTCACTTTTGCTATGTTTTTTAATCGCGCTCTGCTGAGAAACGATAAAAACGGCAACTCACAGTAGACAGGCTGTGGTTTGCATTGCTTCGTTACATAAACAGTCTAGACTTAGGTTGCATGCATCCCATAACAATTATGAACATGCCCATAAACTCAAACACCAGAAGATGTTCACTTCAAAATGTCTCAACAGGCTTTCTGGAGAGCACAGATTGCCCACACTAGATTCATCCATTCGCAAACATTCTATTCCCTCGCCCAAACCCAAACAAAAAACTTGTCTCTCTCTCTCTTTCAGAAAATGTATTATATGAATTTCAAATGCTTCAATGTCCATGCATTTTCGTAAACATTACCAATCACGGGGTAGATATAGCCTGGGTTAAAATGCATGCATTAAGGCAACAGTGGGCAGCTTTTTATATAGCTCTCTACTGCCCCTAGTGGACACTAGTGGCTTTATCTCGGGTCAGGCGCACCACGCAGGAGGCAGAAAGTGAAGTGGGTCAGAAGAACCGCTGGCTGACCACTGTAGCTTCCCCGTAGGACTGGGCAAACATATAGATGATATCAGATCGATGTGGTGATGAGAGCCTAGATATTGCATGGACGTACGTCAACACCTGTGGGGAATGCAGGCATGCAACACCCCCACTTTCACAGAAACATGATTCCATCCCCCTCACTTTTGCCTGACCATTTTTTTCCTGCTGGGATAGTCACTTAAGACGCATCCATCCATGAATTTATATGAAAACCTATTAGTTAAAGGCCATCCAGCCAATCAATCACAACTATTTGACCAACGCACCAGGCCAGCGAAGTTAACCCATTGAGACCTGAAGCCGATTCTACAAATGTCTTCTAAATCCCAACAGTATTCTGAAAAACGTATGTTTCTATGTGAGTGGTGCTTAAACTTTTTCATGTCAATGACCCCAAAATTATATGTATTTGGCCGCCGACCCCCATCTCAAAATATGTTGTTCCAGGGACCCCCTAGAAGCAAAGATTTGAGTTAAAATGTTTGCTTTAAAACAATATATATTCAAAGAGTTGCACACATTTTCACGATTTTTCAAAAATAGCAGATCTACAAGCTCATAGCGCGGCACTCGGTGCCGTGCTATGAGCTTGTATATCTGCTATTTTTGAATAGCCAAAGTACTGCTTTTTAGCTCAAATAAAAAAAATGACACAAATGCGTTCCAAGTCTCAATCGGTTAAACAGCACATGCGTGCAATGCGTAATGCTTCTGTCACTCATTGCTGTCAGGCTATTTTAATTGGCCATTATCGTCACAATATTATATTATCATCATCATATATATTCATACCGTATATATTATCGAGGTATTTGGTAAAAAAATATTACGATATTTGATTCTGTCCATATCGCCCAGTCCTAGGAACCTGAGCTCCTTCATCACCCCTCCCTGTACCTTATGACAGCCTGGCGAGGTGGCGCCTCTGATTTGTGAATAACTCTGAGCTCATCTGCCTTTGCCATCTTGATCTGCGCCACGTCTCGTGGACTTTAAACTCCGCCAAAGATCGGCATGCCAACAGCGAGCACTGAACCGTGGAAGTCTGCGCGTGAAGTACATGTTAGACAACACCTGAAGTCAATTTGACACTGATTAGAAAGCCTTGCAGGAGCTATTTGTCTGTCTGACACTGCATTAACGATTCTTTTGACTTCTGGCGTGTGCAGTTAGGCGCAAACTTAATTGTCTATTATGGTCCCACAGTGCAATAAATAGGCCCCGCCCCGTCTTGAACAAGTTCAGCGGTTAGGGTCTCATTCAGATAGTAGTGATTTGAAATTTAAGCTCCTGCCCTGAGTCACTAATTAAGAAATTGGGTATTGGCCTTTTAAGAGGCATCTAGGTTCCAATGGGTTCTGTTGCACACAGGATCACAGATTCATAATTGCATAAATATAATGAATGTCGACGCGTTATCGAGTCAATTGCTAGTTTGTCCACTTGGCCGTCGACGCGTTAGACGCGCGTTTGTAATTATTGTTATTTTAGAGAAGATCACGGTTTAATCTTGAATCCGGAGGGAGCAGTAAAACTGTAGCACAAACGGATACGGAAATAGTGGATATAACGTCATTCCGTTCCCGTCGACTCCATGTTTGTAGTTTTTTTTCTTTCGCCTGTATCTCTGTTCTTTTTTTTTTGTCAATTTTTCCGAGGAGACGCGTGTTTCCAACGGCCTGTAGCGAAGGGGACACTAGCTCCGGGTGCAATGTTTTGCATCCGGAGCAATATTCAGAGACTCCTGCTCCGGAAACAAACAGTGAATCGATCGATTAATATGGATCTAAACTTTTATGACAACTTTAAAACTACTAAAAACACGAAAATCGCTCGAAAATCGCTTGGCACTGTGTGAATACATTATGAAAATACTCTGGCATTCAAAGAGTTATGACACATGATTATTGACACAAAAATATCTACAAGCTCAAAATCAAGCTGTGAGTTTGTAGGTCAGCTATTTTTCCTAAAGAAAACAAGCAACATTGATTATTTTGTTTATAATTTATTAAATCGATTAGTTCAATTAACTGTTGCACCCCTACAGTATATCCAACCACTGGAGCATGCTGCAATTAGGGAATTATAGAGAGGATCAATACACACTGCTTCTCTTACAGGTTTAGGTCAAGCTAGGTTAGGATTTAGGTTTTTATACACCATGGAGTTGGATATTTCTGTTCTCAACCACAACCCTAGCTCCCCAACTCTGGGCAATGTCTTAACAGGTGAATATTTCCGGAAAATAGCAAATCTACGAGCTCACAACGCGTCACGCATTGTGAGCTTGCAGATCACAACGCTGATGAAGGCTTAACGCCGAAACGCGTCCGTTGTTGTCTGTTCTGCAGCATACTACCATGCTTAAAATAAAATATATAAATAAAAGTGCCTTAAAGGAGAATACCACTCATTTTCAAAATTGAACTATGTCTTTAATACACCTTAGAGCCGTTGTGTGGAAATAAGAAAAAAGTCCCCCCACCCTTCTATGTTGCCTAGAACTGGATAATTGATTGAGGTCATGTGATCAGTGACATACGCACGGTGTACTTTTGGCTCCGCCCCCTCAGCCAAAAACACACCCTGCGTATGTCACTGATCACATGACCTCAATCAATTATCCAGTTCTAGGCAACATAGACGTGGGAGGGGGACATTCTTCTTATTTCCAGTTCTAAGGTGTATTAAAGACATAGTTCAATGTTGAAAATGAGTGGTATTCCCCTTTAAAAGGACTGTTCCGTGAGTGCTGGTATTCTCTTACTGAGATTTATTATTTATTTTATGTATTTAACCTTTATTTGAGCTTGCAGATCTGCCATTTTTACCTAAGGAGATTTGTGTAGAGGGGAAAAGAGGAGATCCCTGGGTGAACCCGCTCGCTATTTATTTATTTATTTCTGTTTTAATAATGGGTCAATATCACACACACACACACACACACACACACACACACACACACACACACACACACACACACACGCACACGCACACACACACACACACACACACACACACACACACACACGCACGCACACACATGCTACTGTACAACGGTCCTGAAACTGATCAAATCACACGTCTTCAGGACGACCTTTCCCAGCATGCACATGTCTTCAAGATGACCTTTCCCCATGCAGTATTGAAGACTATGGAGGCCAATTACACAAAAATATGTTGCGCAACACTTTCCTGGAGAAGGAAGTAGTAGACTGATGCAATTGCCATGCATTCTAGATCAAGTGCAGCTGCAACTCCTCAGTGCTAGGAGTAAAGTATAGGCACACAGTAGACTATGTATATCTACAGTATTAGTGCCCAATCGGCCATTAATTTACTTTTTTGAGCATTTTTTTGAACATTTTCATTCTTGCTAACGGTCCCTCCCAAAGAAACGATAAGAAAAGATAAAGTAAAGTAAATTAAATTGTTCTGCCATTCTAACATTTAACAAGAGCCAGTAATAATCACCCACTGGAATCAGAGTGATATTCCGAGGGGAGCGATATTCCAGGCCCGCTGAAAGATCATTTGAAGACCTGATGACAAATCTAGCAATCCATGTAGACCTTAGACAGCGCAAGTGAATGTGCTTTTCCCTGAAATGGTATCTGTCCCTCACCATTGCTCTGTTACTGCCCTAACATGGTGATAATAATGTATAAATTGACCACAAGGTCAATTACCATAAATTGATGGGAATTCCAAGCCAATATAAACTATAGCCTTTCTGTTCCTGGAAAGTCAGCATTCAGAAAAAGAAGCATTGTTCTCACTGAAAATTGTAAAAGTACTCATTGTGCAGTTTGTCAAAATCTATGAAATATGTAAATAGATATTTTGTAATAATCAACAAAGTAACTTGTAACTTATGTTTTGAATAATTGTATTGCTTGTAAGAATTAACCACGACTACAGCACCTGATCAGATGGTTTCTACAATGTAGAAATACTGTGTTAGTAAAAGGCATGTATTACACATTTTACTTGAGTAAAAGTAAAAAAAAGTATTGGTGTCAAACAGTACCAAAGTAAAAGTACTTACATTTTTCAAAGATGTCAAATTCTTTTGAACATCGCAGCTCACAACACATCGCGATGCAATACGCTGTGAACTTGTAGATCGGCTATATTCACACAGCCAAAGTATAATATATGGCTTAATTGGTTAATGTATGTTTTGTATTGAAAAATGGACCTACTCAGGTAAAGTAAAAGTACCTCAAAATTGGACTTAAGTACAGTACTTGAGTAAATGTACTTAGCTACTTTACTCCACTGGTAGCAGTCTTGCATCATCACCTAGCAGAGCCACGCTCCAAAGCAAAGATGACAAGAGCCATTTTTCAATAGAGAATAGGCTGTGTCATGCGTCCTTGGGAAGAATGTTCTCACCAAGTTAACTTGGGGAGAACTGTCACGACTACTTTTAATATTATTAACAAATGTCTGGCCGAGGAAGAGAAAGGCTGTTAGTTTCTATCAGCTTGAAATTGGTAGGCAGGTTTCTGAACTGTCCATTGCCCACCGATGAGACGCAGAAATGGTACCATCTTAAAATGAGCAAGTTAGTGGAAGTAGTACGCATGTTGGGACGACAGCTTGGCTTTCAACACCATAATCCCAGCAAAGGCTTTGACATAAAGCTCAGAGACCTTGGGGCTGCAACCCAAGCATGTGCGACTGGATACTAGACTTCCTGACGAGCCGCTGCCAGCTGGTTAGAATGGGCAACAGCATCACATCTGACCCCCTGACCCTCACAACACGGAAGCCCCCAAGCCACAGGGATGCGTGCTAGAGTCCTCTCCTTTGCTCCCTGTGTACTCACGACTATACACCCCCGTGACTGCATTGCCACACACGTGTAGCTCCAATGTCATCATGGAGTATGCCGAGCGCATAATGGGAGAGGAGCTTCCACAGCTTCCTGTGGCTGTACGAGAAGCGGTGAGTAGTCGAAGCGTATCATCAAGGACATGCCACACCCAGTGGTGGAAAAAGTACTCCGATATTTTTACTTACGTAAAAGTATCAATACTGCAATGTAGAAATACTTCGTTACAAGTAAAAGTCAGAAATTAAAAATGTACCTGGGTAAAAGTACGAAAGTATTGGTATCAAAATGTACTTAAAGTACCAAAAGTAAAAGTACCAAAATGTTTGAAAATAGCCGATCTACAGCCGATCTACAGCCGATCACAACGCGTCGCGATGCGACGCGTTGTTAGCTTGTAGATCGGCTATTTTCAAATAGCCTCTGTATAAAATAGGGCGAAAGTGGTTAATGTACTGTATGTTGTAGTGGAGTAAAAGTACAATATTTGTCTCTGAGATGTAGTGGAGTAGAAGTAAAACTATAGACACTTGGAAATACTCCAGTAAAGTAAAAGTGCCTCAACATTTTACTTAAGTACAGTACTTGAGTAAATGTACTTTCCACCACTGACTGACTGACAGCAAGAGGAAAACAATGAATGAGGTGAGCTTTAAATGGACCACCAATTTGGTGGTCCATTTAAGCTCGGTTTCACATGCGCATCATGCATGTGAACCTCTGGAGTGTATCTGCCTGAACTAGCTCACAGGCTGTGCATCGTTTATCAAACGGGCGCACTGGCCTGGAAATGCACTTTCTTATTATTTTATCATTCCTTGTCATTCCTTTATGCATAAGTTAATTAGGTTAACCCGTTAAAACCGGGAACACAAACTGTGTAACCACTTCAACCATTATTTTATACTTTTGGCTATTCAAAAATAGCAGATATACGAGCTTGTATATCTGCTATTTTAGAAGAATCGTGAAAACTTTTGCAAATATTTGAATATTAATATGTTTGACTCAAATCTTTGCTTCTGGGGGGGGGGGGGTCCCTGGAACAACATATTTTGAGAAGGGGGTCCGCGGCCAAATACATATTATTTTGGGGGTCCTTGACATGAAAAAGTTTGAGAACCACTTACTATAGCAACACAAGTTTTCAAAACAATTTAGAAGACATTTAGTAGTCCCCAGAAGCAAAGATTTGAGTTACAAATGTTCGCTTTAAAAAATATATATATACAAAGATGTTGTACAAATGTTCAAGATCTTTCAAAAATAGCAGATCTACAAGCTTGTATATCTGCTATTTTTGAATAGCCCAAAGAAATTACACACAGATGCTTTCCCGGTCCTAATGGGTTAATTGTTGCATTGTCATGCATCAAAGAAACCAAAGACGACCTTGAACCTCCCGCCAGGCCCCGCACGATGTTCCCATGCCATCCCGACAGACAGACAATAGTCAAAGCTGGCTTTGCAGCTCCAGCTTTGCCTTTGCGCTGCTATCTGCCATCTGGATCATTTTAATCCACAACAGCCACCCACCACAGCTGGAACACCACAGGCCACATTTTGTCGTGCGCTGCATACATATGTTTCCCCCCCACACAGCCCCAAACGTGCACTTCGTAGCGTCGCTGTCGTCGGGCGGAAACCTTGTATGTCCAAAACGGTTACTTTTCAGAAAGCAAAAACTAAAATAACCTGTTCCAATGGATGTGGTTATTATTTAGTCACAAGCTCTTGTTAATACTTGTTTAAATACTAGTAAAACACAGCCAAAATAGCAAAAATATCAGACGCCTATTTTCGCTAGCCTCACGTAGCCAGACTATATCACTGCATTGGATATTACGGTAGTCTGGTGCCTCTATGAGGAGGTTTTTTTTTCCAAGGGGGGCGGGATCAAAAAAATTACATAAATATAATTAAATTCTATTTGGAGTTGGAGTTGCGTTGCGTCCCTCCATAATTCTTCGGTGTTGGTGTCTGCGTTACGGAACGTCTCTTTTCTTTTTCTGTTTTATTCCTCAGCTGATTAAGGGCTCTGTGTTGTACAAATTCCACCATTCCATTTTTCGACCACTTAAAAGCGATATACTTTGTCGACTGGGGTCCCCCTTGAGGTCTATATTTGGCCCCCTCATTTTCTCCCTCTACACCAAATCTCTGGGCCGAAAATAGCAGATCTACAAGCTCACAACGCACCACGCTGTGACACAACTCTCAGCTGACAGCTAGAGTTCACACACCTACGTCGCACTGCCGATCCGACCAATATGTCTTCTATAGTGTCTGGGGGGGGTTTTGTGAACACCCCAGACAGTTTCTAAGTGGCTTGATTCAGTATTTAGACATTTGATTTTCATTTTGTCTGACACGCCCCCTTCCTATACAAACCCATTGTAACTTCAAACTCCATTTCATCAAAAACACCTGTCCTTAAAGTGGTTCAAATGGAGTTTGAAGTTACAATGGGCTTGTATAGGAAGGGGGCTGAGGTGCACAAGATAAAACATCCAGCCAGTGGCCCCAGCGATTGCAAGTCACCATTTTTTGTGAAACCTGAACTGCAGAACACCAAATTGTTTAGGAAGGAAGGAGGCAACTGTGAGAAATTGAATTTCGGCGACTTAAGCTCCTAAATCAAATGTACTCCTGACGGCAAATTGAACAAAAGTAAATGTGTGTGTGTGTGTGTGTGTGTGTGTGTGTGTGTGTGTGTGTGTGTGTGTGTGTGTGTGTGTGTGTGTGTGTGTGCGTGTGCGTGTGCGTGTGTGTGTGTGTGTGTGTGTGTGTGTGTTTGTGCGTGCACGCACAAGTACATGCATCGGAGTGTGTGTGAGTTTGTGCGCTCGCATGCAGTGACAACGAGAGTGGGGCCGGGGCAGATAGTGTTGTCAACTTGGCATAGCCTGAACCCTGAGTCATGGTGATACGGCTTTGTGACGTTATGGCCGGTAACTTAAATCAGCGGTTCTCAAAGTGGGGTCCAGGGACACTTAAAGTTCTGTAACTCTGAGAGTGTTCAAATGGAGTGTCCAAGTGTGCCATTTGTGCACTCTCAGAGTTGTGGGGGTCCATGGCCTAATGCATACCTAACTGGGGGTCCTTGAAATGAAAAAAAAAAAAAAAAAAGGTTTGAGAACCACCGACTTAAATGAGCCTGGTGTTGGGGGTCAGTGTTGCCAGATTATGTGAGAGAAACAAGCAACCAGGTCTAGGAAAACCAGCCCAAAAGAAGCGACTATGGGCCACATGAGCACTTTTAACATATACATCAGCTATTTTAAAATAGCAGATCTACAAGCTCACAACACGTCGCGATGCGACGTGTTGTGAGCTTGTAGATCTGCTATTTTCAAATAAAATCTTTGCGGGGAAATTATAATAAGCAGATCTGGCAACCCTGGTTGGGGTACCCATACTCATCCGCTGTTAAATGAAGAGTGCGATGCTTGTTTACGCCGAGGGGCAGACGAGAGAGTGGCTTTTAACCCATTCAATCCAGGAACGCATCTACACCTTCTGAAAAAAAAACATCTGTTGCTATTAGTGGTGCTCAAACTTCTTCATGTCAAGGACCCCCAAAATTATATGTATTTGGTCGCGGACCCCCATCTCAAAACATTTAATTCCAGGGACCCCCCCCCAGAAGCAAAGATTTGAGTTACAAATGTTCACTTTAGAAGAATATATTCAAAGATTTGCACACATTTTCACGATTTTTCAAAAATAGCAGATCTACAAGCTCGTAGCGCGGCACTCAGTGCCGCGCTACGAGCTTGTAGATCTGCTATTTTTGAATAGCCAAAGAAATCTTAAAATGACACGGATGCGTTCCCGGGATTGAATGGGTTAAGATGAAGAGCGCAGCCTTGTTTACGCCGAGGAGGCAGAGACAAGAAAGTGTCTTTTAACACGGTTTCTTCAGTGGATCCTTGGTGCCGGGTAAGGTGACAATTGCCAGGGGTATAAACCTTCAGGAGAATTTTTTAAACCTGTTGTGTCGTCTGCTATAAGCCGTACGGCCACCGTCCATTGAACCGACAAACACCATAACACAACTGCGTTTCGTGAACAAAATCGTGAACAATCCAAGAGCTACAGATGAGTCTCTTGAAAAACCTGTGAATCTTTGCTACAGTTAAAGGTAGGGTAAGTGATATTTTTTGTTGTTGTTAAAAAGGTTAAAGTACTATATTCTGATATAGTCAGGGGATATAAAAAAAATCTGGGAATAAATTCCTTACCAAGAAATTTCTTCACCAATGTGTTCGTAAAGGTGTCTAGTAACACATCTCACAAAGACTGAATTTCAGTTGCCCTAGGGGAATCTGTGACAGCTGTTGAAAGTTGGGGTACCTTTAACCTTATGCAGGAAAAAATTGCAACATAACATTTTAAGTAGCATGTGAGGGTTTTTCATGATTCTGAATCCATTGCAAGCATTTGTTTTTTCACAAAAAACACTCCTTGGGCTAAAAACAGCCATAGACAGTTTTCCAGGTCATTACAAACCATTGTTTGTGTAAAAAAAAGATAATCGTTCAAATGGTGATACAAATGTGAAATTTGGTACAAATCATTGTTGGAGGTCACTCTTCGATTTAAGAAACCGGGCCACTCGTAAATCAAAGATGGCGGCCATTTATTTCAAGATGGATGCCAAAATTAGGCTGATTTTGCATTTCAACATATCTTTGCCTATACTTTTGTGAGGTCAATCACCAAATCACAAAATGGCACTCCCATTGTATGTTTTTGAACATTTTCAAACACGAGTTACCATTTATAACCATCAAAATTAAAACATTTCAAAAACACGCCATACAACTGTGCATGCTCACAGACAAACTCAGGGATTGAAGCAAAAGAAAATCTCATGTATTAAATGTTTTCCCCATCTGGTTCTGTTTTCTGTGTCTTCCTCTGTGACTCCTGCATGTCCTTCCTCCCCGCATCCTCAAACCTCCTCTTTGGCCTTCCTCTTCTCCTCTTACCTGGCAGCTACATTTTCAGCATCCTTCTACCAATGTACCTCTCATCTCTCCTTTTCACATGTCAAAACCATCTTAACCTCGCCTCTCTTGCTTTATCCAAAAACCTTCTAACCTGGCTGATCCTCTAATTTAGTCATTTCTGATGTCTTTCCTTCTCGCTCCTAATGAGAATCATAGCATCCTGCCACCTCCAGCTGTAACGCCTGTATTTTCATCAGTGCCACCATTGCCAAGCCGTACAGCATGGCTGGTCTCACAACCGTCTTATACATGTTCCCTCTCACTGGTGACCTTCCATTACAAATAACTCTTGATATTTTCCTCCATCCATCCCCTCAAAGTATTCTTTCAATGTTCTCAACAGAACATTTCCATCTCTGTCTTTTATCACCTTAACATGTTGCACATCCTTCAAAACTCATTAGCGTTGTCTAGCCACCTGGTGCAGACCATTTTCTCACTTCTTGGAGTCCAATTTCTAATTTTCTTTACCTAGCCTTTGTCACCTCTCTCTTCCCCTTACTCCTCATCTCCTTGTACTCCTGCCTACTACTTTCTTCATCTCTCTGGCTGCCTTTATTATCTCCTCCCTGAGCTCCACACAGCATTGTGCATTCTTCTTACACCATTAGATTTTGTCTCTGTCTTCACACCTATAACATCAGCTCTCAGCACTCAACATAGGACTCAAGGCATGCTACTCATACGCTGAACTGACGGTGCCCGGGATCGAACTTATGACCTTATGGTCTAATGGCGAGAACTCTACCAACTGATTTAGCCGGACACATATGCTCAAGCTCATCACTCTCTGACCTTCTTTTCAACTCAACCTGTTGATATACTCTCCTCTCGTCCACCCCATGGTTAAACCCAGTGGTGTGTTCTACCGTGATACGCCGTATGGCCTGCAGATTTTTTTCGTTGCAACCGTATACATTCTAAAACAGTTCGAAGCGGCGTATCTGATACGTTGATACGCATCTGATACGCTGCACCCAGGAGTGGCTGGGCTCAGTGGGCTGGGGGGCGCAGCAATACAAACAGCAAGAATATGGTCTGACCGTCTGACTAGTCTAACTCTGAGGTGAAGGCTTATCATGTGCGTGGCTATTGTTCTTGGGGTGATAATGAATGGCTACTGGCGAAGGAATTCACACATTTCACTTCATTGAACGTAGGTCACTGAATTGAGTACTTCATTAGTATTCAAATTGCGCGTCATAGCACAGCAAAATCTTGAATCTTCAATACAGTTTGTGTCTTCAATGCCAAGTTAATACTATTCTGTAATAGATACAGGAAGGCTCGCTGTTAACACTGCTATTATATCTGATAAGCCTAACCAGCATTTATTTATAACAATCCTTGCACTTCTATGGTAATATAAAAAAATATTAAAAATGCATCCAAGGCTAAAAGCAGCTCCGAAGTGGTTGAGTTACAGGGTGATTAACATTAGAAACAGTAGAAAATCCGTACAAAGCATATTGTAAGTGTACTCAGTGTTACTGTGAAACTGGGCCTGAGTGGGCCTGGCCGAGTTTATGCGGGGCAGAAACGCACGCAATTTTTTTTTACATGAATTAATTATACGCGTGTGCGTGCGTGCCGTGCGTGATGCCGTATTGAATTTTTGGAAAAAAAAGAAATAAAACGCATAGCCTATGCAATGAGCTGGAAAGGTGGGCTTGGACGATTTTCTGCCAGAGTGGTTTTGGTGCAAAACAAAATGCTTGCAATGGATTCAGAATCATGAAAAAACCCTAGTTTGACCCATCACATGCTACTTAAAGCATAATTAAATTTAGTTAATGTTTCCTGCATAAGGTTAAGGGTACCCCAACTTTCAACAGCTGTCACAGATTCCCCTAGGGAAACTGAATTTCAGTCTTTGTGAGATGTGTTACTAGACACCTTTACAACCACATTGGTGAAGACATTTCTTGGTAAGGAATTTATTCCCAGATTGGATTTTTTTCTGATAATATTCCCTGACTAATAGTAATCATTGCTACGGAGCGTTTGTTCGGTCCCAGGGGTCTCTCCAGCTCTTTAGTAAACACAATATAGGTACATTTTCAGGTAGGTGACAATGTTTAAGCCAATCGGGAGGGAGAGAGCGCTGACAATGCATTTTCTGTTTAATAAAGAGCTGGAGAGACATGGAGACTCCTTTTACTGAACAAACACTCTATAGCAATGAGTACTATCAGAATATAGAGCTATCTAACACTTATTTTAACCAAAGTAAATCACTTACCCTCCCTTTTAAGTTTTGTTACCAATTTGTAAGCCATGCATTTTTTTCATTTTAATCACATGAACCTTAGCGGCCATATTCTAGCAGGAACATTTGGTGAAAATAGCTCATAATAACACGTTGCAGTGCTATTTTCAGTTAAAACGATTTGGTGTAGAGGGAAAAAAGGAGCAGACCAGACCCTGAGGGGACCCCGGTCGACTAAGTACAGAATATATGGGGGGGAAATATTGTGGGGAAAGCTTTCGCTGAAAATGGCTTCCGACGCGACGCATGTTGTGACCTGGTCGATCGGCTATTTTTCAGCGAAAGCTTTCCCCACAATTACAGAAAAACTGAAAAGACGCTAGTGTAGAGCCCTGAGGGACTCCGGGCTCAACCATATGGGGTTTAAGTGGTTAATAAGGGCCTATATGCTATGGTTTTATGTAGGGTTATTATGGCCATGTTGACAATCAACCACATCCAGATGTTTTGAAAATGCTGCTGCTGCTACTTTTCCACCCCACGCTCCTTCTTCTGCGCAGCGGTGGAAGCAGTTTTTTTACTTAAACCATTCAATCTGGGAACGCGAATCTCTGTCATTTTAGATTTCTTTGGCTATTCAAAAATAGCAGATCTACAAGCTGAGTGCCGAGCTATCAGCTTGTAGATCTGCTATTTTGGAAAAATCGTGAAATTTGTAACTGTCAAATGTCTCAACAAATGTCTTAATTGTTCTTAAAAAACTATCCTTCCTATATAAGTGGTGCTCACACTTTTTCATGTCAAGGACCCCGGCCCCCCAAATGTATTTGGTCGCGGACCCCCCATCTAAAAACATTTTGTTCCAGGTGACCCCCCGCAGAAGCAAAGATTTGAGTCACAAATGTTTGATACTCAAAGATTTGCACACATTTTCACGATTTAAAAAAAAAATAGATACATATCTGCTATTTTTGAACAGCCAAAGAGATCTAAAAACGACACAGATGCGTTCCCGGTCTTAAAGGGTTAAGTAAAAGTATAAATACTGCAATGTAGAAAGAAGTACATGGCGACCCCCAGCGTAGAGGGACCCCTGCTGTTATTGGCCCCGCCGCCGGCCTGACGTATTTCTCTGCTTACAATTAGGACTGGGATTTTTGCTGCGTAAGCGCAGAGTAAGGGCTTCTTCTCTCTACACGCTGTAGATCATTTACAACACCATCATTTCCTATGGTTCAGTGGTTCTCGGGGGGTCCTTGAGGGGGTTCCTTCCAGGGGGTCCCCCCAGCTAAATGATTGATAGTTAGGAGGAGCCAAATGATCCCTTACAGGTCTGTGACTCTGAGAGTGTGTACAAATGGCACCAACTGGACCCTTACTGGTCATTTGGCTCCATTTGTACGTGGAGGTGTCTCAGAGTTACGTGGTCTCATACCTAACTGGGGTTGCTTGAAATGTGTGTGTGTGTGTGTGTGTGTGTGTGTGTGTGTGTGTGTGTGTGTGTGTGTGTGTGTGTGTGTGTGTGTGTGTGTGTGTGTGTGTGTGTGTGTGTGAGTGTGTGTGTGTGTGTGTGAGAGAGAGAGAGAGAAGAGGTTAAAGCTCTATATTCTGATAGTAATCATCACTATAGCGTGTTTGTACAACTACAGGTTCGGCCCATATAGAGTTCACAGTTCACACACCTACGTCGCACTGCTGATCCGACCAATATGCCTGTCATAGTGTCTGGGGGGTTTTGTGAACACCCCAGACAGTTTTTAAGTTGCTTGATTCAGTATTTCGACATTTGATTTTCATTTTATCTGACACGCCCCCTTCCTATACAAACCCATTGTAACTTCAAACTGTATTTTAACCATGATGGATTCATCAAAAACACCTGTTCTTTTTTTTATTTATTTTTTCTAAATTTTTATCCCACGATTTTGTAACCCATATTTTTTCACCCAGTGCCAATTGCCTATGTAATCCTGGGCGCTACTCTCCCTCTGCCAACCTAGAGAGAGCCTGTCCTTAAAGTGGTTAAAATGGAGTTTGAAGTTACAATGGGTTTGTATGGGAAGGGGGCTGATGTCTGATAAAATGAATATCAAAATATCTAAATACTGAATCAAGCAACTTAAAAACGGTCCGGGGTGCTCACAAAAGCCTGAGTGAAATATATATAGTATATATAAAGTGAAATATCCCTTTAATTGCTAGGAAGTACCTGGCGTTTCGTGTCAGTGGAACCAGTGGAATAAAAGACAGCCCCCAAAGTACATCATTATTGTTATGCTATAAATCCACCATGAAAATCAGATTCAGCCTCACTCATTTGTTTCCATAAAGGATGAAAAAAAAAAAGCCTCCCTCTCTATCCCGTGTTCCACGGAGGAAGAGACTCTCACTGGCAGCACTACAACTACTGACAGCTTAGACAGACAGTAGAAGAACTGACCTAAATACAGCTGCCGACTGGTGCTTTTTTTTTACCGTTGGCTTCGCCACATATCGTTGTTGTCGGGCAGAAACCTTGTATCCCCCATATTTCAACTCCCCCCTCCCCCACAAATATTAATGCCCTACTTCGTCATACTACGGTGTCACACAAAAGTAGCAAGAAATTGCCGATCTGCAAGCTCACATCGCGCCGCGTCGCGTGAGCTCGTAGATTCTGCTATTTTGGAATCATTTTGAAAGTGAAAGTGGTTAAAGGGATAGTTCACCCAAAAGAAAATATTTTTTTCTAGCGATTAGTCACCCCTTGGAGTAATTCGATGACTAAGCGGTTCCGGTAAGAGACACAATAAAGAAGACTCTTTGTGTCTTCTAGCGGAACCGCTGCTGCCGGTCATCAAATTGGCTTATAAGAATGCGACAAAAACCAAAAAAATGGGGTGACTCGATAAGAGGAAAAAAAGTCATTTTGGGGGTGAACTATCCCTTTTTAAGCCTGTCCGTGGTGGTAACTACATTGGAACACAGGTTCTTTTTTTTCTCCCTCCATTCCCTGAAAAGTAACAGTTTTTTTTTTGGGGACATACAAGGTTCTCTCCACCCCGACAGAGACCATATATACAGTCAAAAAACTTGGCTTGGCCTGAATGTGTGTGGTGTTGCATAATACGCTCTGCCAGCCGGAGAGAGAGAGGAGGGCGAGGCCCGCTGCCTGCTGCCTGGCCCGGCCCGCTATGTCTGTCTGTGGTGTTAACCCCTTCAAACCGGGGGGAAACGCATCCGTGTAACGCACTTTTTAACCATCATTTTATACTTTTGGGCTATTCAAAAACAGCAGATATACAAGCTCGTAGCACGGCACTCGGTGCCGCGCTACGAGCTTGTATATCTGCTGTTTTTGAAAAATCGTGAAGATTTGTGCAAATCTTTTAATATATATTAAACGTTTTCTTTTCTTTTTTATCCCAAGATTTTGTAACCCATATTTTTTCACCCAGTGCCAATTGCCTATGTAATCCTGGGCGCTACTCTCCCTCTGCCAGCCTAGGGAGAGCCCAAAGCGAACGTTTTTAACTCAAATCTGTGCTTCTGGGGGGGGGGGGGTCTGGAACAACATATTTTGAGATGGGGGGGGGGGTCCGCGGGCCAAATACTTATCATTTTGGGGGGGGGGGGGGGGGGTCCTTGACATGAAAAAGTTTGATCACCGCTGATGTTATAGCAACATACGGGTTTTCAGAAAACGGTCAGGATTTAGAAGACGTTATGTAGACGCGTTCCAGGACTGAACGGGTTAAACGCTGAAACGTAAACACGAGCCCTGATGGGTCATTCATCAGCTACTGCTATTTCCTCCGTGGGCAAAGGCCAGAGCGTGAAACGTGAAGATATGGTGATAATAAACTGTCAATCCTAAACCCAGGCAGTTTATTACTCCTCAGCGACTTCTTGGGTAAAAGCCTGAGAGAAGATATTTTTACGGGGCCGATTAGAAAAATGACAAAAGCGAGCTTATACAAGGCTGATGGATAACGTTATAATAACGCCTGGCTGAGGGCCGCCGCGTGCGTCACCGTGGATTAAAGCTCTCAGTCGACCGCCACGGATTTCATTCAGTCATTTTTATAAGATTAAAGGGATAGTTCAACCAAAAAATGTTTTTTGTGCCGCATTCCTAAGCCAATAATTTGATGACCAGTGGACCGGTAGGCAGGCAGCGGTTCCGGTATAGGAGATACAAAGGAGACTCTTTGTGTCAAAATATCAGAACTGAAACAGGCCATCCCCATACAGTATCTGTGATTTGTGAAGCAGTGTGAAAGGAGTCTCACAGCTCTTCTGGGGGTCCCCTGGCACAAAACATTTTCAGATGGGGTTCGGCGGATAAATATATATCAATTTGTGGGTCCTTGGCACGAAAAAGCTTGAGAACTAATGATTTATAAGGCATTTGTATTATCAGCCTCTGTAGAATCTTGACTCTTAACCCATTAAGACCGGGAACGCATCTGTGTCATTTTAGTTATTTAGCTATAGCCATTATTTTACACTTTGGCTATTCAAAAAAATAGCAGATCTACAAGCTCGTAGCGCGGCGCTACGAGCTTGTAGATCTGCTATTTTTTGAAAAATCACGAAAATTTGTGTTAATCTTTGAATATATATATTTTTGGAAATAACATGTTTAGCTCAAATCTTTGCTTCTGGCGGTCCCTGGAACGACATATTTTGAGATGGGGGGGGGTCCATGGCCAAAATACATATAATTTTTAGGGGTCCTTGACATGAAAAAGTTTGAGCACCACTGTATATAGTAACTTAGGTGTTTCAGAAAACTGTTATAGGATTTAAGACGACATTCGTAAGAATCGGAACCTCGGCTCTGACCGGGTTTTAAAGGGTTAATCCCTGCGTCATTGAGTGAGCCTCAACTCTTGGCCTCTCTGGGGGGGACATGAAGGAGCTCGCTCTGGACAACACCACACAGCTCTCCTGCTGCCATATCTGGAGGAGCTACTGTGCAAAGAAAATATCCCCCCTTTGATTAGAAAAAAGAAAGTGAAGCCAGTTCCTCTTTGCAGTGAACTGTTAGTCAGAGGCACAAGACTTGTATTCACTAATAGTTTCTTAATGTTCCTTGTTGACTTAGTCGAGGCTCGCCTCGCTTTGCCTGTTGCAGAAAGGCTCTTGACCCCAGAGCTGTGTGAGTATATGGTTTGAGGTGCAGCGTAGGGGAGAGAGGCACACCAGGATATTCGTCGCTGTCGTCGGGCGGAAAACCTTGTACGTCTAAAAACGGTTACTTTTCAGGAAATGGCAAAAAAAAAGAGAGCCTGTGTTCCGATGGATCCAGTGTAGTTATTATTTAGTCCCCAAGCTCTTATTAATACTTTTAATGAATTCAGTATTCGTAAAAACCCACGTAAAAAACGCTTTCTCTAACATTTAAAAAAGAATCACACATAGTGTGAAGTGAGCGGTGCCTGCACTCCTGATTGTGTTTAATTAGTGTAACTGGTTGCATCTTTGTGTTGCAATCAGCTGCAGCTGTTGAGGCCGTGCTCAAACATCAGAATCAGAATCAGAATCAGAATCTGGACGTACGGACGGACGGACGGACACACACACAAAGTCAGTCCTTGTGAGTGGTTGGCACCACTCAAAAAAAACTGCAAAAAATAGCCGATCTACAAGCTCAGCTTGTGTTTTTGCTACTTTTGTGTGACACAGTAAGGCATTCATTTATGGAAAAAAAAACATTAAAAAGTTAAAATATGGAGTTTTTTCGTATACCCCGACGGCAATGATATGCAAAGCCAAGCCCTGTTTCTTCCAAGTCCTCTGCTCTCAGCAGCGAGAGGGCCGTCTCAGTGTGTGTACAAGCTGGCTGCTGCTCTTTATTGATATTTATGTGTTTAAACATTTTTAACCCATTAAGACCGGGAACGCGTCGTTGTGTCATTTTTAGATTTATTTGGCTATTCAAAAAAATAGCAGACCTACAAGCTCATAGAGCGGCACCGAGTGCCTCGCTATGAGCTTGTAGATCTGCTATATTTTTTTAAATCTTGAAACATTTGTAACTCAAATCTTATTGCTTCTGGGGATTCTACAGATGTCTTCTAAATCCCAACGTTTTTTGTTTTTTTTAAACGTATGTTGCTATAATCGGCTCTCAAAACTTCTTTCATGTCAAGGACCCCCGAAATTATATGTATTTGGCCGAAGACCCCCATCTCAAAATATTTTGTTCCAGGGACCCCCAGAAGCAAAGATTTTTGTGAAAAATGTATATATATTCAAAGATTTTTGTGAAAAATGTATATATATTCAAAGATTTGCACACATTTTCACAATTTATTTCCAAAAAAATAGCAGATCTGCAAGCTATTTTTGAATAGCCCAAAGAAATCAAAGAATGGACACACATGCGATCCCGGTCTGAATGGGTTAATCATGACCTATATAAACTTAAGAGGAGCCCACATTTTCTGTTGTCGTTACAGGACAGACATTGAGGCCCATTCACCGGCGTGAGGGTTTTTATTTTAGGTAAAAGTGTAGCCTCCTCACCGCCTTCTCAAAGCAGTAGGTAAATGTTTACTCTGTTTGGAGGAGAAGCACAAAAAAGGCACACGATGGAGCCAGATTAAATTCTCATGTTGTATCTCAAACGTGGGATGGTTTTCTGCACCCTGTCTGACCCTCCTCGCGTCTCTCTCTCTCTCTCTCCGCCCACCCACCCGCCTCCTCTTCGTCGTCTCGCTAATTCCGTTCGGTAATGCTGATAGTGCTAACTAACCCTCCACCTCCTGCTGTGAGGCATTTTTCAGTGGAAAGAGCTTCTCCCCGTTATCCGTCGTCAGTGGTGGAAAAAAGTACTCACGTTTTTTACTTAAGTAAAAGTATCAATACGGCAATGTAGAAATACTCTGTTACAAGTAAAAGTCCAGAATAAAAAAATTACTTGAGTAAAAGTACAAAAGTATTGGTATCAAAATGTACTTAAAGTACCAAAAGTAGAAGTACTAAAATGTTTGAAAATAGCAGATCTACAAGATCGGCTATTTTAAAATAGCCTATAAAATAGGGCTAAAGTGGTTAATGTATTTCTTACAATGTCATAATTTATATCTGCAAAGTAACTAGTAACTAAAGTGTTCAAATAATTGTAGTGGAGTAAAAGTACAATATTTGCCTCTGAGATGTAGTGGAGTAGAAGTAAAAGTATTGACAATTGGAAATACTCCAGTCTCCAGTAAAGTAAAAAGACCTCAAAATTGTACTTAAGTACAGTACTTGAATACATGTACTTAGTTACTTTACACCACTGTCTGTCGTATGCTTTTCACTGCACTTTGTCAAGCTTGTCGGTCCATTACTTAGTAGAGATGGTTTGTATGTACGTATAGGTGCATCATTTAGAATGTATGTACTCACACAATCATGTGTGAGAATTTGCATCCGAGATGCCATGAATGTGTGAGCAATTGCATCCGAGATGCCAGTGAAATGAGCAATTTCTACGTGCACGCCTGGGCCGTACGCCAGTGTCAAGTTCTGTCACCTGCCACTTGCAGTCAAATTGATTATCTGATTATGTATTCAGCAATTAACCATTGAAATGACGGATCTGTTCACACACATTACTGTCCTGCATGTGCATGTTTGTGTACAAACGTGGCCTATATGACGTCTGTCAGAGCTGAGCTTACTCAAATAAATCCACGGATGAGTTTGAAACACAAGCGTGCAATTTCAAAGGCGACAAGATTAAAAACGAGGTTCTTCATTATTATGTTAAATCCCCCTCAACTATGCTTGTGAATGTATTTGCACAATTCAACACAATGTGTCACCACTTACGGACTCTGTGCTCAACCTCATGTATATATACTGTATCTGCTGGTCTTATGCTGTGTGTACATACTGTATGTACGGCAGATATTGCTTTTGATTTGTTTGTTCTCTTTGACGTGCTTATTTAATGTTAGAGTTTTTCTCCCTTCTCTCCTTCTCTCACCCTCTCACCCCTGCCCTCCTTTTTCTTCTTCTCCCTTTCTGGAAAACAACAAACATGATGGAGTTTACACAAAAAAAAACAATTTCACCCATGTCTTTACACCTGTGAACCAGTGATGGGGCAATAAAGTTGATTCTGATGCTAGTGAGGACCAGTTATATGAAGATATGGATCGGGCACTCCGCGTCCATCTAAAATCAGATTAAACTGCAATCAAAGTTGGTGTAGAAAATATGCATAAAAGAACTTCATTTTAGGTTCAATGCAAATGCTAGTGGATGGCAATTACCATCCCCTGGGACCCCAAATGACACCCTTGAAAGGAATCATCAGTAATCTGTCATTTGAATGGTTATTTGCTGAATAAATAATCAGACAGAGTCAGCGTCTTGGACAATCAATTTAGACTGCAAGTGGGAGATGAAAGAAATTGACACTGGCGTACACCAGGCGTTGCATATAGAAATTGCAAATTTCACTGAAATTGGTCATGAATGTGTGAATAAGTCAATAAATCAATTCTAAGGTATGCAGCATACTGTATTAAATAAACCATCGCATACTAACAAGCTTGTCACGAGTCATCTGTCCATTGTCAGTCCAAAACCTGTTTTCTTTGCAACTGAATGAAAATTGCACATCTGGCTGAGAAATTAAAGTTAAATTGATTGGAAAAATTAAAACACTTCTAGCATGAAACGCTACACCCGAGTTTCAAACCCCACATTACATTACAGAGTTACAGCGCAGGACTGAGGCTCACCTCTCCCTTTTGGAAAGGTTTTATGAGGACAACTTTTGCCACCAAGTTCTTTGTAGGGGTGCAATTGATCAAAGTAATCGATTTAATCTATTATGATTTTTTTTTTAAACAATTGAATCAATTAATCTATTAATAAACTACCCCTATTTTGGACATGTAATTATAGGTGAACACTTTCAAAAAAATAAAATAAAAAAATAGCCGATCTACAAGCTCACACCGAGTCTCACCACAGAGCGTTGTGAGCTTGTAGATCTGCTATTTTCCATGAATGTTAACCCCAGAAGAGGGATTCTATAGGGCTCAAGTGCTAAAACAAAATAAATCCCCGATTTGTCCGGACTTAAAGATAGCAGATGTTCAACCTCACAATGGGCTTGTAGATTTTTCATTGTATATTGTAATTAGAGTTAAATGTTCTTTTCGTATATAGGTTTTTATCCATGAAAAAGGTATTTCTGTTTATTTTTATTTTATTTTTATTTTTTATTTTTTTGCTTCAAGTCAAATGCTCTCAAATACAAACTTTAATCAAATCAAAGTGTTTTTTCACATTGATCAGAAACTGTTGCACTTTCAGACAAAAAAATATCGGTCAAAACATCGGTAATCGGTCCCATGAGTCGGGCTGTAGTAAGTAACAAGGCAGCCCAGCAGAGCAGACAATGGCAGGTGTTTGACAGAGCTCCCAGCTCTCTGGTACCTAAATAGAACCTTAAAAAAAAAGAAGAAAAAAAAAAGGGGAAAAAAGAGGAATCAAGCGTTCTGTGTTCCATCAGTTTCATATCCCTAACATCAGCCCCGGCCAAGCAGACAGAGCTCGTCTGCCAAAGAAAACATATGGGATTCAGCTGAAGGGCTCCAGTTTTTCAAAAAACAGTCTCTTTCAGTCTAAAACTTCTTAAGGAGGGTTTTGGTATGAACGTGCTTTCGTGAAGAAAAAAAAAAAAGAAGGGAAAAAAAAAGAAAGTTGAGTGTACTGCGACTTTGAGAGAAAAAAAAAAGGGCCTGGATTGAGCGTTGGACACACTGCCACCTTTCACCCTCTCTGTGTTGTTCAAAGGTGTGTTTGCTTTCAGAAACGCGTGTGCAAACCTTCGTCATCATTACCTGCCATTTTCATCCTCCAGCCTTTAAAGGGAACTTTAAGGGGGGAAAACACACACACACACACACACACACACACACACACACACACACACACACACACACACACACACACACACACACACACACACACACACGCATTTCTAATGATATGTAGAGCGCTGTAGAAGAAGAGTGTAATGTACAAAATGTAAAAATAGTTTTAAAGTCTCCCAATTCAAAGAGAGGTAGAAGAACATGGAGCCACATTTGGAGAGAAATGATAACAAACAGCAGGGCCTGTGCAAACACATTCGCGAGCATACAGTAGTCGAGGGGGATTTAACGTAATGATGAAGCACCTCGTCCTCAATCTGGTCGCCTTTGAATTGGCATGCTTGCGTTCACACACACACATCACGGTCCTGTGTGTGTAGGACCGTGATGATGGATGGTCCACATATAGCGGCAGGTACAGTATGTGCATGATTTAGACGTAAGGTGCAACAAAACAAACCAAAAACAAACACACATAGGGCAGAAACTTCACAGGGAAAGTAGCCTCGAACTCCACGCTTTTATGTTTTGCTAAAACAATAAAAGCCTGGACCAGCGAGTCAGTGTTTTCCAGGTATAGGAAGTGTTTCATTCCCCCAACCAACCAGAGTGCAGTGGGCGTCGCTCCAAATGTTGTGTTGACGGGGCAGGGGCTGACGGACAGATTGGCGAACCAATGGGATCACACGCATTCTCTCTCCGGAGATGTTAAACCCCGCCCCTCTATGCCAGATATGAGCCACGCTATAGGGCAGTCTACAGGCAAAGTAAAAGTCCACACAGAGGAACATATCCATATGAAGGGAGTTAAAAACCAGGCCAGCCAGCTGATAGGCGGCGATCAGGCCTTGTTCAGCAGTCTGATGGTAGCCTGGTGGAAGCTGTTCAGAAATCAGGGCCCTATTTCACGAAAGGTGAATTAAATAAGCCTGGGCTTAAGTCAAATCCAGGCTTGACAAAGTCGGGTCCGTATAGCCTGGTTTATTCCGTCCCATGAACGTCAAGCCAGGCTGAAAAGGAGCGTCGAGCCAGGATAGTAAAGCCAGGCTTCACGTATTCCTGTACAAGACCATGAAAGTCGATAGCAGAAGCCTTGAACTTGACCAATCATGGAGCCACAGCGCGACAGGACGTGCAATAACCCCACATTATTATTTACTCAAGTAAATTTTGAATTCCGGACTTGTACTTGTAACAGAGTACTTCTACATTGCAGTATTGATACTTTTACTTAAGTAAAACATTTGAGTACTTTTTCTACCACTGCTGTCAGTGTCACTGAATGTTATGCACTTTTTTTTTTTTTTTTTTGCACCCAGCACCACCCCAGCATGCTCTGCTTTCCTGGGTTCTATTTTCCCCTTGGGGGATTGTAATATATATATGTATATATCTCCCTGCTCTTAAATGGCTGTGTTCTAATGTGCTGAGCAGGGAGTAATGTATACTCTAGCAGAGCCTGAACACAGAGATCAAATATAATATATCGGTCAAAACATCGGTAATCGGTCTCTCGGTTCATTGACATTTTATGAATAAATGTTTCAATCTAGTTGTGAGTTGTCTGACTGAACTGTGTACTGAGTGCATGGAGAGAGGCTCGACAAGTGGCTTACAGTGATCAGAGAGAGAGAGAGAGAGGTGGGGATGATGCAGTACTGTGTATGCAGGATTCCCAGGATTAGAACCTGGGTCTCCTGCGCGTCAAGGAACACTAAAGTCAAACATGTTATCCACTAGCCTAAAGGAGAGGCTGGGGGAGATATTAGGCCCTTTGGTCTTCAGGTACAGGCCTCTGAGCAACTCTGCTACATAATACACCCACTGCTGACATCCCAAGGTCAATGGCTTCCTTTCCCCCCTGTTTGCCTTCATTCTCAGTCGTTTGACTGCGGTTCATTTTGTCCGCGTGTGACCGACATAACGGCCATCTGAGTCAGCTAAAAAACCCAACCTCTCTCCACGTGTTTACGACGGGACTCGTACTTGTAAAAGCTACCGTCCCTCCACAAAATCTCCATGCGGACCAGGTGTGTTCCAGGGATCAAACACTATCATTACATCCTGTAAACGGAAGCTAAGCGCCCCTCGTGGAGCCCATATTATTTCCCAAAGGCAGTGTAAAAATGCAGGAAAAAAAACGGGAGGATAGAAAATCCTTGTCTTGGAAGATTTTCGGAGAGGCAACAGACAGCGTGGATTTCAACACTATGCCCTTTGTTCAACTCTGTCACTGGAACTGCACAGGCAGGAATTAGAGAGGGAGGAAACTGGACCTGAAGTTCAAAGACCTTTCAGTGTCTCTGTGAATCTCAAGTGGAGCTGCATCGTTAACCCAAACAAAAAACTACAACCTATAGTTCCTAGGGCTGAGCGATATGACTCTATTATGTAAACCCTTTGCCTCGATTACGATTAAACAATGTATTCGATTTTTTTCATGTTGATTCGTTGATATAAAGAAGGAAAAAAACATTATACTTATGCTTCTTGATTATTGGAATAACTTACATGAGCAAGATTAAGTCCGTTATTGGTTCTAAATATCGGTTTAAATATATTTTCGGTGAATTGCCCAGCACTGCTAGTACCTCACTTTAACTCTTTCATTGCCGTGGATGGGAATTCCAGTCCGATTCTGCAATGGATAACATTGCCACGGACGGGAATTCCCGTCCGATTAATCTATTATTGTTTAATAAACGATCACGCTGTTCTCTGTAACATCCGTCATCAGGTTAACTTTCCACTCACTTTCCACTCACCCGGATGCAGAAATAGCGTCATCCGTTTCCTGTTTCCGGTTTTATCTTGAGTTAACTGGTTTTGCCCCGGTTATATTTTCTTTTCTCTGGACGACGAACAGTTATCCCCTTTGCGTTTACCAACGGTCTGACACGCGATCATAATATATCTAAATGTTCTGTGGCCAGCTGGGGGAGGTGGGAAATACGTGCATTATTGCCGGTATATGGTGCCTGCAGCCTGGCTGCGCGGGTGAAAACTACCTCACGACAGCTCGCCTGTGAAAACTTTTCCCTCTGGGGGTTGGTGCATGGATCATCTTTGTTTACACACACACGATCCGACCATGGATCATAATGGATATAACTACATTTCTGTGACCGGTTGAAAAGGTTATAAAACACGAAAATCGCTGGCACTGGGTGAGTACATTAATGAATATACTCTGGCAGTAGAAGAGTTAACTGTCAAACCTGACTCCAACTCCCATTTCATTTAGTCTCCCTTCCCAACCTGCGCTTTCAACATATTTTTCAAACGGCACGCGCCTTCATGCATAATGCATAACTACACCTCTGCGAATAAACAGTTCAATATAATCAGTGTGCTAATGTCCTCCTCATCATCATGCACATCCCCACTAATGCCCCGCAGGCCTCAGGCGAGAGAGAGCACACAGCATGAAGATGATTTAGCGTCGGGCACAGGGAACTTATGGGATGAGCGGCCAGGCCGAGTCCCTCAGTGTGTGTGTGTGTGTGTGTGTGTGTGTGGGGGTGTGTGTGTGTGTGTGTATGTGTGTGTGTGGGGGTGTGTGTGTGTGTGTGTGTGTGTGTGTGTGTGTGTGTGTGTGTGTGTGTGTGTGTGTGTGTGTGTGTGTGTGTGTGTGTGTGTGTGTGTGTGTGTGTGTGTGTGTGTGTGTGTGTGTGTGTTTGCATTACTATACTTGTAAGGACCAAACGTTCTCACGTATGGTAGAATTTGAGGAATAGACGTTGTGAGGACCATTTTCCTGGTCTTCGCAAGAAAATGGTTGTTTTATGGTTGAATTTGTTTTTAGAGATACTTTTACGTTTACAAAGATTCAGGTTGGGGTTAGGATTAGACATTTAGAGGTTAGGTTTAGGGGGTCGGGTTGTCGATTTTTCCCCATTTTATACTTAGTTGTGCGGCGATGGCGCACACCGTAAAATAGCCGATCTACAAGCTCACAACGTGTCGCAGCGCGACACGTTGTGAGCTTGTAGATCTGCTATTTTTCGGCTTCAGACGTGCGGCTAAAAATGCCCAAAAATCAATCATAAATCAATCATAAAATCGGCTTCCTAAAATGTTGATGTCCACACAAGTATGGTAATACAAACGCGTGTGTGTGTGGGGTGGGGGGGTGGGGGGTCTGATGTGTGCCAAAAAGCCCCGGCCCGACCATCTGACCATGTCCAATGGGATTGGAACCCCAACTCAATGAAAAAAAAGACGCAAAAACCGACATTATAGTCTCAACGAGGCATTTGCCAGCCTACATCATCGCTGCACTTTAACCAACATAAGCCCTAGAAGATCATTTGCCGCGCGACGAATCGTGAAAGTAGCCAATCTACAAGCTCTCGAAGGGTTATTTTTAACCCATTTAGACCGGGGAAAAGTATCTGTGTCATTTTTAGATTTATTTGGCTATTCAAAAATCTACAAGCTCATATGAGCTTGTAGATCTGCTGTTTTTGAAAAATCGTGAATTGTGAATATATGTTTTTTAAAGCAAACATTTGTAAAATATGTTGTTCCAGGGACCTCCAGAGGCAAAGATTTGAGTTAAAAATGTTTAAACAAATATTTGTATTCAAAGATTTGCACGAACGTTCAAGATCTTTCTAAAAAAATAGCCCAAAGTATAAAATAATGGTTATATAGCAAAAAAATCTAAAATAACACAGATGCGTTCCTGGGTCTTAATGGGTTAATACAGTATAATGACATGCCAACATAGGGGGACGCCAGATTCAGAGTGGTTAAAGCAAGCAAGTTGTATGCAAATCTCTCTTTGTTGTGTGTTCTGTGTCACAGCCTCTGATCATGAAGAGTTTCCAGAGGCAGAGTTGTTGCAGAGCGGACCCAGTCAGCTGCGTTGAGGCTTAGAGAGAGAGAGAGAGAGACGACTGGACTGGACTGGGTCCGTCCGGGGATGTTATATTATCTTCTTCTGAGCCCGTTTTGGAATGCTCTGCGACCCTGACAGTCCCACTCTTTGTCCACATATATGGCTAAAAATGGAAGAGGGGAAGTCAGAAGAGGGGTCGGGAATTTAAACGTTCTGGCAGCTTTATCGAGGAAGTCTTCCCCTCGGCTTCCCAAGAATGTCCACAAGCCCCTGACATCCATGTGACACGAAGGGCGGCCTGCCTCCCACACACACACAGGCAGCCAGGCCAGTACAAATCACCAGAGCTTTAGACCCCAGACTCCCACACCAAACACACTGCTGTCTCTGGACCCAGAGGACATGTCTGTCTGCTTCCACGAGCCTGCCTGGCCTGCCTGTGGCTGAAAAGGAACTTAAGTACACTTACTCAAAGTACCGTACTTCAAGTACAATTTCAAGGTACTTTTACATGAGTTTTTACATTTTTTTTTTTTTATTATTATTCTTTTTTTATCCTACGATTTTTGGAACCCATTTTTTCACCCAGTGCCAAATGTCTAAGTAATCCTGGGCGCTACACTCCCTCTGCCAGCCTAGGGAGAGCCTAGAGCCGAGCTCATGCCTCCTTCGATGCATGAGAGAGCTAGCAAGCCGCTTCTTATCACCTGACTGACAGGGGGGAGTTTCCCTGGTTTTTCCATTTCTTGATACTATACTTTTTACGCCACTACAGAGGCAAACGTTGCACTTTTTTACTCCACTACATTTATTTGACAGCTTTATTTGCCAGTTACTTTGCAGATTTAGATGATTAATCATTTCATTTTGTATTTTTTTTTGTATCAAATGTTGGACATTTTTAATTGTTAACACGTTGTGAGCTTGTAAATCTCGTAGAAGTATAAAATAGGTCTAAAGTGGTTAATGATGAATAATAATAGGCTATTAACATGACTTAAAGGGATACTTCACTTTCACATAAAATAAACATTTAAAAAATTATAAAAAATAAATGAAAAAAGTAATGGAAAATCCATGGCCCCCTCACGCATTAGAGTGTCCTACTAATGTGTGAGGGGGCCTTTATTTTGCCATAACTTCTTTCATTTTTTTTAAATATTTATTTTTAATGTTTATTTTATGTGAAAGTGAAGTATCCCTTTAATGCTGAAATGGGCATTCTGCATAATGTCTGCTTTCACTTTTGCTACTTTAAGTATATTTTTTGATGCTACTATACTTCTGCACTTTGAAGTAAGCTTTTGAATGCAGCACTTTTACATACATTATTAACCTCTTCAACCCAGACAACCCTATACATTTCGGCCATTTGAAAACAGCCGATCTACAAGCTCACAATGCGTCGCGATGCGACGCATTATGAGCAGAGCTTGTAGATCTGCTGTTTTCAAATGATTTTTGACATATTTGAAAACGTGTGAAATTGGAACATTCTGCATAATGAATACTTTCTACTTTTGGTACTTTAAGTACACGTCGATACCAATACTTTTGTACTTTTACTAAAAGTCAATTTTGAATTCTGGACTTTCACTTGTAACAAAGTATTGTTTTCTATGTTTTCCTTCTACTTTTTACTTAAGTTTAAAATCTCAGTTCTTCTTCCACTTCCACCAGTGCTGCTGGCCTGCCTGCCTGCCTGCCTGCCTGCCTGCCTGCCTGCCGCAGTAAAGAGTTCCAGACACCAGGCTGGCTATAATTAAGAAACAGTAAAACACACCTAGTGAGAGCTCGGGCTACCACTTGAGATCAAAGACCTACTGGCCCTCCAACAGCAGCCTTTTTCATCAGCAGCTCCAGGTTTCGCTCCATGTTTGATCTGGAGCTATGCACCTCTTTACGCCCCACAGTTAGCCTGCAAAACCCCCAGTGAAGAAGAACAGTATCTTGTAGTCCTTAAGCAGGACGCCAAAGACAGTGGTGGGAAAAGTACTCAAATGTTTTACTTAAGTAAAAGTATCAATATTCCAATGTAGTAAGTAAAAGTCCGGAATTCAACATTTACTTGAGTAAAAGGACAAAAGTATTGGTATCAAAATGTACTTAAAGTACCAAAAGTAAAAGTACTAAAATGTTTGAAAATCGCAGATCTACAAGCTCACAACGCGTCGCGATGCGACGCGTTGTGAGCTTGTAGATCGGCTATTTTCATATAGCCTCGGTATAAAATAGGGCTAAAGTAGTTAATGTATGTTTTATAATGTAATAATGTATATCTGCTAAGTAACTAGCAACTAAAGTTATCAAATAATTGTAGTGGAGTAAAAGTACAATATTTGCCTCCGAGATGTAGTGGAGTAGAAGTAAAAGTATAGACAATTGGAAATACTCCAGTAAAGTAAAAGTACCTCCAAATTGTACTTAAGTACAATACTTGAGTAAATGTACTTAGTTACTTTACGCCACTGGCCAAAGATCAGAGTATAGTATAGCAGAGTAAATATAGTATTACAGTAGTAGTACAAATGATATGTAAAACGTGGCATCTAGACCAGGGGTCTTCAACGTTTTTCAGGCCAAGGACCTACTGTAGCTGAGACAGAGAGAGAGAGACGAAGCAGGGACCCCCCGATACAAATAGTCAGTGGAGGAAAAAGTACTCAAAATGTTTTACTTAAGTAAAAGTATCAATACTGCAATGTAGAAGTACTCCGTTACAAGTAAAAGTCCAGAATTCAAAATTTACTTGAGTAAAAGTACAAAAGTATTGGTATCAAAATGTACTTAAAGTAACAAAAGTAAAAGTACAAAAATATTTGAAAATAGCAGATCTACAAGTTCACAACACGTCGCGAAGCGACGCGTTGTGAGCTTGTAGATCTGCTATTTTCAAATAGCCTACTGTAGGTATAATATAGGGCTAAAGTGGTTAATGTATTTTTTATAATATAATAATTTATATCTGCAAAGTAACTAGTAACTAAAGTTTTCAAATAAAAGTAGTGGAGTAAAAGTACAATATTTGGCTCTGAGAAGTAGTGGAGTATAAGTAAAAGTATAGACAATTGGATATACTCCAGTAAAGTAAAAGTACCTCGAAATTTTACTTAAGTACAGTACATGAGTAAAAGTACTTAGTTACTTTACACCACTGCATATAGTGTATGACGCAACTGGGTATCAGACCCTCCATCTTCTGATTATTGATACTTTTTTGAGAAAGCCTTAAACGCAACTTGATGACAGGCTTTCAAAAGCTAGCTCACCAAAAACCAGCTGATTGTCTCGTCAATGTCTGCTGACTGTTGAGAGATGGGAGACCACGGTAGTTATTATGGTTTCTGTGGGTTGTCTGTCTCCAAGTGATGCTGCAGTTTTGATGGCTTTGTCTGACCACACAGCACTATCATCAGTGTTGTGTAAATTTCAATGTTTTAGTTTTTTTTTTAAGGGTTTACAAATTATCTTTGCTAATACAATATGTTGGATATAAAATAAATGATGTTTTGCTTTGTTGTGCTGTTTACTCTTAGTTTTTTTGGGGGGGGATTGCATGTTGTTTTGGCTTGTTTTGTGATGTGACACTAAAGTATATGCACTGACCTTTGCCATATGCTACCTAAATGTCCCCAATAAAAAATATATTAAAAAAAGATACATGTATATGATATGTTGGACACATTTTCATGTGTATTTTCACATTTACATTTTTGAGGAAAAACAAAACCGCTCCTATCACACAATAATTTTCCAGCCCTGCTACATTATAACTCTGATTGAGGGCCCCCCAGGGGGGTGTCACGGACCCCCTGTTGTAGACCCATCTAGACTTCAGTCTGACTGAAATCATTTGTCTTTATTTCAGATGTCCCCCGCAGGCAGCAGACCTTCTGGAGAAGACAGGCAACAGCCCACAATAGTATTATTAACCCATTAAGACCGGGAACGCATCTGTGTGTAACCACTGAAACCGTTATTTTGTACTTTGGGCTATTCAAAAATAGCAGATATACAAGCTCATAGCGTGGCACCGAGTGCCGCGCTACGAGCTTGTAGATCTGCTATTTTTTATAAAATCGTGAAAATGTTTGCGAATCTTTGAATATACATTTTTTCAAAGCGACTCAAATCTTTGCTTCTGGGGGGTCCCTGGAACAACATGTTTTGAGATGGGGGTCCGTGGCTAAATACACACCATTTTGGGTGGTCCTTGACATGAAAAAGTTTGAGAACCACTGATATTACAGCAACATATGTTTTTTCAAAAAAACTGACATTTTGTAGAATCCCCAGAAGCAAAGACTTGAGTTACAAATGTTCGCTTTAAAAAATATATATATTCAAAGATTTTTCCAAAAAATAGCAGATCTACAAGCTCATAGCGCGGCACTCGGTGGTTAAATGATGGTTAAAGTGGTTCAAAACTAAAACGACGCATGCTTTCCTGGTCTTTAATGGGTTAAAGCACTAACTCTCACAGGCATTATTCATCTACTTTGATACTGACTAGAGACTAGAGCTCAACACAGCCTTTCATACAACATTTACACCATAAACTATACTCTCCTTCCAATCAATAGTGATCGATTGAAAGGCTTGAATGTTTTTCATTCTGGGGACTGAATTTACATGTTTGTAAACAAGCTGTTCTTCCCGCTCCCCTGAGGTATTGTACCTTAGCCCGGCTGCCGTCTATCAAAATAGCTCAACAACACACACAGCGACAGCCCCTAAAGCCACACCAAACGGCTTTGTTATGACGTGAAGAGTGAAGAGATAGGTGGTTTAACCCTTTAAGAACGGGAACGCATCTCGTGTCATTTTTTGATTTCTTTGCGCTGTTCAAAAATAGCAGATCTACAAGCTCATAGCGCGGCACCGAGTGCCGCGCTACGAGCTTGTCTTTATTTTTTATTATTTTGAGAAATTGTGAAAGTTTGTGAAAATCCTTTAAAAGCAAACATTTGTAGGATAGTTTGATCCAGGGACCCCCCAGAAGCAAAGATTTGAGTTACAAATGTTCGCTTTAAAAAAATATACATTCAAAGATTTGCACACATTTTCACGATTGTTCAAAAATAGCAGATCTACAAGCTCATAGCGCGGCACTCGGTGCCGCGCTATGAGCTTGTATATCTGCTATTTTTGAATAGCCAAAGAAAGCCAAAATGACAAAGACGCGTTCCCGGAGTGAATGGGTTAACCACATGAACCTGCGTCCCTATCCTGGAAATAGCCCCAACTACAAGCTCACACAACGTGTCGCAACACGGCTATGAAATAATCCAAGATCTACAGTAGAGATGCACCGATACAGGTTTTTTCAATTCCGATCCGATCCGATATATCAATTAGGATATTTTTCGATATCCGATATATATGCCGATATCCGAGCAAAACTTTAAATACAAAAAAAATGCATTACCTTTCAATTAAAGACATTTATTACTGAATATTTTAAAGTACAATAACAGTAGAAAAAAAACAAATACACTATGATCTATCACCAAAAGAAAATACCTACAAATAATAAATTAAAACAATGTGCATACTTAGCTGCTTCTTAAAATTGTATTAAACACAAAAAAAAAAGAATAATAAAAGAAGAAAAAAAGAAAAAAAATCCGATTTTTTTTTTTTTTTTTTTTGATATCCGATACGTGAAATAAGTCATATCGGTAGCCGATGCAACTCTAATCTACAGATTATTCTCTGAACAAGAAGCTCACGACGCATTGTGTTGTGCTGTGAGCCTCTACAGCGGCTATTCTCGGGGCTAAGACAATTGTGTAGAGGGGAAGAAGAAGGGGACCAAATATAGACCCCTGGGGGACCCCACGGGCATCTAGTATAGGGTTTAAGTGGTTAAATATATGAAATGCACAACGTGACGGAACGCATATACAGTAGAATATGGCCGGGGGACCCCGGTCAACTACAGTAAGTATACAGTACAGGGATTAACCAGTGAATCTCTAGCCTAAAAAGAAAGGTTTTCAGACCCCTTTTAAAAACATCAACAGACTGTAGTGCTCTCAGACATGGTATCGTCTCTGTCGGGTGGAAACCTCATATGTCCAAAACGGTTACTTTAGCACGGCTATGAGCTTGAATATCTGCTATTTTTGAATAGCCAAAATAAATCTAAAAATGACACAGATTCGTTCCCGGATTGAATGGGTTAATTTACGAAAAAAACACAAAAAGTTAGAACATGGGAGATAGGAGTTTTCTGCCTCCTCCCCCCCCCCCCCCCTCCAACGATAGCAACGATATCCAAAGCGCTCCCTTCGCACAGCAAACGCTTTCTGTGGACACACACACGGCCCTGAGAGTTGTTTCAACAGTTCTGGCAGTGAGCAAACGGTATGAGGGAAACCCTAACATCATTCCATGTCATCAGAAAACTTCACAAGAAAAAAAAAAAAAAAAAAAAGGCAGCTTTAAAAGATTCTTTTTCAATATAATACCAAAAAGGCCATAATGTTATTTGTTAAGAGTGACTCTAAAACCTATACAGCACTTTCTATAACCATTGGTTTACTGGGAAAGTTTAAATACTAGGGCCATAATTTTATGTCCACGACACGGACGCATAAATATTCCCACACGCGCAGTCCTACCAAGAGACTAAATAGACACACTTTGCTTTTCCCACAGAGGAAACATCTCATTCATTTGGGAGCACTCGAACCCTGTCACACTGTGAAGGACCCAGAACAGTGGATGAGCGCTTGGCTAAGAGGATGCCTCACAGATTTATGGTCATCATATTTACTGACCTCAGTCGCGTCAAGAAACCCACAAAATCTTGAATTGCGGAGGAGAAGTGGTGGAAAGTAACTAAAGTACTGTGCATTTACTCGAGTAAGTTTGAGGTACTTTTGCTTTTACTTGAGTATTTCCATTTTTTTTATACCTTATACTTCTACTCCAATACATCTCAGAGGCAAATTAAGTTACTGTGCCGATTTAGATTATTAATTAAAAAAACATAGAAGAACCACTTCAACTATTCGAAAAATAGCAGATCTACAAGCTCACAACGTGTCCCATCGTAACATGTTGTGAGCTTGTAGATCTGCTATTTTTGAGAGGGGGGGGACACATTTGAGTACTTTTACTTTAGATACTTTAAAGTAAATTCTGATGCCAAAGGTTTTGTACTCTTCCTCAACAAAAAATGTTGAATACAGGCCTTTTTACTTGTAACAGAGTATTTATATCGTGGTGTTGCTACTTCATACTTAAGTGAAGAATCTGAGTATTTCTTCCACCACTGTTCAAGAAACAGACACAATCTCTAAGCAATGAGCTGCAGTTGAGTTGCAGAGGAGTAAGACAAATATATGTAATAAACCTCCAACAGGCCCAGCCTCTGCTCTGTGCTGTACAACACAGCAGAGTATCCTACTACAGTAGTGGCTTTTCAAGCTTTATCATTACAAAGACCTGACAGGTTCTTTTGAGTATTTTTGTGCGACAGCATTGTACGACAAAGTATAAAATAGGGCATAAGTGGTTAATCAGACTAATTAATGATATGAATACTTGAATACATTTACTTAGTTACTTTCCATCACTGCTTGGCTAAAATAATTGAATCATCTGGAATGTCATTAACCATATGCCTAGCTATATGGCCTAACAAAGGCCTCCTGTCACTCTGAGTAAGTGTTTAAAATAGTGTTTCAGTTTTAACCCATTAAAAAAAATTGCTTTAAATATATATATATATTCAAAGATTTGCACACATTTTCACGATTTTTCAAAAATAGCAGATCTACAAGCTCATAGTGCGGCACTCGGTGCCGCGCTATGAGCTTATAGATCTGCAATTTTTTTAATAGCCAAAAAGTGTAAAATAATGCTTTTTACCTCAAATAAAAAAAATGACACAGATGCGTTCCCAGTCTTAAAGGGTTACATGAATGTTTTAGTGTCTGTTTGTTTTTGCTTTAAATCATGTTTTCAAATTAACACTGAGGATTCTACTGAGAGCAAGTATTAAGCGTAGAAGGACTATCTTTAGCCTTCAAGAGGCTATTATTTGCATCATCCAGGCTTCATGCTTGTATCAACCTCTTCACTGGAAGAGGTTGAACTCCTGGTTTCACTGGAACTCCTGGTTCCAGTGAAAACGGCATCTCTGACATCACCATTGTGCAAGCTCACAACATGTTGCATCGTGGCATGTTGCGAGCTTGAGAATTTGAGTACTTTTACTTTGGCGCCGTAGGTATATTTTGATGCGAAAACACTTTGTACTCAAGTACAACTTTGAATGCAGCCCTTTCACTTGTAACAAGAGTATTTCAACATTGTGATAGTGCTACTTTTTAACTCACTTAAGTTAAATATCTGAGTACTTCTTCCACCGCTAATTATTTCATGAACACCTGCTACAGCACCTCCGACTTGAGCAGCATGGGACCAGACACACTTCCTTCAGGCTGTGAAAGCGCTTAAAAACCCCCGAAAAACAGCCTCCTTCATGCCTGTCTCTTGCTATTTCTGTACAAGTGCCGCCTTGTTATGTTGGTTTCATATTGTGACGGATAACAAAAAGTAAATCCCTGACAGTACCTCGGGGGAATTTTTCCAAAGAATGGCACCATATAAATTTGGGCACAATAATATGAAAAACCTGTTGACGCAACCCTCAGAGAGCTTGCTTCTATTTTGGAGCATCAACGTGTGGCACAGATCATCTGAAATGACTAGGAGCAACGCAGAAAGGTGACCTGTTTTAAGTCTCTCTTTGACGCACATCAGGGACACTTTCAGTGAGTCACAGCCGTTATAGTACTCTCTCTGTATGCATATATAGGTATTAGAAGTGTAATAGTCTGTGTGAATAACTGGAGTCTTTCATCATGTTTTGTTTTGAGTGCGTAGGGATCTCATTTGAAATAAGCCGTTGTGCTTTTATGAGCGATCAATCAGCCTTTTCAGAAGGTGGCGTACCCGTTTCCTGTTCCGGCGCAGTTTCCCATTGCTTCGTTTGATTGGTTCAGCAGCAGATTTGAACAGGAAACACATATGAAGGTGTCATACTGTATGGATATGCCATCTTCTGGAAACCTGAGACTACAGTAGGGCTGGTCGATATGACCTCAAATTAATATCACGATTATTTCAAACTTTTGCCTCGATTACTACAGAACAAGCTCACAACCCGTAGCCTGGGATCCAGTCTGACTCACTACGTTCGGCAGATACTTTTTTCCTCACTTCGCTTATCAGTCTGGCCAGCCTCGTATTTCAATTACGTAGGCAGGAAGTCAGGAAGCGACTCGAGTTTTACATTGCAGATTGGAGATACATTGCACAGGAAAACATACAAGTGGTTAATGTATGTGTCATAATATCAACATTTATATCTGAAAAGTAACTAAAGTTTTCAAATAATTGTAGTGGAGTAAAAGTATAATATTTGCCTCTGAGTGAGATGTAGTGGAGTAGAGGAGGCTTTCCAGACTGTATAGCGAGTGAGAAAAAGAAATCCGCTGAACATAGCGAAGCAGTCTGGACCCCAGGCTACATAACCAACAACATATAATACGATTCACATTTAAGAAATTGTAAAAATCCCCCAAAAATGATATTGGGTCGATTATTCGATTAACCTACATGAGCAAGATCAAGTCGGTTATTGGTTCTAAATATATTTATAATATATTTCAATTTCGATATAATTGCCCAGCTCTATTTGTGGTTCTGCGTGTGACGTCAACCGCCTGCTGCAAAGCGGTGAGCAGTGGAGTAAAAGTACTCAAATGCTTTACTTAAGTAAAAGTATCAATACTGCAATATATAAATACTCTGTAAAAGTCCAGAATTAAAAATTTACATGAGTAAAAGTACAAAAGTATTGGTATCAAAATGTACTTAAAGTACCAAAAGTAAAAGTACTAAAATGTTTGAAAATAGCAGATCTACAAGCTCGTTGTGAGCTTGTAGATCTGCTATTTTCAAATAGCCTAGGTATAAAACAGGGCTGAAGTGGTTAATGTATGTTTTATAATATAATAATTTATATCTGAAAAGTAACTAGTAAGTAAAGTTTTCAAATAATTGTAGTGGAGTAAAAGTACAAGATTTGCCTCTGAGATGTAGTGGAGTAGAAGCAAAAGTATTGGAAATTGGAAATACTCAAGTGAAGTACAAATACCTCAAAATTGTACTTAAGTACAGCACTTAGGTAAATGTACTTAGTTACTTTCCACCACTGGCGGCGAGACTCATTCCTCTCTCTGTGCTGCCTCAACGCAGAGACGTCTGGCTGGCTGGCTGGCCACTCCCATAAGAGCTGCTTGGGACAAAAAAAGGCATCCCCCCCCCCCCCCAATTACCGCTCAAGTGTTTTATGAGGGGTGATGGGGAGGATAGGACTGCAGGACCTTTTCTGTGGCACAACAAAAGGAATCAGTGTTTTGTTGCTGGGAAGTGTTACGGAGGAAAAGGATCCATCAGGGGTTTGTTGCAGGGGGGCCGCTCACCCGTGACAAACCTGAGCACAAAAGCCATTCTGTCCGTCAACTTGAGGAATACCTCAAAGGAGGACAATGTGCTGTAGGAATGCCCCGCCCACCACTGACGTACAGAAAAAGGGGCTAAATCACAGCGTTTTTGGACGTCTACGATCGGTTGGTGGAAGAAGCACTGCGTCAGTGTCACTTAAAAGTACCACAATGTGAAAATGCTCTGTTTACAAGTAAAAAAGGCCTGTATTCAAATGTTTTACTTGAGTGAATGTACAACAGTATTGGCATAAAAAATATATAATAACAGAACCAAAAGGAAAAGTACTCTAATGCTTCAAAATGTGCTAAACTTTTTCACGGTGCAAGCTTGTCGCACCGTGATGTGTTGAGCTTGTAGATTGGCTATTTTTGAATTTAAGTATAAAATACGGTTTTGAAATAAAAATCGAAATCTGCAAAGTTAACTAGTGACTAAAGCTAATTGTAGTGGAGTAAAAAAGTACAATATTTGCCTCTGAGATGTAGTGGAGTAAAAGTATAAAGCACCCGAAAAATGTTCATACACAAGAAAAATCAAAGTACCTCAAAATTGTACTTAAGTACAGTACTTGAGTAAATGTACTCCGTTACTTTCCGCCACTGACGTCTACAATAACTAACCATCGGTTGATAAGGTCATGCCACCTTTTGTAATGAAAGACGGGGTTAGAGGTCAACAGGGGTGCAGATGACCGTTTCTTTACGACTGAGGAGGGACTTACCAGTCCGTCACAGTTGTTAATGGCAACCGACGCCCCGGGGACATCTGTGATGTCACCGATGAAGGTGCAGTCGGTCTTCAGTAGCTCGCGGCGCAGTATCCGCTCTTTCCCGCCGGTGGCAGAAGCCTCCGTCTCGTTGGCCCCCGTGCCCCCTGTGCTGTTGTTTCCGGCGTCGTCCCCGAAGCCCTGCACCTCGTCGTGCCACTCCACCATGGCGCCCGGCGCCACCAGCCTGGCGTTGGGGCGCAGGCGGAGGTGGAACTCCTTCCCGAACGCGGTCACGTTGAAGAAGAGCTCGGAGGAGTCGCCGCCGCCGGAGGGCGACGACGACGACGCCGCCGCCGCGTCCCTCTTGACGCGCTGCTTGTGGTTGGCGGAGAGCAGGTGCGACAGGAAGTGGCCCTGGGAGTCTGTGCTGATGGGCGTCACCAGGCCATACTCCTTGAGCCGGCTCTTCAGGAGGCCTGGTTCAAAGAGACAACGTTTCATTACAGCAACGGAAACACGTGTAGGGAAACACAGCAGTCAGGGCTACTCGACTTAACATTGCTCAGGGGCCACATAACAAAATGCAGTTGTGTCCGAGGGCCTTAACCCATTAAGACCAGGAACGCATCTGTGTCATTTTAAATTTCTTGGGCTATTCAAAAATAGCAGATATACAAGCTCATAGCGCGGCACCGAGTGCCGCGCTATGAGCTTGTATATCTGCTATTTTTGGGGGGAAAATCGTGATTTTGGGGGGAAATCTTTGAATATATACTTTTTAAAGCGAACATGTGTAACTAAAATCTTTGTTTCTGGGGGCCCCTGGAACAAAATATTTTACAAATGTTCGCTTTAAAAAATATAAATTTTTACGTTTTTTTCAAAGAAAATAGCAGATCTACAAGCTCATAGCACGGCACTCGGTGACGCGCTATGAGCTTGTAGATCTGCTATTTTTTTTAATAGCCCAAAAGAAATCTTAAAATGACACAGAAGCTTTCCCGGTCTTAATGGGTTAAACAAAAATGTTGTAACAGACTACCGTAAATGACTAAATGTAAAATGTGAACAGAACAGAATGTGGAGAGACTGCTGTTTGCAATAAATCTGAGAATGGTAAATATACTCCGAATGCTCTTCTCTGGCAAAGATGGCACACTGGCTTGTTATTTACCTCCATAAAAGCTCATTCTTCCTCCCACGTTAGTTAAAATATCCAGTAATCATTAATGCTAATGAGCTTTGTCTTGATTTAATGATATGTTCTGAATAAAAAGGAGCATAATTATATTTTTATTGGTAGTTGCTATGACAATAACGGCCGCAAAAATATAAAGCAAGGGCTGCATGTGGCTGACATTAAATCAATTATTTAAGCACTTAAACCCTGTATACCGGGGGCCGCTCCTTTTCTCCCTCTACATCAAATAGCTACGCTGAAAATAGCCGATATACAAGCTCACAATGACTCGCATCACAATGCGTTTGTGAGCCATTTTCACCAAACGTTCACCCCAGAATAGGGACGCTAGGGTTCATGTGGTTTAACGTTCAACATGTACAGTACATCATGCAAGGCTTCACAATAAAACTCGCAATACTGGGCCTGCTTATTTTTAATTGAGTCTAGACTACTTTGTTTATTTGTTAGGATCCCCATTAGCTTTGCCCTAAAGCACAGCTAGTCTGGCGTCCACTATGTGACTTCTTAGGCTTAATAACTGCTCTCCTTCATTCCTTATTTGTCATCCCTCCTCTCTCTGAATCTCTGAACCAACTGGCAGGGAGAAAGTACTGCTTTGCACAGCTGTCACCAATCTGGCTATATTAAAAACAGTATTTCTCCAACGAGGGGCATCAAGGAGGCAAGAAATTTGTCTTTCCGAGTGTCCAAATGGGAGGATTTACGCTGCAAAGCCCTCATTTGAGCAGTAGTGGATGTAGTATTGGATGAACCCCAGAACCCCAGAAGTCAAAGTATAGACACTCCAGGTGAAATATTACTCAACTACAAGTAAAAGCACGTACCTTTGAGTATGCAAAAGCACAAATTACAAAGTGCATTTTTTTAATATCAATGCATTTCTGTATAGAAATGTTGACATTTTCCAAACAAAAGTGGTCACCACGAAAGTGGGTTAAGTCAAGTGGACATAAAAGGATTCCACCCGACAGCTACGATATCCCGCAAAACCCTAATTTGAGGAATAGTAAGTTCATTCCCATTCACTGGGAAGATTGGCACATGTGCATGCATCCTGACAGCTTTGCTCAGAATGATGGCTGAATACATGGATTTGTTACAATGGGATGTGTTCCTTCAAGAAAAAGAGACAGGCTAAACCTATACAGTACATAGATTGACTTAAACAGAGTTACTTATTCATTTATTCAGTGGTGGTGACACACTTTATCCCGAGGTACACTTAACCACCTGAACCCCAGCATCCCTATTCTGGGAGGAGCATTCCCCCAAAATAGCAGATCTACAAGCTCATAACATGCCGCAACGCGACATGTTGTGAGCTTGTAGATCGGTTATTTTTGGCAAAGAGATTTGGTATAGACGGGGGAAAAAAGCAGGCCACGTTCAGTTTCAACTCAGGTCAAGACTAGAGGATGGTTAAACCCTATACTTAGCTGACTGGAGTCCCCCTGGGCTCTATACTAGGCCCCCTCCTGTTTTCGCTCTGCATTAACTAGCTTTGCCAAAACTACAAGCTCCACAACGCGACTCAACACCACATGTTGTGTGAGCATGTAGATCTGCTTATTTCCACCAAATGTTCGCACTGAAATAGGGACGCTATGGGTTCAAGTGGTTAAACGTCAGTGTGATTGAGAAAGGTCACCAAAGGCGGCTGGAGAATAGAATAAAGCGTGAATTTCAGCACCTTGTCATTTTATCCAAGGTTTTGACAGCAAGACGCTCTAACAGGTGTTATTGTTTAACGCTAAAATGATACGTCTGAAGAAATTACATGCTTTACAAATCATAGTATGTGTACAGTGGGCCCATGCAACGCAATAAAACTAATGCTTTTAGAAGCAGATGTTTGGATATGAAGAGTTGTTTTGATTACTGATAAAAAAATATACTTGCATTGAATACTGGAGGCTGTAAGTAGCCTAATCACAGTGATGTTGTGTGGAAAGCAACTAATAACATGTACTCAAGTACTGTACTTAGAAACAATTTTTGTTTTTTATTTATTTTCTTGAGTGTTTCCAATTTTCAGCACTTACTTCTACTCCACTACATCTCAGAGTTAACTACAGTACTTTTTACTTTAGTTACAAGTAACATTGTAGAGTTAGATTATTATTACAAAACATACATCAACCAAATAAGCCCAATTTTATTCTTAAGCTATTCGAAAATAGCTGATCTACAAGATGTGACGCGTGGTGAGCTTGTAGATCTGCTATTTTCTGAAAAAGTGTGACAAATATTGAAATAAAATATATACTTGTAATGTTGTACTGTGGGTTTATTTTGATGCCAGAACTTTAACTTTTGTACTTTTACTCAAGTAATTTTACTTAAGTAAAAAAAAAAAAAAGTTCAGATATGAAGAGAGGTTTTCATTACTGATAAAAAATGATACTGCATTGAAACCTGGAGGCTGTAAGTTAGCCTGATCACAGTGATGTTGTTGTTGTGTGGTTTAAACACAAATAAGGGAAACTTATTCCCCCCCCCCCCCCCCATATTTCTTAGAGCCCAAAACAAACTACATGCACACGTCTGGTTTTAAACATAAAAAAAACAAAACATCAAAGGCTTTGTTCCTTGGAAAGCAGCTCTTTCTTGCATAACGCCCAGTAATTATGGTGCTAGCTACAGTACAACCATTGCGAAATATTGTCATGAGTATGAAAACCAAAAAAAATCACACACTTTTATGCTCTTACTCTTTACTTGACTTAGTCTTTGGGGTTTTGTTCCTGAGGGCTACTGTAGTGAGACCAATTTAAAATGTTGGCATTTAGCAGACACTCTTATCCAGAGCGACTTACACGTGTGTATTGAGCTCTAGTCAATAAAGAGGTCAAATCGCATTCATAGAGTGCAGAGGGAACTGTGTAGGGCCTCAAACTAAAGACAGGTAAACAACACCTACAGTAGCATCTGTCTAAACAACACGCTATCTAAATAACATCCTGTACATTTGAAACTATAGGATTCCGGGTAATCAATGAAGTTAGCATTTCTCTGAATAACCTATTCTAAATCCCATTCTTAACTTTTGTGGTCGAAAAACAAATCTAAGAATTAAAAAAGAACACGAGGACAAGTGACCACGGCATACAGTATGTCTGTCTATATCTATATCTTGGTCAATCGCTAGCGTCAATGAGGGGAGTGGAAAAGGTCGAAGACCGGGCGTGCTGCTGCATTCTGCACCATTTGGATGGGCTTAAGTGACAAATCTCTACTGATAGAAGATAATAAATGTCAGGTCATGGGTAGCCAAGAATTGTCCCGACGCAGCGGTGTGCATTTGAAAACGCAGGGTTTCACAGCTTAATCCTCAGACGACCCAGGCCTACTCTTGACAGCATGAACCCAAAGGCAACAAATTGATTTCTGGTGACTCAGACTCTCAGACAACAAAATGTGATTAAACCATGACCTTGATGGCACACACTTACATCACAAAAAAAACGAATTATAAGAAAAAGGTAAGCCTTGCCACGAAAATAATAATATCATGGGAACATGATATTTTTCAGCTTCAAATTAAGTGACCGCCAGTAACGCTACTGTTAACGATCTTAATTACAAGTAACCTTAACCTTAAGATTTCTGATGTCCTTCTACTTGAATGAAATGTTTATCAAATTGCATTTGCAATAAGAGAGAAATGTGAATCATGATGTCTGGTAATAGTGGCCAAACAAGTTGCAACAAGGTTACTTCCTCATTTGTTTGTCACACTTTTAGAATCTCTGGGCACGCGCACAAGTTGACACTCCAACATCAGACTGGGGCTTTAACCACTGTAACCCTGGCAGTGTCCCTATTGTTAAATATTACATTTCCAAAAATCTCAAAAGTTTTCTAAAATAGCAGATCAACAAGCTCACAAGTTGTAGCGATGCGTTGGGAGCTTGTAGAATGGCCATTTTCACTATTGGTCGTACGACAAAGTATACAGTATAGGGCGGCTTAAGAGCTTAAATGTCATATTTTGACCACGCTCAAAAGGGGCATGATGATGTGACTTGATTTGAGTGACTGATGCAAACATAGAAGACTCTAGCAACAGAAAATCCCATTGGAATATATTTAAAAATAATAATAAATAGCAGACCTACAAATTCAAAAAATAACAAATCTACAAGCTCACAACACGCCGCGACGCTTTGTGAGCTTGTATATTGGCTACTTTTGCTACTTTTGTGTGAGACCTCTTTGTAAGACAAAGTAGGGCATTAATTTATGAAAACACATACGTTGAAATATGGAGATACAAGCAGTGTTGCCAAATTCTGTGAGAGAAACAAGCAACCAAGGTCTAGGAAAACCAGCCCAAAAGAAGCGACTATATGGGCCACATGAGCACTTTAACATGTACATCAGCTATTTGAAAATAGCAGATCGCACAAGCTCACAACGCGTCGCATTGCGACGCTTTGTGAGCTTGTAGATCGGCTATCTTCAAATAAAATCTTGCGGGGAAATTATAATACGCAGATCTGGCAACCCTGGTAGGCTAGTTTCATTCATTGCTCTATAGCTTAAAGGAGCACTTCACCCATTTTCCAACCTCATCTTCGTATAATTGGTCCTCACTAATTCTCATTATAAGATGGCACAATGTCTGTCTAGTGTCTACTCACTCTGGTGCCTCACTGGTGGGTTACGGAGAGTTCAGAAACCTGCCTAACAATGACATCACGGATGGGGATTCCCAAGCTAATAGAAACTACAGCCTTTCTCTTCCTGGAAAGTTAACATCCTGAAATAGAAGCCATAGTTCTATAAAAAATAAAAATAAAAGTTTTAAATCTTGTTTTAAATGACCAAATCAGCCTACCGATGATGTCACTGGTAGGCAGGCTTCTGAACTATCCACAGCCTTCCTCTGAGACACAGAGAGTGAATAGACGGTACAATTTGCCTCTGCCAGCAGGGGGGGGCAAAGGAAATATATGAACATAATGTGTTTTTATATATGCAACAATATGTTTATTGTACTGTATATGTGACATATAAAAAATTGGCCGTCGGCATATATGTCTCTACTATATGTGGCATATATGTGGACATACTGTATAAGCTATATGAGACATATATTTCCTATATATCCACATATGAACCTGAATATGGCATATATGCCGCATATATTCTTCATATACTTTGCCATATATTGGGGGAAAATATATAATTAAACAAATAATGATATAAAAATAAAAATAAAAATCATCCGGGGCAATTGCCCCCCCCCCCCCCAATAGAATCACCACTGGACAGCATCTTATATTGAGCATTATTGAGAACCAATTATATGAAGCTATAGGGGTGAAAAAGGGTGAAGTTAAACATAGCACCTGTGACACTGTCGAAATGTCACCAAATTATAAATGGGGCCATAACATTCCTGATCCTGAACCATCCAGCTACCCAGAAGAGTAGAGAGGAGCCCTTGTGGACACCTTCAGCAAAAAAAATACATGCTTATACAATGCATGTATATAGGGGTTCAACCGTTAATGAAACAAACCAATGTAGCCTAATTGATTATGAAAAATATTGATAATTGATTATTTAATAAAATCATCAATAAATAATCAATCCCTATTTTGGGCACGTCATTATAGGCAAAACATTGCATTTTTTTATATATTGTATATTACAACGGCCACGTCACTCTGGCTTAGACAAACCATAAACCAACCCGATACGCCCATATATAGGCATGTCACTATGACTCAAACATAGCCATATAGGCAGGACCACGGCCACGTCACTATGACTCAGACATAACCATAAACAAACCTGTTAAGCCCATATAAAGGCATGTCACTGTAAGTCAGACATAACCATAAACAAACCCGATACGACCATATGTAGGCATGTCACTATGACTCAGACATAACCATAAACAAACCCGATACGACCATATGTAGGCGTGTCACTATGACTCAGACATAACCATAAACAAACCCGATACGCCCATATAAAGACTTCAAACTCAGCGAGCGCATTGGCAAGGACTTGAGGGAGTGCAGTGCCTGCTGCGTTTGTCCAGAACCGCCAATCCAACCAATAGGCCCAATATACAGGGTATGGGCATATACTAATGACATCAGGGATCTCCATATATGGGCATTAAAGGGACAAGGACTGACAGATAAAGAGATCTCCATATATGGGCATGGGCACAGAAGGGACACAGGTAGGCCTACAACGGGTACTCTGACAAAGATCCCGACACTATGACTCAGACATATTGGTCGGATCGGTGGTGTGACCAGTGTTGCCAGATTCTGTGAGAGAAACAAGCAACCAGGTCTAGGAAAACCAGCCCAAAAGAAGCGACTATGGGCCACATGAGCACTTTAACATATACATCAGCTATTTGAAAATAGCAGATCTACAAGCTCACAACGCGTCGCATCGCGACGCGTTGTGAGCTTGTAGATCGGCTATTTTCAAATAAAATCTTGTGGGGAAATTATAATAAGCAGATCTGGCAACCCTGGGTGTGACGTAGGTGTGAGGGCCGTGTAAGCCCGAACCTCTAGTAGTGAAAATAGGTGATCGAAAAAGCTCACAACGCGTCACAATGCGACACGTTGTAAGCTTGTAGATCTGATATTTCCTGCAATTATTCCATGACACTGTAGTGTAGTGCGATGAAGCAAAAGAGGCTTTTTGATGATTTGATGATTTGAAAAAGTAAATCGATAGAATAAATCGCTAAGAAAATGATCAATAGTTGCAGCCCTGATTATGATGAACTAACGATGATGAGAGGAATGGCTTGTTTGTAACGTGTTCAGGAGATAATGTGTGGTGTTAAAGGATCCTGCGTGGACATGGTTGCAGCTCACTTGTTTCCTAACCTCAGAATGAAGAACAGATGTGCAGGATTTACAAATGGAGTTTTCTTCCCTGAATGACAAAGCCCTTGAAGCGGTTCACTCATGTAATATGTGTGTGCGTGCGTGTGTTGTTTATGTGCGAATGCATCTCTCTTCGTGTGTGTTTTCTTTAGTGTGTCCGTGTGCGTGTTGGGAGTAGTAGGAGGATGGGAGCTATACTGTAGCTCCCACACACACACACAGACATGCATACGTGTGTTACTATACTAGTGAGGACTATCTATATTCTAGGAAAGGGGTCTTCAACGTTTTCAGGCCAAGGACCCCCTAGCTGAGAGAGAGATGAAGCAGGGACCCCCTCTATGTTGTATAAAATTGTGTTTCAGATACATTTTTGCAGCTCTTTTTCCCTGCGAGGCGTTGTGAGCTTGTAGATCTGCTATTTTTGGCTAAAGTTCACCTCAGAAAAGGGATGCTAGGGGTCAAGTGGTTAATGTAAAAAAAAAAAATCCTATCACACAAAGATTTGGCGGACCCCCTGTAGTAACTCTGAGGACCCCCTGTTGAAGACCCCTGTTCTAGGACGCAATTTCATGAATGTCATCTCTACCTTTTTTTTGCTGCTATTTTTTTAACCCCAACCCTAAAGCTTGAGTTATACTTGGTTGCACCGAAAACAGCCGATGTGCAAGCTCACTCAATGTGCGTTGTGAGTTTGTACTGTAGATCTGCTATTTTTGGCACCAGCGCACAACTGAGTACAAATTAGCTTTAAATTCAACCCCTAGGGTTGAGGACCAGAAAATTGCCTCACAGTGTCTGTATGTCAATGTCTGTCTGTATTTCTCAGATTCTACTATACTTGTGGGGACATCTGGCTCTCACAAGTACAGTAATACAAGTGTACACACAAACGCACACGCACACACGCACACACACACACACACACACACACACACACACACACACACACACACACACACACACACACACACCTCCCACTTTCATCTCAGTGCACCCAGTTATCCTATCCTGTAACTTCAGTAAGAGCTAACTCCTTGCACCCTTTCAACTTGAAATGATTTGATCTGATCACATGTAAATATCACTTACCCTCTTTATCTACTTCGCCAGCCTGTAAAACAAATGCAAAAAGCTCGTTAGGAAAGATTTTTATGGAAATAATATTGTTCAAATTGTGAAGCAGACATTTATTTATAAACTGCAGTAGGTTTTAAAAAATATATATTAAGGACCCCCACAGCTCTGAGAGTGACCCTTTACAGGTCCATGTGATTCTATTTGAACACTCACAAGAGTTACAGAACTGTAAGGGTCCATTTAGAATCCCCCTCAAAGAACCCTGGGGGTCCCTGGACCCCACTTTAAGAAGCACTGTTTTACTACATGTATATACAGTGTGTTTAAAAACTTAAAAAAAAACATTTAAAAAAAAAACATTTTTTTCCACATTTATTTCACACAGCTGTTATATAACTAGATGCTGCAGCTTGACACATTTCAACTAAAACAACCTGTATCAGAGTGATATAGTTCAACATGCTATAACACTGTCCTCCTGCTATAATACCACACACTGTTGAATGTTGCTTTTCTCTTGATAACTGACAATTACCCTCCTATTCATAGACATATAAGTGGACTTCGCGGCGACTTTTCAACAGGGTCAATTCATTCGCGAATGTGTCCACACACAGTGACAGTAAGTCCAACAGCAACAGCGAGACAGCCACTTACCTTGTCAGCTGAAGTCACACTCACTACAAACCCTACAAGTAACGCTAGTGATAGGACAACCATCACGAGTCAATAGTTTGGAGATCAGATGAGAAAAAGAAAACAGGCAACTAAATCCCAGAAAGTTTTTAAAAATTTAAATACAAATGTTAAAGAACCCAAAAAAAGCCCCTCTCGTCTCACAAAAAAAGGACACCACGAAAAATAAGGGTCCCGCTCATTCAAAAGAAAAGTGAATCAACTTCAGTGGATGGTGTTTCAACTGGCGTTAAAAAAAGTTGTTACAAAGTTACATTAAAATAGGAAACGGCCGCGACACTTGGGTCTCTGTTTCTAAAGTTTCTATAAAGTTTTGTTAGTAAAACATCCCCCTCGTAGAGTTGCAGAGCCCTGATCGCTGCTGGCCGGACAGAGCCGTGTGTGTGTGTGTGTGTGTGTATGTGTGTATGTATGGATGTGTGTGTGTGTGGATGTGTGTGTGTGCGTATGTGTGTGTGTACTGTGTATGTGTGTGTGAGCTCTCAACCTGGCACGTCGTTCTCTGGCTAATAAACGGCAGACCAGCCCCGGTCTGACGTCACTCTCTTCCCTTTCCCATCGGAACACATGGTGAGCAGGAAAGAAGAGCATGAAGCTTATAGGGAAGCAACTCATGGAAGTTAAGAGTTCATTTAACTCTGAACAGCGGTGGAGGGGCTGAAGAATACCCACGTGATTTACTTAAATGTCCATTAGTCAACATTTTCATGAAAACGGATGCAAAAAATATATATATATATATGTTTCAAAACTTTTTCCACTTAAACCCCATATGGGTAACTGCGGAGTCCCTCAGGGCTCAATACTAGTGTATTTTCTGTTTTCCGTTAGTGTGGGGAAAGCTTTCTGAAAATAGCAAATCAACAAGCTCACACGCGTCTTATCGCTACTTTTGACAATTTATTTTACATTTCTTATTTTAAAAAGATTCACCTGGTGTTTTCATCAGGATGGGGGACAATTATTTTAGAAAAGAAAACTGCTGGCACATTCAATGGAGGCTATGGGCAGTCCTGAGACAATCACTGGCAAATAACAAATACAAGTCCACACACTGTGGCTTACAGAGCTGTCAGTCAAAAGCTTCATTAAATGATTAACGTTTCGACTAAATAGTATTCTTCTTCAGCGTGAAGCGCAGGAGAACACAACACTCCTTAAGTAGTAACATCACCTCAAGGTCAAACACCGATCAGTGCTGGGCTGCACTGGTCACACAGGTGCAGTCAATGTTGTTCAGAGTGCCTAGTCTTGCTCAAGTTCTCCCCATTAGTTTAGCACTTAGCACACCTAGTAATTGCATCGTTCAACAGAACAGAAGAGGATAAACATCTATGCAAACATGTTGAAAACCAGGACATTTCAGTGTGTTAGAGATATTTGTCAGGACTCGAGACTCCCCGCTTAAAACAATCCTGGCCAAACCGGGACGTCTGGTAACCGTACGACAGCCGCTTCTTTTCACCGGACAGTGAGGTGCTTCACCAGGAGGGAGTAACACACGGAGGAACCTGCTATCCCACCACCTAGTTCTTCTTGAGGAGACCACCCTCCCCTGCCGGCTTTCCACACTCAAACATGGCCAATTGTTGTGTTGGCTGGAGCACCAAGCCAGATGCACGTGGATGATAGTGGTGGGAACTGGGAAGGAACCTAATTTTCAAAACATAAAAAAAATAGCAGATCTAACAAGCTCACAACTTGTCACATCCATAAAGTGGTAAAGCTATGGATGCTATTAACTCATTTTCACTGGTTCTTCACTTTGAGAACCAGTGGTATGGACTGAGAGTCAATTATGAACCATAGTGTCCCTATTCTGTGGAAAACATACAACTAAAATAGTATTCCAATGCAGTGTGAGGACGGGGCCAAGTAGAGACCCCTGCTCCTGCCAAACTACGTTTATAGGGTTAAAGGAGAGAGTCGGCATGATATGAAAAGGAAAAAAGTAACACACGTGGGGACATTTTAGTTTAGTTTATTGATTTTGCCCAGCATATTTTACACAGTGTCTTTGACACTCCTTCACGTGGAAAGGAGCCAGTGAAGGTGGTTCGGGCATCTATAGTAGTACGGATGCTTCTTGGGTGCAGCGTTGCCAGATTCTGTGAGAGAAACAAGGAACCAGGTATAGGAAAACCAGCCCAAAAGAAGCGACTATGGGCCACATGAGGACTTTAACATATACATGAGCTATTTGAAAATAGCCGATCTACAAGCTCACAACGCGTCGCGATGCGACGCGTTGTGAGCTTGTAGATCGATTTTCAAATCAAATCTTGCGGGGAAATTATAATGAGCAGATCTGGCAACCCTGCTTGGGTGTCTCCCAAGGGAGGTCCTCTGGGCACGTCCCACTGGTAGGAGGTCACGGGGCAGACCAAGGGCCAGATGGGGGGGGGGGATTATGTCTCCACGCTGGCCTTGGAACGCCTGCAGGATCTCACAGGATGAAGTGGCAAAAGTGGCCCCGGGGTATAAGGGAAGTCTGGAACTCTCTGCTGGAACTGTTGCCCCCTACGACCCGACTCTGGATAAGTGGTTGAAGATGGATGGATGGATGGATATTTTACACATAGTCCTGCCTGGACTTTGTCCTCTGCTGACCCATCCTGACTATTGGGAGCAGTGGGACGCCACGCAGGGACCAGCTCCAGCTCCACAGTGCAGGATTAGGCAATATCCCCAACATGCATGTGTTCTGGTTCAGGAAACCCACGTGAACACGGGGAGAACATCTAACTAACTCCACACACAAAGGCCCCAGCAGAACCCTTCTTGCTGTGAGGCAGCAGTGCTAACCATTACTTTTTAACCCATTAATACCGGGAACGCATCTGTGTCACTTTTTCAATTGAGCTAAAAAGCATTATTTTACACTTAGGCTATTCAAAAATAGCAGATCTACAAGCTCATAGCGCGGCACCGAGTGCCGCGCTACGAGCTTGTATATCTGCTATTTTTTGAAAAATCTTGGAAATGTGTGCAAATCTCTGAATATATATATTCTTTTAAAGCAAACATTAACTCAAATCTTTGCTTCTGGGGGTCCCTGGAACAAAATATTTTGAGATGGGGGTCCGCGGTCAAATACATATCCCTTTGAGGGTCCTTGACATGAAAAAGTTTGAAAACCACTGATATAGAAACATACGTTTTTCAGAAAACCGTTTAGGATTTAGAAGACATTTTGCAGAATCAGAACCTCAGGGCCTCAATGGGTTAAAACAAGGTTGCAGTAGTGGAAAGAAACTAAAGTGCTGTACATTACTTGCATACACTTTTGAGGTGAACATCTGCTACGTTTGAAGTATAAAATACAGCTTAAATGGTTCATGTATTTTTGTAATAATCAAAATCTACAAAGTAACTTGTAACAGAAAGTTTCAAATAATTATAGTGGAGTTAAAAAGTACAATATTTGCCTCTGAGAGGTAGTGGAGCAGAAGTGTAAAGTATTGAAAAATGGACATACTCAAGTAAAGTAAGTACTGTACTTGGTTGAGTAAATGTACTTAGTTACTCTCCATCACTGGACATTAGGGGTGTGCCGATATATCGTCCCGCGATATATCGCGATACGTTTTCGTGACGATATGTATCGTTTTGGAGGAAAAAAAATATCATTTTGAAAAAAAATAATATATATATATATATATATATATATATTTTTTTTTTTACAATAATAATAATCAGGCATGCAAACAGCCCCGAGGTGAAAAGGGTGACAACATGTTGTTGTTTTTTCGGGTCAGGTGTCACACTATTGCCCTATTTGCATGTCTGAATAATGCAAAAACAGAAATATTTGTTTGCATTTGCTTTTTTTCTCCCCCATATATTTTCATAATGAAAAAGTGCGTATCGTATCGTATCGAAATCGTATCGAAGTTGTGAGCCCAATATCGTATCGTATCGTTTCGCGAAATTAGTGTATCGGCACACCCCTACTGGACATCATAGACCACATGAAGTGTGAGATCCACATGGAAGCCTCACAGTTATTAGAACCTGTCTTATTTAGTGGTAGAAAAAATATATAAGGAAAACAATAAAATGCAATTATTATGAACACCAGCCCAAGAGGACACTTGTTAAGTCTGAGAGGGCAAAGGACAATCCCCTCCCTGCGTCCCAGTGTTGTTCTGTTGTGCTTGGGAAAACATAAGCATTCTTTCAAGAGCAGCTAATTGGTTTACAACACTTGGGAGGACGTGCTGTATTTGTCTCTCTCCTGTCCTGTTCTACAACTGTTTATATTTTGTAAGGGCTCTTTTTGTTAAATTAAGCACACGTACTGGACAGAATCTATTACTCCAGCTTGCTTTCAAACTTTGTTTTGTCTCAGACTGGACTTAACCCATTAAGACCTGGAACTCATCTGTGTCACTTTTTCATTTGAGCTAAAAAAGCATTATTTTACACTTTGGCTATTCAAAAATCGCAGATATACAAGCTCATAGCGCGGCACCGAGTGCCGCGCTATGAGCTTGTAGATCTGCTATTTTTGAAAAATCGAGAAAATGTGTGCAAATTAATATATTTATATTATTTTAAAGCGAACATTTTTTATCTCAAATCTTTGCTTCTGGGGGGTCCCTGGAACAACATATTTTGAGATGGGGGTCGGCGGCCAAATACATATCATTTTGGGGGTCCTTGACATGAAAAAGTTTGAGAACCACTGAAATAGAAACATAGATTTTTCAGAAAACAGTTAGGATTTAGAAGACATTTGTAAGAATCGGTCTCAGGGTTAAGAGACTGGATTAAAGGTGCTGTATATTAAGTGATATATTTTGGTTGAAACTAAAAGTTTTTTGTTAAAAAAATCAAAGTTGTCGTAGGTTATGGGCTAATAGCCTGTTTGTTCACTAACAGGAGACTTCCCATCTGTATCCCACAATCCCTCTAGGCCTGGATCAGGGTGCATTAATGTAACAGCAGCTCATTCCATCCCTATTCAGTCTATAAACTCCTCCAGCTGACTGCTCAAGATATCCATTGAGACCAGGGTCTCTTCTTCAATGGTGCCCTGTGTACAAAAAGAACATTTACAACAATGGATTTACAGATATGACAAGGAGAACAAGGTACATATAAAAATAAAAAGGTTGCAAAAATTATTAAATTAAAACCATATATTACACCAAGCAGGTGCATAGGTTGGAGTTACCTTCCAAACAGGGTGCAACAGTTAATCAAACTAATTAATTGAATTGATTCAAAAAAATATTGATAATCAAATACTCTATTAATAATCAATCCCTGTTTTTGTGTATAAAAGAAAATATAAAAAACACTCTTCTTGTTTATTTGATTAATAAAAAATAGTAATCGATAGAATAATCGCTAGGAAGATAGTCGACAGTTGCAGTCCTACCCAACCACGAAGACAACCTAATGTTAAACAACACAGTTACATTTATAATACTTTTGTCTAAAAGGTCCGACCAAAAAAGTCCTTGCGGACTTGTTTCCGTTGGGGTCCTTGAATTAATTTCATGGACATATATACTGTAGTAGCAACCAAACAGTTAGAATCAACATAAAAAACAGAGAAAAAATACCACTATGTACAAAAAAAGCATCATGAAAAATAAAAAATATATATATACAAAAAAAAAGGGGAGGGGGGTCATCTGTCTACAGGGAAACTGGTACTACCTCCTCTTATGGCCTCCAGAAAGATTAGTTTTTAGGGCTGTTTTGAATGAGCCCAACAAACTGCATTTTTTGAGGGATGGGGTTAGGCTATTCCATACCTTGGTGGCCGTGCTGTAGAAGGAGAATTTGCCCATGTTTGTTTTATGGGTGGGTGGTACCAGATTGTTGTTTACGCTCCCTCTAGTTTCGTGACTGTGGGTGTCACTAACTTTTTGGAGGTATACATCCCGGCCTTACAGACAACCTATCCATTTCGCTCGCTTTCAAGCTTTATGTGGATTAGAAAATCAAAGAAGCATTTGGTCCCTGACTCAAGGGTGAGGCTCAATGATTTGCACAGAGGCCCTCCAGCCTCCAGTGTCTGTGTGTGTGGAAGCCATTGAATCAGCATTCCATCAGCATCTCAAAAGACAAAGCTTCTGTGCCACGTCTGGTATAATGGAAGAAAGAAGATTTAATGGCAACACATATAACTGTGCACACACAAGATTCATTTCTCCAAAAACAAAAGTGACAGGGTGTGCACCGTGCTTTCCTGCCCAGTACCCACATAGGCCTACAGAATATACTGTTTAGAGTTGCTCATAAACAGACAAAATAGAGAGCACAATTTTAATATCAGTGTAAAGTATGCAAATATAGATTAAAAGCACTGTTACTCATGAAGTGGTGCAAAACACAACGTTCTCAGATGTTCGTCGATTTTGCCGGCGTTATTGCAGGAGCTTCGAGCCTAGACTGATGAAATTAAAGCTCCGTAGCGTGATGCGTGGCAGCTATCTATAAACAACAAGGGGGAATTACGCTGTTGTTTGTCAAAACAAGCCAGCTCTCTCCCTCACATGCGACCTAGCAGACTATATACGGCAGCCAGAGATGGACAAACCCAGCAGCGAGGGAGGGTGCCAAGCAGCGAAAGGTGTCCACAGATCCACAGATCTGGGAAGAGCTTATTGGGGAGGGGAGCCCCAAGTCTGACTCTATATTAGCTTAGATTCAGGTGACTGACTCTAAGCTAAATACTGTAACGCTATGTAATATGTACTAATGAAACCTTCTTACGACACAATTATGTATTATTTTCAGGCCGTGTGACTGTAAACAATATCACGCGATGAAGCTTTAATTTCATCACTTTCCCCCTGGCAAAATCTCCCAAGATATTGAAAATAAAAATTCTACATATGCTCACGGCTATTTATATAATAGGGCTTACAGTAATTGGTTAAGGTCCCATGTCCTAACATCCTGAGTTTCACATCAGAGACAGCAGCAGCGGTAGTGCCTCAAGCACCGCGCTAACCACAGTTCACACCACATCACACATATGGGAGTCACGTGATCGTATATCACTCCTTTTATTGGGCACGACTGAAGGTCAGTGTTGAGTCAGTGTGTTCACTTTCCCTCTTTAGAATTACTCACGTACACTCTGATGAGACCGTCTAATGATATTAACCCATTAACGCATCTGTGTCACTTCACTTTCATTTGAGCTAAAAAGCGTTATTTTACACATTCGCTATTCAAAAATAGCAGATCTACAAGCTCGTAGCGCGGCACCGAGTGCCGCGCTACGAGCTTGTAGATCTGCTATTTTTTAAACATCGATAAAATGTGTGCATATTAATATATTTATATTCTTTTAAAGCGAACATTTTTAACTCAAATCTTTGCTTCTGGGGGTCCCTGGAACAACATATTTTGAGATGGGGGTCCGCGGCCAAATACATATCATTTTGGGGGTCCTTGACATGAAAAGGTTTGAGCACCACTGATATAGAAACATACGTTTTTCAGAAAACTGTTGGGATTTAGAAGACATTTGTAGAATCGGCTTCAGGTCTTAATGGGCTAAACTGCCCTCACATTTTTCTGCTGATTGTTAAATAATTCAATTAATATTGTGTAAAAATCAGTACATTTGGGTCAGAGTACTGAACTGTAAGGTGTGCTCAGCCTGCAGATAAGGAGAGACGATCTCATTAGCCTGGCACATCTGCACACCTCATGGTGGGAGAGAAGGAGGCCGACCCGAGAGTAAAGAGAGAGAACGTGATGATGCAGGCAAATTTTTTGTTGACCCCTAGAGCTCTATATACTTGGTCCGCTCCTTTTTTCCTCTACACCCAATCTCTTCAGAAAATAACCGATGTACGAGCTCACAACACTTCGCATGTTATGAGCTTGTAGACCTCTTTAGAATAGGGACGCTATAGAGGGTTCATATGTGGGTTAAGTAGGACACAGCGATTAAGACGCAGGCATGACTAAGGAAAACAAGACGAGGCCACGTGTTGGTGAGCCAAACTGCACACGTCTCAATGCGCTGTGCCGTGGTGGGAAAAGTACCCAAATGTTTTACTTAAGTAAAAGTATCAATACTGCAATGTAGAAGTACTCTGTTACAAGTGAAAAGTCCAGAATTCAATTTTACTTGAGTGAAAGTACAAAAGTATTGGTATCAAAATATACTTAAAGTACCAAAAGTAAAAGTAGTCATTATGCAGAATGTCCCAATTCACAAGGTATCCATGTATAAAAATCATTTGAAAATAGCAGATCTACAAGCTCGAGAGCTTGTAGATCGGCTATTTTTCAAATAGCAGAAATAGACCTTAAGTGGTTAATGTATGTTTAGTAATACAAATATGAATCTAAAAAGTAACAAGTAACTAAAGTTTTCAAATAATTGTAGTGGAGTAAAAGTACAATAATTTGCCTCTGAGATGTAGTGCAAGTAGAAGTAAAAGTACTGAAAATGGGAAATACTCAACTAAAGTAAAAAATACCTCAAAATTAGACTTAAGTACAGTACTTGAGTAAATGTACTTAGTTACTTTACACCACTGTGCGGTGTGCAGTGGTGAAGCTACACTGACTACACAGTGTAGAAGTACAAAAGTAGCAATACCACAATGTTAAAAGTAAAAGTCCTGTATTTAAATTGCACTTGAGAAGAACACAAAAGTATTATCAAAATACACTTAAAGTATCAAAAGTACAAGTACTCATTGTGGCGAATGTCTCCTTTAACTTTTTTTTCTCCAAAGCTTTTAAAAATGTGTCCAAATCTTTCAAAAAAGGCAGATCTACGAGCTCGCAATGTGTTGTCTCAGAGCTTGTAGATCTGCTATTTTCGAATATTTCGGGCTTAATTGGTTAATGTATGTTTTGCAATAATAATGTAAAACAAAGAGGGTCTTTTCTCTGTGGTGGGTCAGAGAACACAATCAAACGTTCACATCACAGGTTTATTGGTGTAAAGCAGAGGTTATCAAACTTTTTCATGTCAAGGACCCCCAAATGTATTTGGCCGGGGAAGGAACCCCATCTGAAAATATATTGTGCCAGGGAAAATGGCGCTTGCACAAAAATAATTTTCACCCACTTCTTTACACGTATAAATGTGACAATAAAGTCTTGATTGTGATTGTGATTCTCTGGCCCGTCACAGAGAAAAGACCCTCAGACTTTCGCTCATCTGGCACTAAGTACAACATCTGCCGTTTCTCACCATGATGGATCCAGACAAATCAGTTGCTGTTATAATTGGCAGTGAATCACTTGATTGCTAAATTGAACGCAGGCCTTGACAGAGTACAGTGGGATTTAGGGCAATATTGTGGAGAAAAGAAGGAAGAAAAAAAAGCATCCCCATAATGAGATTAGGGAAAGGATTGTGTTTCCATTGTTTGTAGCTTTTTTTCTTTGCTTGGAGGTTTACAGCAGTCGTACTGTGGATATGTTCTATGTAGGCATGACAGGCTTGCCAGATGTGCTTATTATAATTTCCCCGCAAGATTGTATTTGAAAATAGCCGATCTGCAAGCTCACAACGCGTCGCATCGCGACGCGTTGTGAGCTTGTAGATCTGCTATTTTCAAATAGCTGATGTATATGTTAAAGTGCTCATGTGGCCTATAGTCGCTTCTTTTGGGCTGGTTTTCCTAGACCTGGTTGCTTGTTTCTCTCACAGAATCTGGCAACACTGATGACGGCAACTCCTCTCCATTTAATTCGGACAATCTGCGATTGTTTACGGCATGGTGGCTCCTACATACTGTATATACAGTATGGGGCAAGCTGTCTAGAAGGGGGTCTGTGTGTGTGTACTGTAAGTGTGTCTGTCTATCTGCCCGCAGATAATCTCGCTTTATACTGGAAGTCACTGGAGAGGAAAATAACTCCATATTTGGATTTGGAAGTCAATATGACATCACAGCGATATGACGTCACCGTGTCCACATATGAAATCAACAACGTGACACCCATGGAAGCTTGTAGATCGAGCAATTTCTGCAGACTGTTCTCCTATTTTCGTGGAATCTTCACCTACAGTAGTACGACGTGCCTAGCATAGGGTTATTGACAATGTGAAAGAAAAAAAAAGAAAACCCACTATTTTTGTATTGAAATATTTATTAACTTGTATTGAAATGTCTATTATATATTGAAATGTTTATTGCCATATTATGTAACCGTGCATACTTTGTAAACCTGAATAATTACAATAAAGTATATTAAAAAAGGATATACTAGGGTTCATGTGGTTAACCCTGGCGTCCCTATAGAGCATCACAGTTCCTGCCCACTTCCTGGTTTTTCGTGGTGCCGGAAGGAACAACTCAATGCATTTTTCCCATTGACATTTCCAAAAATATTTGTATCTATTAATTTAAGCCTCGAATCAAGCCATCATGACATGACATGAATCATGACCATAAAACGTTTGATTCTGTGATAAAAAAAATTTTGAAAACGGCAAAACAAAGGGTATTTATTAAATATAGTATATCATATAATTAAATATAAAATAAAATAAATCACAGAAAAAAACGTTTTATGGTCATGATTCATGTCATGTCATGATGGCTTGATTCGAGGCTTAAATTAATAGATATAAATATTTTTGGAAATGTCAATGGGAAAAATGCATTGAGTTGTTCCTTCCAGCACCACGAAAAACCAGGAAGTGGGCGGGAACTGCGATGCTCTATATGAGGCACGTTATTACATGCAAAACATCTTTTAATTTTCACTATTTGTCATAAGACAAAGCATAAAGGGGATTAACCCATTAAGACCGGGAACGCATCTGTGTGTCATTTTTAGATTTCTTTGGCCTATTCAAAAATAGCAGATCTACAAGCTCATAGCGTGGCACTCGGCGGCGCGCTACGAGCTTGTATATCTGCTATTTTTGAATAGCCAAAGAAATAAAAAAAATGACACACAGATTGCGTTGCCGGTCTTAAAGAGTTAAGTGGTTAACTGTCATGGAATTGATGAACTGCATATCCCAACATGCAATGTTGATTTGTATTGATTGTATTGTATTGATTCAGCTGTATACGAACTCTTGTTTTATTGTTGTATTGTTTTATTGGATCTTGTTTAGTCGATACCCTTATTTGTTTTAGCTCTTGCTCATTTGATTTTGCTATTTTGTCTCATCTGTTTAAGAAAGTAGGTAGCTGATATATTGCACTTTTACCTTAGCGCTAGGTATACTCTTGGCTGCTTGTTTTTGCAGAAAATGCACTTAAGACTTCTGGTGATTAGTAGTTTTGTTCCCTACCTGAATGCACTTATTGTAAGTCGCTTTGGATAAAAGCGTCTGCTAAATGACTGTAATGTAATGTAATGTAATGTAATGTAATGTAATGTATTATTCCGTAGAGAGAGAACGTCACTCCAGCAGGGCCACCACGGAGGCCAGACAAAAGGAATCGCTAACCTAATTACAAGACATAGGTATGTGCTTTGGAAAGTTTGGCCTTCTACGACAAGTCACCACCACCACGTTCGAACAAAGTTGACCCCCGGCTTGCATGATAAAGGGTCCCGAGCCAAGCCCCCCCCCCCCATTTCAGAGAAGGCATCCGGATTGTTTTTCTTTTCTCTCTTTTCAACGCTTTGTCCCGAGACAAAAAAAATGTCGGACACAATGACTTGTGACGTCTAACAAGCCAAGTTATGCCAGAGTCACACAATGTGCATCTAGTGTGGTAGGCTGGGCCGATACACCCCATGGGGTCAGGGGTAGGTTTTGTGTCCCCCGGGTTGTGTCACACAGCACAACAGTGGGAAGGTATGGCAATAAAATTCTTTGTTGCAAAAGGGGACGCATTCCGTGGTGGGGGGTGGGGGTGTGGTGTGGTGGGGGGTGGGGGTGATTTGACATAATTTAAAACATTTGTTGTCATATTCTGAATGGGAGAGAGTCCCGGTCTTCTCCACCTCCTGAGTATAGACACAATTTAGTTGTTTTGATTGTCTCCTGTGTCTCCTTACGTAAGCATGAGTGCTTCCAAATAGTCTTATTTGGGGACAGAGGACGGCCAATTAAATTGGGGGGGGGGGGACACGACGAGGGGCGTTTTTGCGATTCATCATACATACTCGCCTAATCCAATAGTCCATTGGTTCACAAACATTTTCAGCTGAGACCCAAAGGATAAGTTTGGTGTCTCTCTGGGACCCAAACTTCCAAAAAGTCACCCACCAAGAACTATTTCATCATTTTTTTAATGTAACACGTCGCGATACGACTTTTTGTGAGGCTGTAGATCTGCTATTTTCACTATTTCTTTTTTATTTATGGATATTTTATTTAGAATTTTCTTTAAAAAGAAATTAGAAAATATTTTTGAAAATATTTTTGACATAACAATGAATATACTTTTTGGGAAATGCTAAAAGAATTGTGGATATTTATTTGTGACCCATAGAAATTGGTCTGCAACCAAAAAATGGGTCCCAACCCACTGTTTGGGAACCACTGCAATAGTACACTGACTCTATAATGAAGGAAAGGCCAGGACCATGGTTTGCTTAGGCATCCACAATTTATCACTGCCGTCGGGCAGAGACCTCTTATCTCCATCTTTCACCTTTCTGTGTTTTGTCGTAAACGAATGCCCTACTTCCTCATACAAGAGTGTCCCTTAAAAGTAGTGAGAATAGTAGATACAAGCAGATCTAGAGCTTGTAGATCAGCTATTTTCACTATGTATGTATTTATAATGATAAAAAAATGAATGGTTTTGGACATACAAGGTTTCCACCCTGGTTTTCAACCTTTTTCATGCCAAGGACCCCTAAATTGATATACATTTGGCCGCGGACCCCCATCGGAAAATGTTGTGCCAGGGACCCCCCAGAAGCAAGGATTTGAGTTAAAAATGTTAGCGAGTGCCGCGCTATGAGTGCCAAGCTCATAGCGCGGCACTCGGTGCCGCGCTATGAGCTTGTATATCTGCTATTTTTGAATAGCCAAAGCTAAGTGGATAAAATGATTGTGACGCTATGTTTTTTATATTGCTGGGGACCCCCTGGTACCCCCTCAAGGACCACTGGTGGTCCCCGGACCACTGGTTGACAACCACGGGTCTAGTCTGAAGGAGGCTCATACAGTAAAATCCTTAAAGGTATCATGACATTCATTTTCACTTTTTTTATTTTCAATGTTTTATTTGGGGTTTTATGACCTCAATTACACCCAAAAAAACTGAACTTAGAACATTCAGTGGATTTTCTGTGGTCTGGGGTTTTCTGAATAATTAGGCTGAAAAGTAATCTGAGCTTGGCCCTTCGACAGTGAGGTCACAGTCGATTAATCCCGCCCACTCTCCTCCTCGCCCCTCCCCTCCCCTATCCTTTCCTTTGGGGGGGGCGGAGCAAAGGCGATGATTGACAGGCAAAATCCCTCACCAGCGACACCCGCAGGCAAAGATTTCTTTTTTCATTGCAGTTGAAAAGGCTTTAGAAATGTGAGAGAAAAACACCTGCCATTGATCACTGGAATGGAATTTTCACTTAAAACTTTTTGTACACTTTTGAAGGACCAGGACAAAGACTTTGAATGTGGTGTAAAAGTGAATGTCATGAAAGCTTTAAGGTTAATTTATCCATTTGTAACTCCCGAGTCTACAAATGTAACCAAATGGACAGTTAGTTCCCTTTGGTATATATTTCTACACTCTGACATTTAAGATTTAACAGTGAATAATGGTGCAATCTAGCCACGAAAACTCATGTTCAATAATGGCCTTTTGGGGGACTATATGAATGTCACTGAGATGGTTGACTTTGATGGATTATTGTGGTTTGCTTTTTGTTTTCCGGAAAGCTTTTTGCATGAGATTGTTTACAGTTTTGAAACTAAACATTTTCAGGGTGACCTGAATCATTTAGCACTACGACGCACACAAGCTTGTTGTGATGCATGAGAAGAGTGCTGAGGATGGCATCTTTAAGCCGTCAAACTAAAAACTTGGTAAAACAACTTTGCGACGAGTCTAGATCACATGGAACACAGCTGTACAATCCCATATAGTCCCACCAGTGTTGCCAGATTCTGTAAGAGAAACAAGCAACCAGGTCTAGGAAAACCAGCCCAAAAGAAGCGACTATGGGCCACATGAGCACTTTAACGTATACATCAGCTATTTGAAAATAGCAGATCTACAAGCTCACAACACGTCGCGATGCGACGCGCTGTGAGCTCGTAGATCGGCTATTTTCAAATAAGATCTTGCGGGGAAATTATAATAAGCAGATCTGGCAACCCTGAGTCCCACATTCAGAAGTTTCTAATGTGAATTGTATCGAGCTAAAAGGCATGAATAGATATAATGTATTTTTTATCTGAAATGGCTCAAATCCCAATGTCTTTGAAATCTAATTCAAATATCAAAATATTCAAATATTTGATTCCATGGCTCTTGTTAGAGTTTAAGAATGAGTCATTACTGTATTGCAAATGCAAATAAGGATAATTAATATACAGCGTGACGCAGTGTGAATCACTGTACATTACACATGTATTACATGTCTACCTACTATAGGTGGACAGTAACAAAGTACATTTACTTGAGTACCGTTTTTTATAGTGTTCCAGTTCTAATTGTGTCTGCTCATTTCTTGGTGTCATCACTTCCAATTGTGTTGTTAATCCTTGATAATCCTGTATTACGTATGAGTTCTGTCTCCTGATTGGATAAGATTAGTATCCCTATACCTCAAAATGCAATTTCTGTTTACTAAAGAGCTGGACAGTCAGGGAGACCCTTGTTAGTGGAAAAAACACTCTATAGTGATGATTACCATCAGAATATTGAACACTTGTTTTAACAAACACATTTAACTTATACCCTAGCTACCTTTAAAAAGAAAATGTACTTTCTGATTTGAAGTTTTGAATACTTGAGTATTTTCAAAAGCAAGTATTCCAGTACAAATTTGACAGAGCAACTTTCACTTGTAGTTTGGGTAATATTTGACCAGGAGTATCTATACTTTGACTCAAGTACCGTGGTTGAGTACTTTGTCCACCACTGACTATAGGAACCAAATCAATCATTGGATACAAAATACGAATGATTAGATTACTGCTTTACAAGCTCCTGCATCCATAGCAACCTAAACAGAGGCAGAACAGCGGTCTGGTATTCAGAAATAGCAGACTGCCATTTGCCTAAATTGACCAATCAGAATCGAGTATTCAACAAAGCCATGTAATAAACAGTGGTAACGCAACAATGCTGTATGGCTCAGCAACAAAGGACACTGGACCATACTTTTGTAAACCTTGGCAGAACTTTGGGAGATGAAATTAGTCGCTCTGGTGGAAATTATGTCTCAAATCCTGCAACGAGGGCTACCCAGAAGACATTGCAGAAGGACTGTAATAAAAAAGGACAACGTTGAGGAAAGTAAAGACATTTTGCCTTCTTTTTAGAGTTAGGGCTTAATAATACCTGTATACTTCATTAACCTCCTACTATTTTCCCTCTGCACAAGGTCTCTTTGTCAAAAAAATAACCAATCTACAAGCTCAGAACGCAGTGATTTTTGCAGAAAGTTCACCCCGGAATAAGGACGTTAGGGTTCATGTGGTTATGTGTAAAATAAAGAGTTTACTTTATGTAGGGCAGGGGAGAATCTGGGATCAGACCTTTAGGGGGGCTCAGCCCTAATGAGAATGTGACATACAGTGTCTTGCACTGAGATATTTCAGCAAAGAGATTTGGTGTAGAGGGTTAAAAAAAAAGAGGAGGGGACAAAGTACAGACCCCTGGGGGACCCCCGGTCAACAAAGTACATGTATATATATATTAGGTCATGGGTCTTCAACAGGGGGCCCGGGACCCCTAGGGGGTCCCCAGAATTACTACACAAGGGCTGCCAAATCTTCATGTGATGGGATCTTTTTCTTTACATTGAACCCATAGCATCCCTATTCTGTGGAAAACATTAGCCAAAAATAGCCGATCTTGTAGATCAGCTATTTTCGGCAAAGAGGTTTGGTGTAGAGGGGGGAAAAGAGCAGACCAAGTACAGAAGGCCAGAAGGCCAAAGGTCAAGTATTGACGGTTTAAGTGGTTAAATGTCTGAAAATACACATGAACATGAATGCAACGCCGATGATAGTGCTGTCCAACAAGTCTATAATCTATCTATGAAATCTATGAAAAAGTTTAATCTGCAACACAATTGTATACAATGTTACAGTGGTTTGAGACAGAAGTCGGGGGCAATGGAACTCCACAATTTAGCAAAATGCATATTTTTTTTGTGTGTGTTTTTCGTTTTTAGCCATATGAACACAGTTCATAGTTCAGTTGAAGAAGGTTTTCATTCCAACAGATAGCCGTTTTATAGTCATTAAATGTTAAAATGATATCACAAACAAGGCTTACTCTGTGTGTGTTTTCGTGTGTATTTTGGGGGGCGTGGAGATTAGCTTACATGCAGGCTCATCATTTACATGAAAGGAGTCGATTGGTTCAATGTCCCTATTGTCTCAGGTTTGACTCACATTATGTTATGTAGTGGGGGTCCCTGCTTCATCTATCTTTCAGCCGGGGTCTTTGGTCTGAAAAACGTTGAAGACCGCTGGATTTAAGTGGTTAACATTCCTTTCCGAGACGTGATGCAGCCCATCAGCTGTATGGCCATGGGGAGGCTGTGGACCGTGACCTCAGGCTGGAGGAGAGTGGCTCACAGCCCACAGTTGATGCTCAGACCAAACTGTGAAGGCGATGCTTGGACATACTGTAAACGATCAGAGTAGCGCGTCGAAAATAAACGATATACAAGCTCAAAACGCATCACACAAGCTTGTAGATACAGGCTATTTTCGGGCAGGTTTTAATGGTTAATGGTTTCAACTGGGAGAAAGACATTTTTTGTTTTTTTCTGGAACAGATTATACCGACTGGGTGGGACATGTCAGGTAGCGATGTCTTGCCCTCTCCCTCACCTCATCTTTGGCGTCATGCAGTTGCCACGTGTATGTACAGTAGTGTGCATGTTCTTAATGTGGCACGTTTGTGCAGAGAAACCCCATGCCCAGGGCTCACTTATAGCCTTTCATGACAGGAACTGTAGTTTGAGGGCACGCTGTCTCCCAACTCTTTGGATGAATAATGTCCTTGTTGCATGAATATTATTAATGTATGCATAAACATTTGTTCAAATACACTGGCCCTCGGCCGGTTATATGTAAAAAAAAAAAAAAACGTTCCTGGCTTCTGGTAAATATGCTGTGTTGGGTGGAAAGTGGGCAGGCCCTCCTAGGAGCGGTTGATTCTCAAAGGTTAACTGTGTGGGAAGTCTTCCTGACGATGTATAAATAAGCCTAGAATGTCTTTGTAAGTCAGTGGGGTGGACCCTATAAGGGACCCCCTGCCATGGGTTCTGCCATACATGCAAACACACTAGAAAACACGTACGTTGCCGTAGAATGTAAAATTATTGTGGACCAAAGATAGACAGAAAATGGTGCATTTAGAGTATAGCGCATTTCTCCAAAGAGCAATTACATTCTCTCTCTCTCACACGCGCACACACACACACACACACACACACACACACGCGCGCGCACACACACACACACACACACGCACACACACGCACACACACGCACACACACGCACACGCACACGCACACGCGCGCACACACACACACACACACACAGAGTTATCCTATCCTATCCCCATAAGACCCAGTGCTGAACCTTTGGGGTGACGGGGCAATTTCAAGTTGTTGTGCATGTGGAACGCACTCCCTGACCCGACTACATGGAGAGCCCCCCCACCCTCCCATCCTTCAAAACCCACCTGTTCACCATTGCTCTCCGTGGCCAACCCCAGCCCCCACCACCCCACCCCACCCACTTCCTTGTTTTAACTGATTTCACAAATGTTTTCTATTTCATTGTATAAAGTTTAATACTCTTCAGTACAGTTTAACACTAAGCAATTAAACAATGTGTGATTATGTCTTCCTTTATTTTCCCAAGCCGAGTCTTTTATAAAAGGTCTCAATCGTTCAGAAATAGTGTTTGTTCATATAAGCTGGTCCACCCATGGCCCTCATTGACTCCAATGTAATTCCATCGACCTCCCGCGGCTGCAGTTTGCCACCCAGTGCCACGAAACCAGACGGCTGGAATTGCTGGATAGAGAAAATTACGTCGGTGACCTTTCCTTCATTTATCTTCCTTGGAACTTTCCGATCCCAAATGACAGCGTTCTAACTCACTGCCGCCCCCTACCAGTGATATTAACACTGAACCAAGTCCCGCCAATCTACACGATGGCTTCACTATTCACAGGCCTATACTGGAATGAGTAGCGCTCTGCTGTTGTTTCCACATGGAACTTAGATCAACACACTCCATTATCAACCAGACACATCTTTACACATTTTCCAAAATAGCGAACATGGCAGAGCATATCTACAAACATGTTGGGTGGTAAAAAACACACAAGAATGCCTCTATACTTTCCCAGGCTCTGAATAAGTCTGGCACGGGCACCAACGTCCTGCAGGCCTTCTAGAGGTACTGCACCACGAGAGCATCCTGACTGGCTGCATCACTGCCTGGTATGGGAGAACTGTACTGACCCAAGGGCCCAGGCTAATACGGAAGAGACAGTTCATATGAATGGCCTGTAGTTTCGCTGTTTTACCCCTGCTGGTGTAAGAATTGATCTTAACGCAAGCGGATGGGTTTTTGACAAACTTTAGACTAGATTTTCTTACCTTAAAGGAGGAGTTCACCCAAAAAATTACTTATTTTCTATCAATTGCACACCCTATGAAGCCTTGAATCCATGGATTCTTTTTAGTTTTTGTCGCATTCTTAAGCTAATAATTTGATTCCCGTCTCCTACCGGCTAATGTATCCGGTAGGAGACACAAAGTAGATTATTTGTGTCTCCTACCACACACACGGTCATCAAATTATTGTCTTAGGAATGCCACAAAAACAAAAAAAAATCATGAAATCAAGGCTTCATGGGGTGTGTAATTGATATAAAATAATTAATTTTTTGGGTGAACTCCTCCTTTAATAAAAATTGTCATAAATACTATATGCTTCCAGTTGCTAGTTTAAAGTCTCCTTTCAATCATCATGATATGCGTTTTGGTAAACTATGGTCCCATTTATTTTAAAATTGACGATAAAGTAGGTTATGCTCAAGGAGGGGCGGGATGATTTGATTGACAAGCTACACAACCAATAGCATTCAATCCCCGCCCCCGCTCTTGATTGACAAGCTACCCAACCAATAATGGGTCTGGTGGCATTCTGCAAGATATGACGTGATATGACGCGAGATATTGAAAGATGGCGGATTTGAAATGGCCGAACAATCGGCTTCATTTTTACGGTCTGTAGAAACCAATTGCGTCACGTTGTCCATTCTTTTTATACAGTCTATGTACTGACCTCAACTACAAAGCAAATGCCAAGAGTCGTAAGGACAGCCGAAAGCATCTGTGTGGAGTGGATGTGACCTTCCCTCCATCCAAGTCTTACAGCAGAGGTCTTCAACAGGGGGTCCGGGACCCCTAGGGGGTCCTCAGCGTTACTACAGGGGGTCCGCCAAATCTTTGTGATTTTTACATTAACCACTTCAACCAGGCATCCCTATTCTGAGGAGAACTTTAGCCAAAAATAGTAGATCTACAAGCACACAACGCCTCGCGCTGCGAGGCGTTGTGCGCTTGTAGATCTGCTATTTTCCGCAAAGTGGTTCAGTATAGGGGGAAAAAAGAGTGAAAGTACAGAAAGTACAGAGTGAAAGGTCAGGTTTACTAAGTATTGTTTTTAGAGCATGGTTAAATGTCTGGAAATACACATTAACATGAATCCAACATGATAGTGTTGTGAAACAATAATCTATGAAGCTGCCTATGGAGATAAAAAATCACACCCTGTGTGAAGTGGGCGGTGTCTTGCTAGCTAATCACAATACTGAATGGAGTCAACCAATCATGTACAAAAAATAAATACATTTATTGAAACACTCTTTATGATGGAAGAAACCATAACTTGAAAAAAAAACAAATCAATGTTTTTTTTTCAAGTTATGGTTTCTTATATAGGGCTATACCATAGAGGTATAATATAACTAGAGGGCGGATTGCACCGCCCCCAGCTATCATTTCAATGAATGTGCTCAGTGGCGTTTTGAAGCACCCGGAAACCTGCCGGAAGTAGAATTATTGGTTTGATTTTGTACCCCCATAGAGTTATGAGCATGCGCACTAGTGTCCTTTTTGCGTTCTACGGCAGCCCGTGTGTCAAGGATTGAACGCGATATATTTATTAAATACACTCGAGATGCCTATGTATAACTAAATGCATATGTGTTTATGTATAATATGTTTACATATTTATATCTATATATATAAATATCTCTCAGCATGTTTTGCGCGTGCATGTATTTCTCCCCACCTGCAGTTCCAGCTTTGGCCACTGGGGTGGCAGCTTCAATGTTTCTCAGCAACTCTGGGGGCTTGGGCTATACACATGTGTCTTGTGACACTGGCCAATCACAGTCCTGAATAGACTGTGATTGGCCAATCACGGTGCAGGGTTAGGCGGGGTACATTTTTGTACATTTTTGTACATTTTTGGCCAATGCACATTCCTGCATATTGTACAAATATCCAAACCTCACTTATAGGGGCGGTTTCACCGCCCAAAAATACTTTATACAATATATTATCGGGGTCCCTGCTTTCTCTCTCTCTCAGCCAAGGGGTCCTTGGCCTGAAAACGTTGAAGACCACTGTCTTACAGTATACGATGAACGGTGTGTCAGCAGAGCTCACAGAATCGTCAGAGATCGCAGTCCAACCCCAAACCACGGATTGCTAGTACTATGATGCTATATTCTCAGAGGAGCCCAAAAATAGAAATGTTTTTTACGTTTACTGTTGCCTCCAGGAGCTTACAAGTTCATGACTCATGATCTAAAGAGGACTCAGACCTGCTGCCATCAGCACTCCATGCTTTTGATTTCCATCCACACACCGTGCACTATTCCACTCATCCACACGTACACATACTGTACACTACTGATTTACTGACTCCACACCCCATAGGAGCTGATGTGTGTTTTGCTATTTCATTTCATTCATCTTTCATTCATGCTTTAGTTGCTTTGTGTTACAGTTATTCTTCAATAAATATGTTATATTGCTTTAAACCTTGTAAGTTTGAATGAGTTGAAGCTGACTAATTGTCTGTCTGATGCTGATCTGTAATTGTCTTACTACCTGGTGTCTGTGCAACAGTGAGCACTGCTTATATAGTGGTACATTTAATTGGTAATTAACCTCCTTGCCCCCCCCCCCACACATACACACGTTTGTGTTAGTATACTTGAAAGGACATCAACATTTTAGAACAGCAAGTATATGAACGTCTTTTTTTTGCCAATTTAACAACACAGCCTACCTACAAGCCCCCCCCCCCCCCACACACACACACACACACACACACACACACACACACACACACACACACACACACACACACACACACACACACACACACACACACACACACACACACACACACACACACACTCTTTTCGTACCTTCTTTTCTTTAGACAGAGAGAGGGAAAAAACGATATTATTTGAATTGCCATGTAAAGGTCATGTGGAAATATATGATGTAGCAGAAGACAAACACGGCACAACAGATAAAGAACACAAACATGGTGTGACCTATGGTTTTATCTCTGTGGGGGACAGTGGTGGATTAAGTACTAAGATTTAAGAAAAAGTAGCAATACCACAATATAGAAATACAGGTGTTATGAGTAAAAGTCCTGTATTCAAAATTTTACTTGAGTAAAAGTACAAAAGTACTGGCCTCAAAAAATACATAAATCTATAAGTATATATTTTTTGTCCAATACCTGATCTACAAACTCAAGTTGTGAGCTTTTATATTGGCTATTTTTTTAACAGCTGAAGTCTAAAATAGAGTTTAAGTGTCTAATGCCTGTTTTGTAATAATAATCTAAATCTAAACAATTAAAAAGTAATTAATAATTAAACCTGTCAAATAATTGCAGTGGAGTCGAAAGTACACGTCTGACATAGTTGGGCAGAAGTGTAAAGAATTGAAATATACTCAAGTAAAGTCAAACTCAAAATTGTACTCAAGTACAGGACCTGAGTAAATGTACTTATCTACTTTCCACCACTGGTGTGGCGAGCCACTAACTCTCCTCCTTGGTAGGTGGGATTTACGTCTCTCTAACAGACGGGGGTCCTCCAGTCCACAGATTCTCAAAGTGTGGTCCGGGGGAAACCCCAAGGGCTGTTCGAAAACTGCAGCTTCGAGATCTTCAAGCTCACAAGCAGTCTGACAGCCAGGGGTCCTCTGGTCCATGTCTACGTGAGATGTGTGAGAATGGGAGGCAGACAGAGATGAGAGTGTGGTCCACACAGCAGGGTCATCGGACCCCCTCGTCTCAGTCTCATGGAGTCTTGATGTATTGTCATCTGAAGCTTGATTTATACGAAGTCCTACGACAGTGTCCCGTGCCAAACATAGCAGATCTACACACAGACACACGCACACGCACACGCACACGCACACGCACACACACGCACGCACACAAAAACATTCTCTGTTCTATATGTCAAGTCTGCTTATGTCTGTGACAGAGATATGTACCATTGCCCGTGCAGTTTGAACTATAGCGTAGCGTTTGAGCGTTAGTGTGGAACTGGATTGAGGTGGCCCACCAATTTGAATCCAGGCTCACATATATGGCTGTTTGCATGTACGTGCTAAACTCATGCATTTCCATGTCGAGGACCCCCAAATTGATATGTGTTTGGCCACGGACCCCCACCCCCGTCAAACGTTGTGAGCTTGTACATCAGCTATTTTCGAAGTATAAAAGAGGGTTATAATGTGGTTAAACGTTTGCAATTTTTTCTGGGGACCCCCTATAACCCACTCAAGGACCCCTGGGGGTCCCCGGACCCCACTTTGTGAACCACCGGGCTAAACAACATTCCCTCATGCACTTTTATTTACAAATAAGCATGGCCTTAACATCCTCCGTTCAAACTAAACACTGGAACTGCCAGAAGAGAAGATAGGTTATATAACATGATTTATTGTGGAGCCAAAGCGTTGTGAAGGCACATCTGGGACGTGGACTGGTATTAGAGGTGTGAAAAAGTCCACGTCTGGCTGCTGATTAATTATGTGTCGATCTGGGAACCCATTCGTCTTGAAAAAATTGTAAACACGCCTGCAACAGCTCCATTGTTACAGAAAAACAGTCAGAGGTGGAAGAAGTCCTTTTTTAAATTCCAGATCTACAGTACAAGCTCACAACTTGTGACTTGTTGATGGGCTATTTTTCAAATAGTGGTTAATGTATGTTTTGTAATAATAATCTAACCCTGAAAAGTAAGCTCTCAAATACTTGTAGAGGAGTAAAAAAGTACAATATTTGAGTAGAACGGTCTATAACTGTATATAAAATGGAAATATTCAAGTAGTACAATACTTGAGTAAATATACTTTACTACGTTCCACCACTGAAAACATTGCACAGGCTAGCACTGAGTTATCATGGCAGGAGAGCTGGTGTTGTTCTACAAAACAAGAACAGTAAAAACAACCTCTGAGGAAGTACGGTGCGTCAGGAGTTTACCTATCTCCGTTTAAGCAACACATCAAGAAAACGGCACACGCCACTCACAAAGGGTTTTGATTTTTTTTGTAAACTTGAAAAAAAAAAATATATATATTTGATTTAGGTTGTCTGTCCAGTTCTGTTTCAGTCAAAGTTTGTTTTGGCATTTTTAGCACCCTCTGGTGGACAGACAGACAAACACGCTGTCTCAGTCTTACTATAGTTTGGCATTTCAGAAGAAACGGGTAACAACCGGTTAACAACGGTTTAAAAAACAACAATTATCAGAGCATGTTCTCTCTATTGGGCGAGCAGAATGTATCTCTCCTATAGCTCTGCTGTGAGAAACATAAGGCTCTTTTACACAGCCTGTTCCCGGTGGGAATGTTACAGTTGCACTTGAAAAAGACCGCAAGGTCGGAACGTCGTATTAGAACGTGCTGCTGTGGATACAAATTTGAGCATTGAAAAGTGTGTTGCGAGCCCTCCTCTTGTTTTCAATGTTACAGTTGCTTTGTTGTGCCTCATTTGAGCCAACAGCAGAGGTAGTCACAGAGACAAATCGACTTTGGCCTTGTTTTTCTGTTAAATCGCTTGTAAATCAGAAGTTGTGGGTTGCAGGCTTGAAGTGAAGTTGCTTATTTGGGCTTATTATGAGGTTTAAACCAGCGGTTCTCAAACATTTTCATGTCAAAGACCCCCCAAATTCATATATGTTTGGCCACGGACTTCAACCAGAATGATTGTGATGTGAATAGATCAATAAATAGTCTGGATAAAAAAAATATCATAGTTTCACATCATGGAGATTCTACTTGTTGCAGAGAAATACACAGACTGTTGAAGAAGAGAACACACTGGAGCAGCTCGGACAATCAAAGGCTCTTTTATTAAGGTGCTGGTTCAAATAGAGAATGACTGACGTTTCAATGCTACGGCATCTTCCTCAGAGTCATGAGTCACGACTCCGAGGAAGATGCAGTAGCATTGAAACGTCAGTCATTCTCTATTTGTACCAGCACCTTAATAAAAGAGCTACTCCAGTGTGTTCTCTTCTTCAATAGCTGTTGTCCTGCGCCTCGTCTGGCTGAGGCGCGGCAGTAGAATTCACAGACTATTTTTGACACTCTTTCAACTAGATTAGGCAGGGGGCCACAAGACTGTGACAACAAAAATGAACAAAATGTTCATGTTTAACTGTCTGACCGTTTCTTTTGTGCTATTGGTCCAAAAGGACACAACAATGGACATATTATGTTCATTATGGTAACTTATTAGGGACTGTTCATACTGCATTCATGCATTTTCGTGTTTGATAGGATTTCTGTGCCAGTCCTTTATAGTGCACAGGCTTAAATTCTGATATTAAGAAAATAGGAAGTAGATATTTCAGTGTGTTCTGTGCACACGTCCGTAGCATGGAATGGTAATGGAGGTAGGCTGATAAGGTGTTTACTGTTTGCAAGTTCGCATGAATGTAAGGTTGTTTTTGAAGTGGATGAAGATGGAGAAGATAGAAGATGGACAAGATCCCCCAAAAATAACACATACAAGCTAATGGTTGCATAAGGAGAATAATCAATTTGGTGTAATACTCAGCATCCACTAAAAACTCAGAAATAGTTAAAAACTGATGGTTTCATTGGTTTGTGATGGATGAATGAACTGCACTCAAAACTAGAGTAGAGAAGTAGTAGAAGTAGACAACATTTCTGGCTGTGTTGTATGAAAAGGTCTTTGTACTTTTACTTTTGATACTTTAACGCTTTCAACCAAGTGGTTTTCTTATGGGTGACTTACTCACCAAAGATTACATTTACCCGTGGGTTCTTGTAGCAGTGTCTTGACTGCAGATGCAGTGTTGGTAGGAGTTCATTTGGGACACTGAGTGCGTCACTAACATAACTCCATTCTAAATAGTAGCCTACATTTTATACATCTTATCTGTTAATCGTTGATTAACCATTAACGAGCTTCAGTTAACGGTTATGAAAAAAGCATTGAAAATGGTCATCCTGTACAACCCGCCATCTAATAAAGATCATTTACATTAAATTTTACATTGGAACATGGAATATGTTCTAGGGGCCACAAGAAAGCTCAGCTGGGGCCGGATTTAGCCCGCGGGCCGCCAGTTGATTATCACTGCTCTATATCATTGATCTCCTCACATCAGAACAATGGGATTTAGGTTGAAAATCAGCAATGTTTTCCTTTGCGTAGCAAGGTCACTTTAGCTGTGTTAGTTCTGTTAGGGAGCTGTCACTTTATCACTCCTCTCAACCAGGCCAAATAAATAATATGAGTATAAAATAACCAAAACATATAAACACTACTACACTACTTTGACTAATAATACTGTATTCTAATGGCTGATTTACTGTAAGATTTAACACACATTTAAATGGGGACATGGAGTCATGAAGTGACATTTCTCAGCCTACATAACATTACCTCACTATTTATGCAACGATCTTAAATAGCAACACGCTCCTCTTTAAGCAGTGCAGTACTTTCTTCGCGTCTCAAACATATTCCATCTTAGCAGCTCACCACAGACTAGACAGAATTTCTCACCACCACCATCCTTTTGTGTTGACGTTGGCACATGGAGGTCGTCACAAAACCAGCTCCACAGGAAAGTCCAATATTTGAACTTTTCACTCTTACTTAACAGCAATGAGCATTGCCCCGAGAAGAGCTGTATTTTGGTATGGGCTACAGTAGGTGTACAGTGCCCACTCCGGCCTGCCATAGTTGCACTTTTGTGTGCGCTCTAAAATAAGAAACAAATGGAATTGTCTCATGAAGATATTAACCACATGATCCCTATTCCCTGTATATTTATATAACACATAGAATTATATATACTTTATGTGTGTGTGTGTGTGTGTGTGTGTGTGTGTGTGTGTATGTGTGTGTGTGTGTGTGTGTGTGTGTGTGTGTGTGTGTGTGTGTGTGTGTGTGTGTGTGTGTGTGTGTGTGTGTGTGTGTGTGTGTGTGTGTGTGTAAAGTGTGTAAAGTGTGTTCATTTTGAACACGCTTCACAAACTTCTGAGGGCTTAAAGCAGCACCTCAGGGACAGCCGCTGCTCCCCTTCATATCTACTATTTCAAGAGACTCTGAAATAAATCAGATTTCATTCATGAGAAATCACTAATGATGACACATCAGGAAATGTTAACTTTGATTATTAAAGTTAACTTTCTAACTTTTGGAATGTTGAATCTCCTTGGATGCTAACGGGCTGTTCATTGACAGCTTTAACAGACAACAGTACATGGTACTAGACGATCATCCATCAAAATCCAGAGACCACCAAAACAGGATCAATACTTCCATGGGCGGGTAAACAAGAAGACAAAGAATCAATAATGACCAAGGCTGTCTGGGTGGAGTGGTTGTTTTGAAAATACAGGTTGGCCGGGTTGCCTGTTCAGCAGGTGTACAGCGGAACTGCAAGGGCCCGAACCTCTAGTTTACTAAAGTTGCACACTAACAATAACGTTTAATGATGCCAAGATATAATGGTGTAGTTTGCACAAATGATTCATGCTTAACTTTCTCGTTAGTGAGGTGTTGTTGTAAAAATGCACCTAAGTTGCTGTCGGGTGGTCACCTTGCAAAACATTCCTTTATTATTATTATTAAAAAAAGATTAAACAGTGAAAATAGCCGTACTACAAGCTCACAACGTGTCGCATCACGACAATGTAATGCCATGTAATAATAATGCATGGTTGTGTAAATTGTTATTCTTGTCCAGAGATGATTTCATTCATTTTCAACTGACAGTGCCTTGCCTAGAGCTCTTGTAAGAAGCTTGTATCAAGTGATACCATCAGACATTTGCGGGAGGTTGAGAGGCTATTTTGTCAAACACAGGATGATTGAACTGTTAAAGCACAAAAAATGGGCCATTACTGGTTCATTTTTACATCCTCAGCGTTAACACTCATGATTCTGTAGCGAGTTGAGCTGCCTGAAGCGTTGCTGTCATCCTGAATTTGAGCCCACCTAAAATCACAACGATTTGCCTTTGAAAAACAGCTCAATTAGTTTCATATGGAACATTCGGAGTGCTCAGGGGACAGCCTCAAAATGAGTTGTCCCGACGTCCCCCTTTTTGTCCGAACTGCAATGATGCAGTACATTTTCACTGCTTGTGACAGCTGTCAGACTTAATGATAAAACCCTTCTCCGTTTTGAAGCGGTTTATTCCCAGACACTGGCGGTCCTCATGTGAACCATATACGCAGAACTCTTCCTCTCTCCACGGAACCCTGAGAAATGAAAGAATGTTGAGGAACGGTTTGCCTACATGCCTGACCAATGTGCAGTGTTTATGTTTGGTCAGGAGGGTATGTGTAGACCGCCTGCAGAAATGAATTTCTCTTCTGTCCAGAGAGTCTCTTGTGAACCATTTAAAAAAGGTGCATGTAGCATTTTCTCTGGTTGACATTTTGTTTGTCTCTTGATGTCAGAGAATGAAAACGTGTGTCGATTTAAATACTTGTGTGGGGAAAGGATCTGACAATAGAGTTCAAGACAGTAACTAAGTACATTTACTTGAGTACTTTATTTGAGTAAATTGTTTGAGCTCAGGATTTTCACTGCACTATATTTCAAATATAAATATTGTCCTTTTGACTTTTGACTACATTTCTAGGAAAGGTTACTCTTGGGACCCAAACTTACAAAAATATATCATGAATTAACCACTTGAGCCCTATTTCACATATAGTGATGATGTATATGATTCTGAAATTGGAAATTCAGCATGTGTACTTTTACTACTTACTTTGACTTAAAGGAGGAGTTCACCCAAAAAATGACTTATTTTCTATCAATTGCACACCCTATGAAGGCTTGAATCCATGGATTCTTTTTTGTTTTTGTCGCATTCCTAAGCTAATAATTTGATTCCCGTCTCCTACCGGCTAATGTATCCGGTCATCAAATTATTGTCTTAGGAATAACACAAAAACAAAAATAAATCCATGAAATCAAGGCTTCATGGGGTGTGTAATTGATAGAAAATAAGTAATTTTTTGGGTGAACTCCTCCTTTAAAGTAACATTTTGAAAGCAGGACTTTAACGTGTCACAAAGTATTTTTTACACTGTGTTATTGCTACTTTTATTTAAGTAAAAAATCTCACTAGGACTGAAACGTCAGCTGACAAATCAACACAAACTGAAGCTGTATAGGGGCCGTGTCCACCAAGGCGTCGTTTACCGGCTGAAAACGCTACGGTACTGTTCGCCCCAAAACGCTTCCAAACGCCCGAGTTGAAAATATTTCAGCTCTCAACAGGCAAATGAAAACGCCACACGCGAACGTGCAAGCGCAAAAAAATAAACGGCGCCTCGTCTGGCTCGGGTTTCCAAAAACGCAGCAAGCCCAATTTTAAACGATTCAAAACATACGCTGTGCTCTGGAGAAAAAACGTCGAGGTGGACACGGCCCCTAAAGGGTTACACGGCAGCTGACCAATCAGCTCAGCTACACTACACTTTTTGATTTGAGCTAAAAAGCTTTTTTTTCTTTTACGCTTTGGCTATTCAAAAATAGCAGATATACAAGCTTGCAGCGCGGCACCGAGTGCCGCGCTGCGAGCTTGTAGATCTGCTAATTTTGAGAAATCGTGAACATTTGTGCAAATCTTTGAATATATATCATTTTAAAGCGAACATTTTTAACTCAAAGCTTTGCTTCTGGGGGGTCCCTGGAACAAAATATTTTGAGATGGGGGTCCGTGGTCAAATACATATCATTTTGAGGGTGCTTGACATGAAAAAGTTTGAAGGATAATGCACTGTGTGAAGACGCATAACGAGCACGCTGCACCAGGTAATGATGTGTAGGATGATGGACACAAGCTTGGAGAGAAACGTTCAACCATCAGAACTGGATCAGGATTGGTTGTGAAGTACGTGCGCGTATGGTAATGAGCGTTTGAGAACGAGAGAGAGAGAGAGAGAGATGTTTGGTCATAGTGTATGAGAAGATGAGAGGGTGATGGCCGGGGGGACCCCCCAGCCAACAAAGCAGCTCAGATATATTTTCTGTTGAGCGGAGCCATTACCTGCACCGTGGGGGGCAAACCTTCACAAGTCAGTCGTCGTCGCCAGTTTGGAAGGCCAATCTGATGGTATATATGTGCTGTGTTGAGCCTGTTGCCCTCATGCAGAGAGACATACAGAGAGAGAGAGGGGGAGAGGGAGGGAGGGAGGGAGGAGCATGCACACAGATACAGACGTACTTTGTGCACACTGTCGCTGTCTGGTTGAAGGACTGACAGCTCTATTTTGAAAAGAATCCTGGCATTTTGTCCCGCATTAAACGAATGTGCGACAATAACAGCAAACGATGTCAAACGGTATCTTATCCCATCCCGTCTCATCTTATCTTATGTTATCTTATCTTATCTTATCAGTGCAATGTGAAAACCGATACATTAAGGGGGAAACCAAACATCTTTAGGCCATAAACGATACTTATAGATATATTGTCATCTACAAGCTCACAGGTCACATTCCAACCTAGCAGATCTAAAATTGTTGCTGTTTTTTAATTAACCCATTAAAACCGGGAAAGCAACTGTGTCATTTAAAAGTGTACCGTTCCACGCTGCAAGCTTGCACATCTGTTATTTTTCAAAAAATCTTGAAAATGTTGAATCATTTGGAATTACGTAATAGTCCGTAGAATCGGCCTCGGGCCTTAAGGGGTTAAACCAAAAATAGCGGGCGCCGGGGGGGGGGGGGGAAGAAAGATGGGCTTTGTACATGAAAGTCCAGACGGGGCAGCTGTGGGGAAAATGTTGTCAGAAGGGTCAACATTAAAGCCCACAGGCAACAGGCTGAGATGGTCTGCTCCTGCTTTTTAACAATCCAGCCACCTGCTGAGCCCTGGCACTTTTAATCCCACTCCTCTTTCAGATGTTGAATTCCTCCAGAGCACATCATGGCCAAAGGGTGCTGGAATGAAGACACACCAAAGAGTGAAAACTGTCCACATGCCACGTTCTGTAATGCCTTCTGTTCATGGTCCCTCTGTCTGTCCACCATGGTCGACTAAAAGTAACCGACCAACCCCAGTACGTGAGTCAAAGTGTAGATACTCTGGGTGCAAAATGACTCCACAAAAGAGAAAATTGCTGAGTGAAATATGTACTTTGCTTTTAAAATACCGTACTTTGCTCTAAAAGAGCACTTACGGGTGGCTGCAATTCGAAACTGGCCCCTGTAAAAAGTCAATGGGAAATGTAGTGGAGTCAAAAGTACAACATTTGTCTTTGAAATGTACTGCAGTGAAGTGAAAGTAATTCAGAAAGTATCAAAGATACAAATACTCAAGTGAAGTACAGATACTCGCAAAATGTTCTTACTTCGTTACTGTCCACCACTGTTGTCCACGCAGTAAAATCCTGAATGTTAATTTAACTCCAAAACTGTAGTTTAAAGAAATGTTCTAAATGAACACTGATGATTTTACTATCCATGACTGATCCAACCTCCCCCTGCTCTCTTGGAATGTAATGTGTTAATGTGTTAACAACCACCTAAACCCTAGTCTAGACTTACTGTAATAAACTGGACCTGATCTGCTATTTTTGGCTAATGTTCCTCCCAGAATATGGACGCTGGGGTTCAAGTGGTTAAACTGAAAAAGAATTACCATCTCATTGAATACCTCTGTTGTCGTTATAGTTGTGGTGTGGGCTCTGCCATCCACTCGAGTTAGAACGATGTATAACATTTTATCTTTATAGTTATAAAGTACTTTATGGATGACGCAAAATAGCACACTATGGTCAAAGACTTGAAGCTTCGTTTATAATCATGGTGTTACTCGCCGACAAGAACTGATCTTCAAGCTCACAAGCTTGTTAGCTTGGGGATCCTCTCTGGTTGGCAAGTGCCGTGTCATACTATGGAATATAGGCTATAAATAACCTGCGCACGAGAAAACTAGAAGATAGCCACTCTACAAGCTCGAAAACATGTCGCTTTGCAATGGGGCTTGTGAGCTTGTAGATCAGCTATTTTAGAAAAGGTTAGTTAAAAAAATAGTACTTTTACTTTGGTATTATTCTTATATTGTGGTATCGCTACTTATGTTTAAGTACAAAATCGGAGTACTTCCACCACTGTCAGGAACGCGCCTTGAGGGAATTTCATGACATTTGGCACAACGTCAACTTGGACTCAACGAGGAACTGATTAGACGTAGGTGGTCAAAGGTCACAAGGTCACTGCGACCTTGTGACACGAAGTCCAAGATAGCATGATTTCATTCCAGCAGAGGCCAAGGATTTTAGAGAACCCATAACCTGACTCAGGCCAGATGGGGGCGGTATTGAGTTCACAAGTTCACAATACAGCCTCCATCTGGGATCGCTCAAGAGATTGGAGCTTACACCGAAACCGTGGCGGGTCGAACCAATCAGCGGCTGCTATAGGGGCGGGATCTCGGCGAGACCGGATGTGACGTCATCGAGAAGCGCTTATTGCGTTGTGGTCCTTTCACGATTCATCATGGTTGAATAGTATACATTACAAAAGAACAACTGCTGGCGCAGCTACTATACGTCATGTAGACGCGTCAATATGATTATATGATGTTAGCACGCCCAGACGGTGATAGACAGACAGTCCCTTCCAATCACCTGCCAAGTAGCCTGAGGCTACGAGCTCAATCCATGGTCTTGAAGGGCGGACCCAAACACAGCCGCCTGGATTTGTGCGTGGCTTCCTATTGCTTCACCAATCTATGTCCCCGCCTCCCCTCCCCTCCCCCCTCGGCCTGTGCACGGAGCACGCTGACGTCACCAAATTTAGAGCGACGCCCCTCTGCACTCTGATTGGTTAGGAGATAACAAGGTCCAAGACCATCGTTCCTGCATCGCTCCCCCAGGCTTTTTTTCTTTTGTAACAAAAAAAAAAGCCTGGGTTTCCGAGGCTACCTGCCAAGTAGCTTGAAAAAACGGACAACCATCTTGCAGCGGGTTTGGCTACCGAGGTCCCGACTTATGTAAAACACATTTTTGGATATTACTCCTCCTCGGTACACATAATCTCTATAGTCATGTGATCAAGACGGGTCTGTTAGATTTTTCATATTCCATCCAGATTGGCTAAGATTGACATCTAAAGTTTGCAGTAGTGGCCCGTTTTGAACAAAATGCTGCAAATAATGAACGCAGCGCCCGATTGCGGTGGAACTTTGAATGCACATTTGCACTACGTTGAGGAACAAATGCCACCCTTTGAACATTGCCCTATTATAGCACCACCAGGAGGCAGATTTTTGCAAAAAAGATATAATTTAAAGGAGCTACACCATGAATTTTTTTTATCATATGGTGTATGTCCCTCAAACCTTTTTCAAAAGGTTTGAGCCTAAATCATCACTCAGATATACTCATCCCAAGTCAATTGTGTCTGTTAATAAAAAAAAATATTTTAAAAAAATATATAAAAAATTATGGAAAAATTCTGCATAAAAAGAAGCATCTAAGAAAAATACAAAATCGAAAAAAAAACACTTTGAACATTTTTGAACAATTCCACCAAGTGTTTGAGGTGCCTGTTTCACCCACTTCCGGGGGGCGGAGCCAAAATCAGAGCCCGAAGTATTTGTTCGTAGACCCCCACTTAGGGGGGGTAGAAAAAGTTTCGGAGCGATTCGGGCACTTTTCATTTAACATTGGGTTTGCCATCAATAATGTTTGTGACCTCATAAACATTTCTGGAAATCCATGAAATGAGAAGGAATGACTGAATTAAAAAAAAAAACATTTTTTGGGGTACAATAGACACTGGGGACCCCAAAAAATACAAAAAAACAAGAAAAATTTGATTTTCATGGTGTAGACCCTTTAATATTACTCCTACTAATGTTGTCCAAACATCACGCAAATGATCTCTTTTGGTCATGTGATCAAGACGGATCCGTCCGATTTTCTTTCTCCTTTTTTTTACTGCTGAGTGAGAAAGCTTTTTTGCACATTACAGGACGACTTCACCCATTTGTATTGATCTGAAGAGCTCATCTTTCCTGTTGCTGCCTTCCCCAATCATTCACATTTGGCTGGTTGGTTTATAACATATGAATCTGTGGTCTGACAAACTTTTAATATTATACGTATACTGCTTATAATCATACTGGGTTATTATAGGGTTAGTTAGGGTATTTCCTGTTTCCTGTTTATGGGGTAAAGTGTCAAGTCGTCATCATACTTTATGCCGATTCTCACATCCAGTGATGAATGGGAAATTGGAGTGTTCATTTAAAACCGGGAAAGCATCTGTGTCAATTTAGATTTGAGCTAAAAAGAATTGTTGTATACTTTGACTATTCAAAAATAGCAGATATACAAGCTCATGATTTTTGTTTTGCAAACCTTTGAATATTTATATTTTTATTTTGAAGGGAACAGCTATTTGTTTGTTTCTTTGTTTTGTGGGCTACAGTATGTTATTTTTTCATTTTTTGTTTCATGGCTGTGAGTTCCCACCTGATGTTATGTGGGAGTTCAGACTGCTCCAGATTGTACTGAATAACTGCTAGCTTGCATAAGGTCTTCACACTAGGACTAAAGTCTAAGACGTACAGCTCATCAGGTGTGTCCCATTTTCCAAAGATCATGATACGATCTCCCACCATGCAACAGCACATCATATACTTTAGGCTATGTATCTTTGAACAGGGGCCTTTCCCCTTGGGCTCAAACTTCGTCCAGGATAAGTTTTCTGGATTGAACCTCCACAGAGAATTGAACTCCTGGATCCTGTCACAACCACCAACTATGTACAGCTTTCCATTGTAGGCAGTGGTGTAAAGTAACTAAGTATATTTACTTAAGTACTGTACTTAAGTACAATTTTGAGGTATTTGTACTTTACTTGAGTATTTCCAATTTCCAATACTTTTACTTCTACTCCACTACATCTCAGAGGCAAATATTGTACTTTTACTCCACTACATTTACTTGAAAACTTTAGTTACTAGTTACTTTGCAGATATAAACTATGATATAATGAAACATACATTAACCACTTTAAACCTATTTTATACATAGGCTATTTGAAAATAGCAGATCTACAAGCTCACAACGCGTCGCGATGCGACGCGTTGTGAGCTTGTAGATCGGCTATTTTCAAATATTTAGTACTTTTACTTTTGGTACTTTAAGTACATTTTGATGCCAATACTTTTGTACTTTTACGCAAGTACATTTTTAATTTTGGACTTTTACTTGTAACAGAGTATTTTTATATTGCAGTATTGGTACTTTTACTTAAGTAAAGAATTTGAGTACTTTTTCCACCACTGATTGTAGGCAAACGCCGAATGACCCCAGCGTCCTTCTGGAAGAAGCTGTGCAGAAGGCGTGCTCAGCCAGCACTTGGTCTCTGTGTCAAACACTCTGATGTTGTTGAAGACGACGGCACTCTGGTCCCAAGAGTAGCGCCACCAGCCCCCAAATACAAACATCTTTGTCCCGATGATGGTGGCCGAGCGACCTGATGAAAACGGTGGAGTGCCTCTGGTGTTAATTAAAGCCCAGACCATTGTGGTGGTGTCCAACTTGTACATGTCATTAGTGTAACTCAACGAGGTGGTTCCTCCATAGATATACATGGCCGTCCCCAATACACAGGCTGAGTGGTAATACCTCCCCTCTGGAACCATTCCATAAACCTGGGGATTGAACAATCGGTTGGTGTCAACATCAAATGTATAAATAATGTTGCAGAAAGGAAAACCTCCCCAGATATACAACAAATCTTCTATCAGAACAGCTGTGTGGCGGTAGCGCTTGCTAGTAACCTTAACAGGACATTCTCCTCTTCCATTTGTCACTGGGGGCAACTTCCTCCAGCTCAAAGACACTGTATTGAAGATGTGGACTTCAACCTGACCGATTTGAAGTTCACACCAGTCGCACCGGTAAGTGAAACCTCCAAAGAAGTACACCTTGTGTCCTACTACCACAGGAGTGTGGCGGAATGTATTTGGTCCTCCTTTCAGATGTACTGTCCAGCGAAACATTTCACACAACGGCGCCACTGTGGATCAGTCCAACTAATTTACAGAGGAAGCTTTTCAAAGGCAGATCAATCCTTTGGTACTAGTAGCAAAATGATGTTTAGTTTCATGGACAATCATTTTAAAGGACAATTAACACTTGTTGTGATGACGATTTTGTGATGTCATTGCGTGATGTGTTCAAGATGTGTTTAGTTTAAGATGTGTTAGTCAGTAATATGAGTCAGTACTATGACATCAATCATCCATTTACAGTATGTTTTATCTTCAAGGAGTTGTAATTCAGAAGTTATTTCACATTGATGGTGTGTCATTATCTGAAGGCTGTTGTATAGTGTTGAAATAGCAAAAGGAAGTTTTTCGATCGGCGATCACTCTGCAATGGAGGATCGCGTTAGAAGTATTATTGTTCCAGGCGTTAGTCGGGACCCTCCGCCGTCACGCACGCACGCTTTGTTTACATGCACTTCCGCGTCGGGGCTTCTACAGCACGAAACGTATCAACGTAAGTGGATGGAAGAATAGCAGGCACTGAACCTATAATATTTTAATAAACCTCTGGCACCCAATGTGTTCAATTCAATTCAAACCTTTATTTATTCCCACATTGAGGTTGCCCTCATTTGCAGTGTCGTCGAGATACAGCACAGTACAACATCAATACAACATCAATATTCATATCAATGACAAATTCAGAACAAAAACTAAATTAAAAACAGTTACAGACATTTGTGGGTAGATCTGCAATCAAAGATTTAAATTGACCATATGTTATGGGCGAACTGATCTTAAATTTCAGCTGCAGGTCATTCCACGTAGTTGGGGCACTAACGCAAAAGGCTGTTTTCCCCAGTTCAGTTTTTACCCTAGGGACTTTCAGCGTCAGCCAGTCATTTGAGCGTGTCCCATGCGCTCCAGGATTCCATTCTATCAATGAATTAATATATAATGGCAAAGTCCCATCAATTGCCTTAAAAATAAATAGGTACCAATGTTTGTTTCGCCTGTCAGCCAAGGATGGCCAACCTACTCTGTCATATAGGATGCAGTGATGGGTCCTAAAATGTTCACCAGAAATGAAGCGCAGGGCAGAGTGGTAAACTGAATCTAAAACCTTGAGGGTAGAAGGGGAAGCATTCCTATAAATGACATCACCATAGTCCAAAACAGGGAGAACAACAGCTTCAATGACTCTTTTTCTACAGGTCATTGGGAAACTAGCTTTATTCCTGTAGAAGAAGCCAATCTTTTGTCTGAGCTTGCAGGCAAGATTGTCTAAATGATATTTAAAAGTACATTTTTCGTCAAGCCAAATTCCAAGATATTTATATTCAGTAACCCTTTCTATGATGGTTCCATTTGAGGTAGTAATATGTAGGCTATTATAATCTATTTCCCTGGCCCTAGAGAATAAAATGTATTTAGTTTTTCCTTCATTAAGTACAAGTTTCAGCTCTTTAAGGGAATCCTGAAACACATTAAATGACAACTGCAATTTTTCAGTTGCCAGCTGGACAGACTCAGCAATGCAATAAAGAATGGTGTCGTCTGCATAAAAATGGGCTTGGCAGCCACCAAGAGACAAAGCCATGTTGTTTATATAAAAGCAAATAAAACAGGGCCCAGAATTGACCCTTGAGGGACGCCTTTGTAGATTGGTAAGAACCCTGATTGGGCTCTCCCAGCTTTCACGCACTGGGATCTCTCAGTCAGATAGCTCTGAAACCAAGTGCAGGTATCTCCATCAAACCCAGTGCTGTGTAGTATATTTAAGAGTAATGAATGATCAACTGTGTCAAAAGCTTTAGATAAATCTATGAATAGTGCAGCACAATGTTTTCTTTTATCTACAGCAGAAGCAATATCATTTACAATTAGGGTAGTGGCAGTGATTGTACTGTGCTTAGCTCTAAAACCCGACTGAAGTGGGGTTAATACAGAGTTGTTTGATACAAATATTTTAAGCTGCTTATTTACCAATGACTCCAGAGTCTTCGCTAAGCAGGAAAGCTTGGAAATTGGCCGATAATTATTTGGGTCACTTCCAACTCCACCTTTGTGTAGTGGTGAGATATGGGCCATTTTCCAAACATTTTGAACAATACATGTTGACACAGAGAGATTAAAAATATGTGTTATATGCTCTGAAATTAATGGAGCAGCTAATTTAAGGAAAAATGGATCCAAACAGTCTTCCCCAGTTGACTTTTTCGAATCAATGCAGAGCAAGGCAGTAAAAATATAATTATAAATAAAAGGCTTCAGAGATAAATGAGAGTCATGTCTCTCAGTGTGAGAGACATGGCTCACAACGTCCACATGTGTGCTTCCAGAATTTTCATTTGCTATGACCTCATTCTCAAAAAGGTGACCTGCAGCAGCAAAATGTTCATTAAAAACTGTGCATATATCGCTTAGGTCAGAAAAGACACACTGACCGACGTTTACATGTGCAGGTAGTGAGGTACCTTTTTTTAATCTCTGACTGAATTTACAGTTTTCCAGAATTTAGCTGGGTTAGAAATTAGAATCACATCGAAGTATAGCATCTAGATAATAATCCGATTTCGCTTTCCTTACAGCTGATGTGAAGGCATTTCTCAGTTGCCTAAAAGCAAGCCAATGAGAGGGGTTTCCTGACTTCTTGGCTAAAACCCAGGTCTTGTTTTTCGCCTGAAGCAGAGATGATAATTCTGAAGTGAACCAAGGATTAGTCCTAGCTTGTATTCTTTGCTTTTTGAAAGGGGCATGCATATTTACAATAGAGTTAAAAACTTGTATAAAATGATCCAGTGCTACATTTACATCCATGATGTCTAGAATACTAGAAATGCTACTATTTTGGAGGTCAGATAAGAAGGCCATCTCGTTAAAAGTGTTAAAGGCTTCATTTCATTTATTTATTCATATAGAATTTTTCGTTTTTTAATTTATGTCCGTCACAATTTACAGTTGAAGTCAAAATCATTCAACTGATTGCAATGTACAAATCAAACAAGAACAATTTAAATAGCTCAACACAAACAATATTATAAGTGGTTTCCCCAAATCCAACACAAAATGCCTACTGCAGTCTTTTAAAAAAATTATTCAATCCCTTCGTGACAAGTATCTTTAGTACTTATAGAACCTTTTACTAGTTTATAATGTTTATTGCATACGGTAATAATTGTCTCCGCCAGGCCGAAAGGCACACACATGTCCGTGTGTCCGTGTGTCCGTGTGTCCGTGTGTCTTTCTGTCATTTTGTGTACAATCTCTGGCACCGTTGGCTTGATCGCAGCGAAACTGTGCACACACAGTCCCTGCATGCCAGAGCAGAACCTCTGCTCCAAATTTTTCACATGGGCCTTTTATAGCGCCACCAGGAGGCCGATTTGTGCAAAACACATTTTTGGACAATACTCCTACAGATTTTGGCCAACAATCCCACAAATCGGTACACAGTATCTCTATAGTCATTAAAAGAAACGGCTAATTTCAGATTTTTCATATTCCATCCTGATTGGCAAAGATTGTCTTTCAAAGTTTGCAGGAGTACTCTGTTTCGAACAAAATGCCTCAAATCATGAACACAGCATGCAATTTCCGTGAAATTTTGCACACACATTCCCATTAGGCCGAGGAAGAAATGCCATTTGAAAATGTTCAAATCAGCCTCATGGTGGCGCTGTAACAGGCCGATTCATGTTTTTACCTATAACTGCACCGATCAGTGTAAAACTTTGCATGCACACTCTCTAGAGGCCAAGGAAAAACCTTTGCCCTGCATTTTTCACATTTGCCTTTTATAATGCCACCAGGAGGCAGACTTATGTAAAACCATTTTTTTTATATTAAGCCTTCAGATTTGATCCAAATTTCACGCAAATCGGTACACATGATCTCTATAGTCATGTGATCAAGACGGATATGTTTGATTTTTCATATAACATCCTGATTGGCTAAGATTGACATGTTTGCAGGAGTGGCCCGTTTTGAACAAAATGCCGCAAATCATGAAAGCAGCGTCCGATTGCGGTGAAACTTTGAACGCACATTTGCACTACGTTGAGGAACAAATGACACCCCCAGCAGGTCAAATTTAGCAAAACACATTTTTAGAACAAAATGCCTCAAATCATGCATGCAGTGTCCGATTGCCGTGCACGGCCTAGGAATAAAATGGCACCCTTTTCACATTGGCCTATTATAGCGCCACCAGGAGGCCAAAATAACCGACCTGACCTGGCGGAGACCTGTGCGCCGAGGAGCACTTTTTTCTAGTTTGTTCTGAAAAGTGACTTATCATGCCACAAGAGTGAAATCTTGTAGCATGGTATGAAAATGACATTAAAATCCCCAAACAATCATGTTTTTGCTACTTAGGCTTGCTTTACTTGACCGCAATGTTAACATTTAGATAGCAGGTTATTTAGACAGACGCCTTATTGTGATAGTATATTGTTTAGACTGATGCGAGGTTCTCTTGGTTTACTCGTGATCCTAGTTTAGTGAGGCACTACACTGTCTCTCTGCATTTTGAATATATGTGTTTACAGTACCTTGCTTATTGTAAGTTGCTCTGGTTAAATTGTACATTGTAACCGCAAATCAGCCTGCTTGATAGTGTTAAAGCATCACTTGTCCTTCGTCACATGTAATTACTTGGGTACTCTTGGGTGACATGAAATCTAAGTTAAAGCAGAGCACAGTGTTTTCTCTCTCCTTTTCTCTCTCCATAGAGTACATGATGTACATAATGTTTTGCAAAAGAGAAGAGTGAAGGACCTTTTGCTTGAATGTAACCTCATTCAATGATAAAAAGAAAAATTGCCATGCTTTCAGTCAGATGACCTTCATCAGGGCAAAGCAGACTCTGATCTTCAAGACTCTCAGAGACTTAATCCATTAACGCATCTTTAAAACGCATCATTTTAAGATTTATTTGGCCATTCAAAAATAGCAGATATACAAGCTCATAGCGGCGCTATGAGCTTGTATATCTGCTATTTTTGAACAGCCAAAGTATAAAATATGGGATGCGTTCCCGGTTGGAATGGGTTAAATTCTAAATACCCTGGCTGGTACATTATGTACAGCCATTCAAAGCCATCCCTTGATCCCACCACCGAAACCTTTTGAATTAAAGAAACTTGCATTGATCCAAATGTGCAGAACATCTTTTTAAAATGTGCAAGGCCATTGTTTATAGCATAACCTGACATAATTATATCTACACTGTATTGGAGCAAGAGCAAGAAATACATTTCTGTTGCTGTTCGGGTGGAAAAACCTCAGATGTCCAAAAACTGTAACCTTTCAGGATTCAATTTAAAAAAATAGCATAAAGTAGCAGATCTACAAGCTCAAAAAACACGTCGCATCGCAGCACGCTTTGGGCTTGTAGATCGGTTATTTTTGCTACTTTCGTGTGACACTGTGGTATGACGACGAAGTAGGGAATTCATTTACAGAAAAAACATAAAAAGTTAAAATATGGAGTGTAAAGGTTGACCAAGCGGCCAAGGCTCCAAATATGAACAACTTCAGAATTTGCAGATTGTTGAGTTTTATTTCCCCAAACCTCCAGGAACAGTTCCATGCAGCAAATCAACAGTGAAGACTTTTTAAATTAAATAAATGTAAGACTTGGAAAAATAGACTTAAAGCACAACTAAAGACAACACACCATACAGTGACTGCACAAAAAGGCTATCCCTTAACTAAGGGCCCTGGCAGCTCTGTCTCAAGGCTGTTAACGCTTTGCTTGCCAAGGTCAACTAACTGACTGTCACTTGCAGCCTCCCTTAAATAGGGAGTGGATCCTACCACAAGCAAAGAAACAATTAACCTCAAAATTAGCTTATCTACAAGCTTACAACTATCTGATGAATAAATAACCTACCACATAAATAGATGTTGTACTTTAAACTAAACACCATTTTGGGTTTGCATTTACTTCAAAAAGACATAGAAATACTTTGCTCATTAACATTGTCAAACACCCCTCCTCCTCTACAGTACATGGCACGTTCCACCCCTTCTTAAACCCAATTGACTAGCCTGCTCTGTTTCGGCAGTTACCAGTCAGATTCAGAGGGTGCCAGTACTGCAGAGCAAAGACCAGGTGACAAACAAACATTTCAGATCAGTTCCAATACAGAGTGTTTAAATAAACAAAGTTTGAACCCCTGCAGTCTGTGTCATTTCTACATTGAATACAGGTAAAAATCATATGCTACAAATAGTCCCTTCCCTCTTAGTGTGTCTGTATAGGGCACGGGCTGCCCGTGACATTTCCCCCCCCTTCTGAAGGCGCCCCCTGTGGCGTTCTTGATCGGAAGTCTGTGGTGCAATACTCTGACCCCTTGTGTGCCGAGACGTAGGTGTCGACCAGCTTTGCCGCCGTCTCCGGATCACGCTCCTTGACCCAGACCCTCACTTCTGGCCAGAGGACCCAAAGGTACTGCTCAAGGACCATCTTCTCCATGATGTCATCTTTGGTGGAAGTAGAGAAGTCAACCCACTTGCAGAATAGGTCTTTGAGGCGGGCATACAGCTCCTGGGGTGACTCGCCCGGTAGCACATCCAGGTTACGGAAGCGTTGACAGTAAGAGTCTCTGTTCACCTCATACTTCTTCAACACTGCCGCTTTCAGCCTGTCATAGTCTTGAGTGTGGGCTGGGTCCATAGCTACGAAAGCACTTCGTGCCTTGCCCGTCAGTACGGGAATAAGCCGGACGGCCCACTGTTGTCGTGGCCAGTTGTAAACACCTGCCAGTCTCTCAAACGTTGTGAGGAAATGTTCGATGTCATCGGAGTCCTCCAACCTCATTAGCTTCGGGTCCCCCATCGGCACTGGTGCTGACGCTGGTCCTGCTGCTGCAGATCCCGTCGATGGCCCCGCTGCATCGGTAGGCCTCCTCGGCTGCACCCTGGCTGCCTCCATGTCCAACTGGAGCTGGGTTATCTGATGATTGATGATGTCGAGCTTCCGCTCCTGACGCTCCCTCTCCTTGTCCTGCTTCCTTTCCTTCTCCAATTGAGACTGCATGTATGTGTCGAACATTCTTGCCAGGTTGGAGAAAGTTGCCTCCTGGGAAGAGGTGGTGCTCACTATGGGTTGGTCGCGTTCGTCCATATCTCCCCCTGCGGCACCGCCTTCCTCCTCCGAGAGTGCTACTTGCTGCTGCTGGCTTCGTAACTGTGGTTTTGGAGGCATTCTGAACTGTCCTTTCTTTTCTTCTGACACCACATGTAAAGGTTGACCAAGCGGCCAAGGCTCCAAATATGAACAACTTCAGAATTTGCAGATTGTTGAGTTTTATTTTCCCCAAACCTCCAGGAACAGTTCCATGCAGCAAATCAACAGTGAAGACTTTTTAAATTAAATAAATGTAAGACTTGGAAAAATAGACTTAAAGCACAACTAAAGACAACACACCATACAGTGACTGCACAAAAAGGCTATCCCTTAACTAAGGGCCCTGGCAGCTCTGTCTCAAGGCTGTTAACGCTTTGCTTGCCAAGTTCAACTAACTGACTGTCACTTGCAGCCTCCCTTAAATAGGGAGTGGATCCTACCACAAGCACAGAAACAATTAACCTCAAAATTAGCTTATCTACAAGCTACTGATGAATAAATAACCTACCACATAAATAGATGTTGTACTTTAAACTAAACACCATTTTGGGTTTGCATTTACTTCAAAAAGACATAGAAATACTTTGCTCATTAACATTGTCAAACACCCCTCCTCCTTCTCTACAGTACATGGCACGTTCCACCCCTTCTTAAACCCAATTGACTAGCCTGCTCTGTTTCGGCAGTTACCAGTCAGATTCAGAGGGTGCCAGTACTGCAGAGCAAAGACCAGGTGACAAACAAACATTTCAGATCAGTTCCAATACAGAGTGTTTAAATAAACAAAGTTTGAACCCCTGCAGTCTGTGTCATTTCTACATTGAATACAGGTAAAAATCATATGCTACAAATAGTCCCTTCCCTCTTAGTGTGTCTGTATAGGGCACGGGCTGCCCGTGACATTTCCCCCCCCTTCTGAAGGCGCCCCCTGTGGCGTTCTTGATCGGAAGTCTGTGGTGCAATACTCTGACCCCTTGTGTGCCGAGACGTAGGTGTCGACCAGCTTTGCCGCCGTCTCCGGATCACGCTCCTTGACCCAGACCCTCACTTCTGGCCAGAGGACCCAAAGGTACTGCTCAAGGACCATCTTCTCCATGATGTCATCTTTGGTGGAAGTAGAGAAGTCAACCCACTTGCAGAATAGGTCTTTGAGGCGGGCATACAGCTCCTGGGGTGACTCGCCCGGTAGCACATCCAGGTTACGGAAGCGTTGACAGTACGAGTCTCTGTTCACCTCATACTTCTTCAACACTGCCGCTTTCAGCCTGTCATAGTCTTGAGTGTGGGCTGGGTCCATAGCTACGAAAGCATGATAGGTTTCTGCCCGACAGCATCGTTTATGTGTCATTTCCTTCAGGGACATGATGAGCTGACAACATAACAGCAGATAATAGATCTGTCTGGAAGAACCAGGGGTGGAAAGTCTCTAACTACATTTACAGTACTGTATTTAAGTAATAAAAAAAATACTTTTACTTTACTTGAGTATTTCCACTTTTCGATACTTTCGTACTCACTGTTTACACTACATGTCAGAGCAAATATTGTACTTTTTACTCCACTACAATCATCTGACAGCTTTAGCTACACGTTACTTTGTAGATTAAATCCATTCCATAGTTATTGGCAGTTGAATGTAGGTTGTTTTCGCCAAAAAAGCATCAGAAAGCACTCAAAGCAGAGAAAAGGGGAATTCTTCCAAATCCATTAGAATGGAAGTGAATGCGGCAGGTTTTTTTTTGGCGATCACATGATTTGCTGCTTCACTGGGAGTCAAATGGTGACTCATAGGTTAGCGAAGAGCGCCATCTAGCGTCTAACACTGAAAACACCAAAACACGTCATTGGCGGTGTGGGCTTTTGGAAAAAAACACGTCATTGGCAGTGAATGAGTTAATAGAAAAAGAAATCGATAGAATAATCACAAAGAAAATATCAGCCCTACTAACATCGCTGTTCTACAGCACCTGCCTAAACATGCTCTCGCTAGTCGCGCTACGAGTTAGAATAAAAGATGGACATATTAAACGATTATTATACCAAAGAAACAAAAGGATTATACCAAATTAAACTCATTTTAAACTAGGGGAATCATTTTGGAAGAGTTCGGAGCCGGAGGTTCCAGTCGTGTGTTCCAGCCACCTGATGTTATTTCCGCTCCAGACCGGATCAGAAACCCGAAAATGATATTGATCCCAGGCTAATAGCAGAGTACAATACAAAAACATTGATGTATCTAATAATAATTGCACATTACAAGTGGAAGATTACAAGTTAACACCTTTTTTTTACTCTTTTCCACAACATTGACTTAAATGGGTTTCCCACCCGCACAGTTCTTTCACTATTAGCTTTGAGAGCAGGTCCATTAGGCTTCTTCAGTTCCTGTCACACAGATTTCCCCAACCTGTCCTGGTTGGCTTTTTTGCGGCTTTTTTAGCCTGACACTCGGGCCTGAATTCTCATTTCGTTTCGCTCCATTATTCAGTCTGAAAGCCCTCTCAGTGCAGCCGTTTTATGTGATGGGGGGCGTGGCCAAAGTGGGACTCTTTGGCGATTGGTTCATACTGAACTATCCCGGGCCGCCGGTCGGTTTTCAAAAATGGGTCCATGGGAGTCAGACCCATTGTTTGGGAACTGCTGCTGTTAGCCACTAACTCTGATGACCATGTGTTGCTCTCAGTCTCATTCTTTAAAATCTGCTCCTCTCCTCCTTTTATATAACACTAAATAAGGAACGTTTTTTGGACATACGAGGTTTCCAACCCCGACAGCATGATGAGCTGTAACTGCACTTGTGCTGTGAAGTGTTTTGATAAACACAGGATGAGGAGCCAGGGGGAGGAACCACAGGTGGCACTGGAGAGCTGCTTTGTTTTGAAACAGCACTTTGTACTACATTTTGACTTTACATTTTTGTACTTAAGTACAAGTTTGAGGTAAAAAAAAAAATGATGTTGCTTATATCTCAAACATTTTCATGTCAAGGACCCCAAAATGTATTTGGCCCGTGGGACCCAACTCAAAATATTTTTGTTCCAGGGACCCCCCAGAAGCAAAGATTTGAGTTACAAATGTTCGCTTTAAAAAAATATATATATATTCAAAGATTTGCACAAAATGTTCTCGGTTTTTCAAAAATAGCAGATCTACAAGCTCGTAGCACGGCACTCGGTGCCGCGCTATGAGCTTGTATATCTGCTATTTTTGAATAGCCAAAATGTAAAATACTGCTTCTGCGTCTTTGTGTGAAGAGTATAAGAGGCAGGCTGGCAAGGTGAACTGTTTACATGTTCGCATGAATGAAAGGTTTATTCATTTAGTTTTGAGCACCCAGGTGATAAGAGCACAAGCTCTTATGGTGTGTTTGAAGTGGATGAAGATGGAGAAGCTGGAAGACGGACATAATCCACACAAAACTAACAAATACAAGCAAATGGATGCATAAGGGAGAATAATTTATTTTGACAACATCCACTCAAAACTCATGAAACAGTTACAAATGGATGGTCTGTGATGGATGAACTGCACTCAAAACCCCTGTTGTGCTCTTGTACAGTATGTTGATGTGCCAGCTACATGGTGAAAAATAATAATTGCTGAACTACTTGAAAGCTACATTATTCTGAAAATAGTGAGAAGTAGAGAAGTAGAATAGAAGTAGACAACATTTCTGGCTGTTTTGTTTCTTTATATTATGAAAAGGTCTATTACTATACTTTTACTTTTGATACTTGTACTTTTGATTCTTAATACATATTTTAACACCAGATTACCTTTCTTTCTTAAAAATATTTTTTTAATAATCAATTAAATCGATTAGTTTGATTAACTGTTGCACCCTTAATTGTTAGGCACGTGTCATAAGGCTGAATGGCCACAACACCGCGCCGTGGGGTTGAACACAGTCACGCTTGTTGTTCATATTGATGCATAACAACTGTCAGTCTGTGGTACAGACTAAACGTAGCCTATACTCTGTTCCCCTCAAACGCAAAATGCATCTCTAAAAGCCACACCATGTGTTTCTACCACATCTGTGTAGTACTACACTTTATGGTGTTGTGCCCAATTACATGTTGGCAAAACAAGTCACCGCCACCAGCCCACAGTGCCATGGCCGCACAATAAAATTCTGAAAACTAACTGGCTTGCTTTCCTGTTTGTGGTTGGGTGTTAGCTTGTCGAAAATGAGTGAAAAATAAGCCACTCCGTGTGCAAAACTCATGAGGCATAGAATATCGTTTTCTTAACCTCTTTCTTTCTCTCCGTCTATTTTAATTTAAGTGAACAATTGTGGCAACCTTGTTTGAGATAAGCCACCCACTGACACGTACGAATTAGTCAAACGGAATGACGAATTAAAGTATACTTTGAAATCTCCTTTTATTAAAAAAAAATGTTATATTGAATTGTGGTGACTTCTGGTGGGCTTCTGATCTGCAGAAGTCATGACAACGACTTTCTACAGAAACACTATTATTTGTAACAGCAACACTCCCAAATTGTGTTTCCAAGCAACTCACTCAAAATGTAGCACCGAAGGATCGAGGGGGTTCTCTCCCTGCAACTATTCCAATCCTCTATGGTGTGAAGGTAACAAACAGAGATGATAACATACTGTTCCCGAGCCATGTGGCCCCATAGGGCCATCTCCTGTTTCTGTAGCACGAGGCGGCTTGATGCATTGGTTCTCAAAGTGGGGTCCGGGGACCCCCAGGGGTCCTTGAGGGGGTTCCAGGGGGTCCCCAGCAAAATGTGTTAATGTAGCATCACAATAATTTTTACCTTTTATACTTTGGCTATTCAAAAATAGCAGATATACAAGCTCACAGCGCGGCACCGAGTGCCGAGTGCCCTGGAACAAAATATTTGAGATGGGGGTCCGCGGCCAAATACTTAAATAAATAATTTTGGGGGTCCTTGGCACGAAAAAGCTTGAGAACCACTGGCTTGGTGTACAAGTACATCCCTCTGCCATGATGTACGAGTACGAGTACACCCACTGGACATGACGCTACTATGTCACAGGGACTTACCCCCAATCCAACCCTTGATGCTGAGTTCCAAGCAGATATGCATTGGGTCCCATTTTTATAGACTTTGGTGTGACCCGGCCGGGGGGATTGAACCCTGACCTGATCCCAATCTCAGGGCGGACACTCTAACCAAACGGCCACTGAGCTGGTAAACGATAACATAACACAACATAAAATAACACATAAATCCACCCAACACGTTCCCATGGCAAACAAACAACTTGGTTAAATGAAAAAGTCAATAAAACAATAAGTAAAATGTGTGTGTGCCCTCTGAGGCACATGGGGAGCTCAGGAGTAAATTGATTCCCGAGTCAAACGGATTCCAACGGGCTTTACAAATAAAAGTTAATTCCATAATGTTTCATTCAGTTGCACAAACATGTAATGTCTAAAAAAAAACAATGTTTTGCAAGAAAGACAGAGGAAATAGTACAGTAGCTCTTACCAGGTAATTAACCCAGCTTAACCCAATTCTCATGTTAGTGCTGTGAAACCTTGAGTGCCGTTGTGTGCATTATGAAGCGAGACTGATTTCAGAATAGGTCAGCTTCATTCACTGTGAAAACATTGTCCAACATCATTCCCTAATTCCGCTCTATTCTTGATCTAGTCTGATTTCTATTTAAGATACAACTGTGGTTCTCAAAGTGGGGTGCAGGGACGGACCCTCAGGGTTCCTCGAGGGGGCTACCAAATGAACCCATTCTGTCTCAAGAGTCTGAGTGAGCTCAGACTATGGCTATGGGGGGGGTCTTTGAAATTAAAAAAGTTTGAGAACCACTGAGATACAGTATATCGGGTCCACAAAGTCCACAGAACTGGGCCTTATATATCATAATATTTAAGTTAACCCATGGAATCTTTCCAGTGCTAATAGTCAAAACAATTGAAGCTATTTTGATAATGACATCAGACCATATGAGAAGACCTTTCATCAGTCATTATACAAATAAGGGATATGGCAAATCTCCTTCAAATCATGTACACACATGGTGTAGAACAGTATATACAGCTATACACACATATTCTACACACATATACATTTAACAACTTTTTTCTATCGTCTTCTTCTTTAGTGGGCGGACCAACTGGGCCAAGCCAATAGAGGGACTTGTCACTGACTGACTGATTAAGTTACAGAGACGTTGGTCAGAGACGATTGCTATATGGTTAGAAAAGATCAGGGCTGAATTTAGAGCCTCTACACGTCACGCCTGCAGTATGACAACTGACATGGACAGAGCAGGCTTAAGTTAAGTTAATAGGTGATACTGATCAACCTATTTGTTGATCAGAATTCAATAGGCACATGAGTTCATCATGTGTGAATTATACCTTTACATTTACAGGGTATTTATGAACACACAAATGGCTTAAAACGTGCAGACTACTTGGCAATGCGTTTCTATGAACACACATATTGCTTAAAACATGCAGACTACTTGGCAATGCATTTCTAGTAACAGCTCTTCCACAGGCAGCGATGACAAGTGTGTGAAATCCTGTCAAATTATACAGGAAAGGTGGGGAATAAGGGAATAGAGCCTTATTCAGGACAAGACACTCTACCACTGACTATCCCTCAAACAAATTGCCCACAATTTTGCACCAGCCATATGCTACGTTTCACCTAGCCTTGTTTTCATAAATGCCAAATGTGTGGAAATGTGAGTAGGTGTGTGTGTATGTGCTGCACTATCCTCCACTATCCTCTTCTTTAGTGTTGCCTCTGCAGCTGACCAGGGGCCTCAGTACAAGATACAGAAGAGAGCCTTTCTCTCAATCATGCGTTAAACTGGTAGTGAACCCAGGAATCCCGAGAGGGACAACAGCGTTCTCCCGCTGTCTTTTAAGTTGTGCATGCGTTAGTACTGATAGGGCCCCGTTTAGCGCCTTGAAAGTGGACGTGTTACAACACCAGATCAACTGGGTTTTCTAATAACAGTGAACCATCTGGCCCTTTCACATCATCATTCATGACTCATTAGAAAGGCTTTGCAGTGAAATTCCCTGAATCTGTTTGGGAGTGGGCGAACCACAGTTTGCCGCCCGGAGAATGTGATGATGGCGGGACCCCTAACAAAGGCTACAGAGGAATAGCAGGAATTGCATTGGCACCTGACTTTTTCCAGCTGACATCTCTGGTGCTCAGACGAGGATTAACTTCCAATTTGCCCTTTTCTTCTCGGGCTCAAGTCTATCCAAACAGTTCGGCACATCAAAGAGCTACGTAAACAGAGGGCCGGTGGATGTCTTTTCTTCAACGGGAATCGGCTTAGATGAGCTCCGTTTAAAATGGCAGGAATACAAAAAGGAAAGCTGTTTTGATGTGTGGGGGAGCGTGAGGGTCCAGCTGAGGGCCTCTCTCCTGCCCTCCAGTGTTTGAGTCATAACATGCACGCAAGATGCCCCAATTGGGTGCCAATTGCAGGGAAAGGGAGTCTGGAGCATTCTTTTCAGCTCAAGAGACCATGCAACCGTGTTTGACCCTGGTGTGTGATAAATTGGATTATTTGTCAGTGTGGGACAAGATGACATTAAGCCCGGGGCGCTCTTGAGTCATTGATTGAAAAATACGGCTGTAAAAACTAATGGATGGACATGGGGAATTCTTTCTTTGGTGTGATGGTCAAAATCCACCCAAAACTCAGGAATAGCTACAAATCGATGGAGATGGCCGAAGAATGCTCATTATAACATTTGGCCATTTCTGTCTACTTTTGTCTTAGAGGAGGGCTATGAACAGAGAGAGGGAGAGAGAGAGAGTGAGAGAGAGAGCACAAGCTCTCATGATGCGTTTCATTAACCATTAGTTGAGAGTTCGAGCATCATGACATTCAGCCTGGGATGCTATTGAGTGATTGGAGTCCACTCAAAACTCAGAAATAGGTAGCTAGAAATAGAGGGAGATGGCATGTACTGTAATGGACGAACTGCACTCAATACTCATGTTGTGCTCTTTCATGTTGATGAAAAACACACTTGATGTGTGAGATCATTCACCTGAAAGAATGCTACTGGGACAAATTATCCAGTCTCTTTATTGCTTTATTTAACATTTTCAAAAAGTAAAAATCTTTTTATTATAAAGCGAACAAAAAACGAATTTCTGGCTATTTTGTTTCTTTGTACTATGAAAAACCAAACACCAGATACTTTTCTTAAGTACACATGTGAGCTAATTTAACACTTTGATCCAAGTGATGTTCTTAAGGGTGATTTAACTTTTACTGGAGTAAAAATATAATTAAAGTAAGATATCTGTTCTTTTACTCAAGTATGGCTTTCAAGTACCGTACTGTACTGTACTTTAAATCTATGTATAACTTGCAAGGCGAAATTGGGCAGCAGTCATGGAGCAGTTGCGGTTTTGTTACATGGCGGCTGGACGGCTACCGGATCTGAAGTCCCTTCACACCACAAAATAAATAAATATATATAATCAATAATGCGTTTAACCAACCAGTTACACATTTCTTAACGGTTTGCGGTTAAACCATGAACTTTTTGTTTGTTTGCCTTGTGGCCCCTGACTTCAAGTCATTTTACAATTGTGGGCCCCTGCCTAATTTAGTTGAAAACCCCTGGGCTAAGACAAGGAACAGATCTTCGCTCAATGCTATGTTCCAGCTACGTTTCCCGTTTTACTCTGAAATATGTCACGATGGGGAAGTAAGATACTCGCAAAATGACATTTCAGTCTTTAAGATTACAAATGAAAAAGCCAGGAAGGTAGGCTTAAAAAAGAAGAAACAAATCGATATGTGCTGAAAATCCGTGAGATTTTATTTGCTCTGGGCTATGCGATACAACCACAAAGATATTGTGCAAAGAAAGCAAAGATCACACTTATGGAAAGCTGGCTAGTACAGGGTACACATACAAAAAAAAAAAAGATATGTCTGTATATATTCACATACAGTATATTGCAATACGAGGACATGCCACAAACAACATATAAAACAATGGTATGGGAGTTCAAAACTAATGACTAACTAAACACAGAGGCATAAATCAATGTTCTATCTATATGACACTGTCAAATCACATTCAATTTGTTCCTTTAAAAAACATAACACTGTTTTCTTTTAAAATTTTGAAGTTGTCCTTGCACTGCTGTGCAAAACCTCACAATAACTGGCTAGGTCAGCTGCAACTTTCTGCCTCTTTACTGTTTGGTATTAGCACTGGGAAATGCAATACCCAATGGAAAGTCTTTGTAACAGTGGTTCTTAAAGTGGGGTCCATGGACACCCAGGGTTCCTTGAGGAGATTCCAAATGGACCCTTAATTTACGGGGTCCTTGGAATTAGAAAGAAATGTTCGAGAACCACCGCTTTATATGCTCAAACAGCTACTGTATGCTCACCTCTAAGCTGGAGTGGCTGGCAGCAATTAAAGAAACAAGTGGTTTGTTTGTCTACTGATTTGTTGATTTAAAATCATACCACGCTCGCTGGAGAATCTGAAGAGATCAAAACAGATGCTTCATCAATGGGTTTTAATCACTCTTCTAACTGCGTCGTGATCTTAACACAATGAACCCTGTCCTGTGATACAAACATCTACAGTACAACAACTTGAAGAGAATGAAGTGAAGATTATACGAAATAACTGGATGTAACTAAAAGAGGTGCTGCCTCTAAAATGCAAGCTTATGACATTCTGTAAAAAGCGATAATAAAAGAAAGAAAAGGATTTATCGATCAGGAGATTCAGGACGATGCCAAATTTAATTTGTAGCTCAGGCACTAACGAAGACTTTCTGTCTGGACATTTGGTATTTTTAGACAGTATTTTATCATCTGTGTAATTGGAAAAGTGACAAGAAGATTGGTAATAGAGGCCCACATACTACACATGCACACAGAGTGTCCTATTGTTATTTCTTTAGGGGTTTCCTGTTAACTCTGTAGGCAAATCAAATAAATGAGCAGTTTGGGGCATCATATGTTGACATCACACATTGGTTGCTCTAGCAATTCTTTTAGAGAAATGTCCTGGGCCACTTCCTTTTACGGTGTTTGTTGAACAAATAATTCCGTAGTTTTTCATTGATTTTCATATTCAAAGTGCAAGCAAGCCATTACAAATACAGCATTAGCTGGTATGTGTTCACCAAAGGACTAAATTGGCGACACAATGTCACCAATGCTCAAATGTAAAATCTTTTGGTTTTTTTTCTTTTCAGGTTAAAAAGGTAAAAAATATACTATAAAATAGACTCCTCCAAAGTGAAATATATTCAAACTGGTTATTGCTGTAAGCATAATTTCTCTCATTACATTATTTCAAGCCGGTGGGGGCGGTGGAGGGCTTCTATACAAAAGACACCACAGCAAGCCAAAGTGGGGAAAAAACAATGAGAGAAAGGGAGAGCGTAGTAATATTGAACATATTTTCTTTCTTTTAATAAGTGCTACCGATTAACTCCCACCTGCTTCCTCAATCATCGTCACTCTTACTCCTGTCTGATTGATCCTGCAGAGACAGATAGAGAGAGAGGGGGGGGGGGGGGAGGGAGAGAGAGAGAGAGAGAGAGGGGGGGGGGATTGGACAACAAAATAGCATCAGCAGGGCTAAGGCAGGGTTAGGAACTAATTACTAATTATTAGCAACCACAAACTGTCAAGGGGTCTTCGGAAGGTAACGGCAGTCTGCAGGTGAAGCAGATGTCCCCTGACACCTCCACTTCTACCTTCCTACCCTCGACTGCCACTAAATCCCTTTGAATATCCTGCCCAAGCTGACAGGCTCAGTGACTATACACCCAACTGGTGCCGGTGGAAGGAAGAGGGAAGAGGGTCTTGAATAACTTAAAAGTATACAGCGAGAGAGAGAGAGAGAGAGAGAGAGAGATTTTTGAGATTTTTTGAAAATGTTTGAAATATAAAATAAAGCTTAACACACGCTATTACGATATTGAAAATACAAACGATATCTAGTCTCCTATCACGATATCAATATAACATCGAAATATCCCAGCCCTAACAGTACGTACGTTTGTTTTGTTTTGGGAAAAAGTGCATTTTGTATTTGCATCAACGAACGCTGGCTGGTGATGACATTGCTCTTGTGATGAAAGACGAATGAATAACGGGTCGATGTGGACTTGTGGAGTGACCTACATTGTCCTCTTGCTCGTCGTCGCTGTCATCGTCGCTGACCACTGGCTTGGCCTTCCCTCGGCTCTGCCTCTTCTTGCCTTTTGCGTGGCCGTGCTCATCTTTATTCAGCTTGATCTTGACTCGTACCGACTTGGCTGCGGGAGACATAGGGGGAGAGGAGGAGGCGGAATTTATAGCCAGACTGTCCTGATTCAAATGATAACGGCCATTAACCACATGAACCTTCGCATCTATTGGGGGGAAACATTCGGCGGAACTATAGACGAACTATATACGGCCATTTCCAAAGAGATTTGGTGTAGAGGGGAAAAAAAGGAGGGGGGCAATACAGACGCCTGGGGGACACCAGTCAACAAAGTATACCTACTGTATCTACATGTGGTGTTCAAGTAGTTAATACTGTATGCATCCAAATATCCTCTCTCTCAGCGCATTGACTCACCACAACTGTACTTGGTAAACAAATTGTACCTACTTCTTGACAATAAAGTTGATTATTGATTCTACTAAACATTTCTCCAAACCATGGGCTATCAAAGTGAGTCTCAAACTACTGTATACAGAGCAACCCAAACAAAGGGTAGGGACCTATAGCCTTGGATCAAGACTATCATAGATGTATTTTATCAATTTTGACGTTTGCATATCTATGATAGTCTTGGTCTCCCCCCCCCCCCCCCAATTGTCACTGGACATCCGCCCGCAAAGTCCGCATTTCTCAGAACATGTACAAATGCAAAAGATAAGGTTCTTAGTGCTTACACGGTAGCCATAGATGTCAACTCGGCATTCGGAATCTTTGTGTACTGTATTAGTCCATATATTTCAATAAATATGTGTTTAATCCTGTTTGTGCCTGAACGCCATTTTTCCCCCTGGTTTACATCCTGTTTACAACGTGTGTAATACCAGCTTTCACCTGATTGGCCCCGCCACTACCGCCCATTGAGGAATACAGGGAACTTCAGACAGAATCCGACACAGACGGGATTAAAACACATATCTATTGAAAAATATGGACTAAAAGGTGCACACAGGTTCCGAATGTCGAGTTAACATCCGTGGCTACAGGTTCGGTACTTACGTACGGAGAAGAACGAGCTTTACGCACGGATGTCCAGTGACTATTAGGGGGAGTAGAGAAAATATCCATATTTACACAGATTTTAAGAAATAGTGAAAATAGCAGATCTACGCTGACGCTCACAACACATCACATTGTGACACGTTTTGAAGAACTCACAACAGCTGGTGAGCTTGTAGATCAGTGATGTATCAAATAGGGCTTAAGTGGTCAATTCATAATGTATTTTTGTCCTGGGGAGACACCAAAAGTATCTGTTGGGTCTTGAGCTGAAAGGTTTAGGAACCCCTGATACAGAGCCTCCCAATGGGTTTTCTGACGACACGAGGGAATGTGTGCGTGTGTGTTTGTGTGCGTGTGTGTGTGTGTGTGTGTGTGTGTGTGTGTGTGTGTGTGTGTGTGTGTGTGTGTGTGTGTGTACTGATGTGGCATCCTACACTCAGCCTCTGACTCTTCCTCCTCCTCCTCCTCCTCCTCCTCATCGGTGTCGTCGTCGCTCTCCTCCTCCTTGGCGATCTTCTGCCTGGCGCTCTTGAACACAGACTGGAGCACAATGGAGTCCTCGTAGATCTGGAAAAACAAGCCCGATAAGCAGAATGACACTCTCACACACACACACACACACACTGCTCCCAAGACAACATCCTGACACGCAGCAGTGCGTGGAAAACAGGGAGAATCAGAACAGAAGGGAGATAGGAGGCCTTGTGCAAGCAGAGATAAACCCATTAGGACCTGAGGCCATTCTTAAAAATGTTTTCTAAATCCTAGCATTTTTTTGTTTTTTTATCAAAAAAAAATCTAGATTTAAAAAAAATAGCAGATCTACAAGCTCATAGCGCGGCACTCGGTGCCGCGCTATGAGCTTGTATATCTGCTATTTTTGAATAGCCAAAGAAATCTAAAGTGACACAGATGCGTTCCAGGTCTTAATGGGGTAAGACAGAGAGAAAGAGGGGTGAGTAGACGAGAGTACACGTAGGGATGATAGGAGAACAGAGAATGAGCATAGAAGAAGAAGCCAGAGTAGATGATAGAGATAGGGGGCTGTCACCATTACACATTTAAGCTGACGATTAATTGTAACTCAAATAACTGCGATTGACGGTTAAATTGTGTGTTTGGCGTTGTTGAACGTTGGAACATATGAAGCCTTTTAGGCTTCCTAACCTCCTTCCTTTTAGGCTTCCTTATCAAACCTTCCTTATTAACCTTCTTTATCAAACCTTCCTTATTAACTTATTCATTTTTTAAACTTTTTTTTCTTTCTTTTTAATTTTTTAATTTTTTATTATTTTACTTAACTCGTTCACTGCCAATAAAATAAAAAAATTATTGCGAACTTTGCCAGATTTATTTTTTGTTTTTTCAAAGAAAAAAAAAGTGCTTAGGAAGGGAGATACAGCCTTTCTCAGTTATAGGTTAAACAAAGAGTGGATGGAGCTGCAAATCTTCAGATAATGATATCTTGGGTTCTGAACACTTTTTTCAATTTTTTTTTTTTTTTTTTTTATTTATTTTTAAACTCGGGATTTCTCGTTCTGGCACTGAGGGTATAACCATAAAACTCGGGATAACTCGGGGCTTGGCACTGAGAGAGTTAACTTATTAATTATTTAAATAATTAATTATATATACTTATTATTCCTTATTAACCTTCCTTACCAAACCTTCCTTATTAACCTTCCTTTTAGGCTTCCTTATCAAAAATTGCTGTTTAATCATTTCTATACATGTAAAAAAAAAAAGCAGAAATAGCAGATCTACAAGCTTACAGCGCGTCACAAAGTAATATTTGAAAATGTGTGAAAATCTTTCAACATGGAAACGATTATGCAAAAAATAATTGCGATAATCTCAAATAATTAGGATGATGTAATAATTGTGACAGGCCCAGAAAGAGGAGGAGTGAGTCGGGAAGGTTCAGACCTGCGAGCCCTCTAGGTTGAAGGTCTGGGCGTTGTGACAGAGCAGCATCACGTCCTTCTCCACGTCTCCCACACTCCTGTACTTATGGCTCCTCACACGTTCCTGACGACACAAATACACAATAAATAACAAAAAAACAGCACAGGGAGTTAGTTGTGCCCATTCGCCTTTGTCGGGCGAATGGGCACAACTCTCTGAGAGTTCTCTCTGAGCTCCAAACTTACTTTGTCGACTACCGCCCCCCAAAATACGTTCAAATTCCATTTCCAACTCTCCCATAGAGCATACATAATATTCCAAATGTATTGCTGTTTTTTTATGGTACTGGGTGAGAGTTCTTTTCGGGGCGAATGGGCATAACTCTCTGAGATGTTAAATTACGCAATTCAACAATGTAGGATATCTGAATACTAATTTACTGAAATCAGTATTTCCTGTGTTTAAATAACACATGTTAAAAGAGGAACAACAGAGAGAATGTGATAACATTATTTTGGTCAATTATTGAATACTGACTACAATGGAATACTATGTAAAGATAATTGTTTTAACAACTATCAAAATGTCATATTGGATATTTCAGTATATTGGTCTGTCCCAATTTCCTCTGCTATGAAACCTATCATTTATGTAATAGGTCCTGAGCTACTTCAGAGTCTGATCTGATCACATCTGGGGACTACAGCACACTTTCAAAACAGCTTGTTTGATTTAACCAGTGGTTGTGCAAGCCTGCAAGGGTGGCCCATGGCTGAGGCCGTGTGTTGGAAAAAACTGGAAATGCATTATACTATTCTGGTTGTGTGCATGATGTGGCAGCATCACCAATAATATACAGTATCCAGTATATCCATCCCAGAGAATAGTTCTGACTGACCTGTGTGCATTTTTTTTGTTTTTTGTATTCTCTGGCTCTGAAAACTACAGATTGAAAGAAGAAAATAATGACATCGTCAACAGAAGAAATAGAAAGCTTGTGTGTACATTCCAGTAAAAAGACCCTCTCTTAAACTGAATTATGCTGCAAAGGCGTGTTGCTTTCTGTCTTTGGTTGCAGTAATCTGTTGGGTAAAAGGGAAGGCAATGCATAGAACCTGGTTGTTTTGCTACACAACAGCAGTATTTCCCAGTAAAACGTTCCAGTGTGTTACACAATGGGGCTTTGACGGCAGTTCCTTTTTTTCTCTTTAATTAATTAGTTTATCAACCTACCTTGATCTTCTTGAAGTCCACAGGTTTCCTGATCAACTCGTAGTACTCTGGGAGCTCCTTCCTGGATGGCAGCTGGACAAAGACCTCGCTAAGTTGTCTTCCTGCGCTGTTGAACGACACATCAGGCCTCGGTGAATAACAATTGATATGCATTCACTCTTTGATATGGTTCACGGTTAGATATGTACTGTACAGGCTACATTCTGAAGAGGGCTGAGTGAGGGCTGAAGGGTTGATTTATACTTAATTGCGTAACCAAGGTCGCACAGCGAAAGAATAGCCGAATGTATCCGTTTGTGCCATCTCCATTGTACACGCAGTGATAGCTCTAACCCGGTTGTTATAGTGACAGGGCCCATTGGGAACGGCAACAATTTCAGTGGCTTCAGCGCAAAAACATCCTTGGATGAAATGTGATCATGACGGCTCAGGGCTTTTTGTTCTTATAATGTGAATTGGCAAAACAGTATAACAATTGGCAATTTCAAGACAATCAAGGTTGTCCGTGACATATGTTAGACCACAGTAATCTCGTTTCGATTATCGTCCGGGGACCAATACAATTGCCGCTTGATTCCACTTTGGCACCCGATAAACCCCACACTGTTACCTGGTCCACTTAGGAGATAGCGCTCACGACGTGTCTAGGCACCTCTTTCTTGGTGCTTCAAAATGTCCCTTGCCTTCTAATTTGGCGCGGCACAATGTTCCATTCTGGAGCTCGCTGCTTCTCGGGGAGAAATGCACAAAGTCTTGAGAGCGGAAAAATCCTAAATCTGTCTGTGTGTAAATGGAGGGCCAGGAGTTATGATTGAGGTGCAACCGAGAGAGAAAGGAAAGAATTCAGCTGGTGGAAAGGTAGGTTTGGTGGATTCCAGGGAGCACTCCCTTCAAACTAGGCTGCCAGTGCATACCTGAGCAATAAGAACACAACGGGCAAAGAACCTGCCATGGCAAAGAATATTCTGCACCACCGGATGGAACACAGATACTATGCATGCTAATGTTCTCAATACAGTAAAACACAACACTGACACGAACATAACAGGAAAAGGACACAAACAGCCCCTGGGTCTTTCTTAACCCGTTAAAACCTGAAACTGATTCTACAAATGTCTTCTAAATCCCAACAGTATTCTGAAAAATTGGTTTTTCTGTATCAGTGGTGCTCAAACTTTTTCATGTCGAGGACCCCAAAATTATATGTATTTGGCCGCCGACCTCCATCTCAAAATATTTTGTTCCAGGGACCCCCAGAAGCAAAGATTTTAGTTACAAATGTTCGCTTTAAAAGAACATATGTTCAAAGATTTGCACACATTTTCACAATTTTTCTAAAATAGCAGATCTACAAGCTCGTAGCTGCTATTTTTGAATAGCCAAAGTGTAAAATACTGCTTTTTAGCTCAAATAAAAAAATGACAAAGATGCATCGTTCCCAGCCTTACTCATTTGCAAAGAGAAAAGCCTGGTTACCTAAATCTTTTTCGACCAATCACAACACTTCATTCACAGAGAATGTTAACAGATTTGTAAAGCGCCAACGTCATTTCTTTGGGTGGTACTTTGGCCAAATTCCGGTACTTGCCCAGCATGCTTAAACCCGATATGCTGTCTTCACTGTGGTCAGCCATTGGTCTGTACTTGGCCCCCACCTTCTTTTCCTCTCTACACCAAATATCTTTGCCGATCTACAGGCTCGCCTGACTTGCAAGGTGTTGTGAGTGTTTTCACGTAATGTTGGCCTATTATGACATGCCCAGGAAAGGGATGCTAGGTTCAAGGGGTCAAGGGAGTGAAGACCTAGTGGTGCATCCAGCGAGGCCACACAGGGCCGTCATAGGCTTGGGTATCACAGTGTACTGGTCCTAAGAGATGACATTACTTCCATTCAGTCGCTTTGTTTCATTTTTACCCTGTTATCCAGGTCAGCTAAAAAGAGGGGGGGGGGGGGGGGGTGAGAGAGAGAGGAACTCTTCTTTCTAGTGGCTAATCTTAACAGGGGCCCAGTCCTCGGACTTGGTGAAGAGGAGAGCATTGCCACTGGAGGTTTTTGGCATGTGACATGACTAGTTTCTCCATAGTTCTCTATCCAACCCTTTTTTCTCTCTTCTTCTTCTTTTTAGCTTGCAGAAGAGTTTGACTGAATTAAAAAAACATTTCACATAGTGTGGGCAAGTTTTTTTTTGCCAGAGTGTGAGATGGATACATACAAATTACATTATGTGCACACAACATCATTAGTATTCCGTGTGGGCATGAGATAAGCTCACTCTCTCATTTTGTGTATTTTTTGTACACAAAATAATTACACAGGAGTTAGGCTGACATCCCCACCATTTCATTACATTACCATCAATCATTCTGTATGTGCACATACTGTAATAGAAAATAATAATGAATTCATTATTATTATAATAATAATAAAAAGAACATGAAGTACAAAAACTAATTTACACCTGGTAGTATCAATCTTAGCCATACTTTTCCAGAGCTTAACTGCATTAACCACATTAACAACCCTATGTCCGTTGTTGACCGGGGTCACCAAAGGGTCTGTACTCGGTCCCCTCAGTCTACGAGCTTGTAGATTAACAATAACCTAAATGTAAATTCAGTGATTTTTTTCCCTGCCCTGTGCCTGCATTGATTGATCTACTTTCTTCCTCTCTGCCATCAAATATATTCTGACTGGTAAAAAAAA